>NC_058162.1:26126757-26726757 GCF_020080835.1 Cotesia glomerata
TCCTCTTCAGAATGTGCGTCGGAATTGGCGAAGCGAGTTATTCAACAATAGCACCCACGATAATAAGTGATTTATTTGTAAAAGACACTAGATCTAAAATGTTAGCGCTGTTTTACTTCGCTATTCCCGTGGGAAGCGGGTTGGGGTATATTACCAGCGGTAAAATAGCCCAAGCGACTGGCAAATGGTACTGGGGATTAAGGATAACTCCTGGGCTAGGAATCTTAGCGATCCTTTTAATTTTATTGTTTGTCAGAGACCCTGCCAGGGGAGAAAAAGAAGGTGGTTCTCATATTTCAAGCACTTCGTGGTCTATTGATATTAAAGAGTTGTTAAAAAAGTAAGTTATTTTTTTTGGACAAAAAATCTCTAGATACATAATAAAGAAATGACCTTGTATCTCGTGAACTATTGACATTTTTAAAGATGTGACCTCATCTCGATCTTACACTCATCAAGACCTTTCATTGGAGTACCCACATCGATTTTTCATATATTTTATATATTGATATATATATTATATATATATAAATATATGAAAATGCATGTGGGTACTCAAGTGAAAGCTCTTGATGAGTGTAACATCGGGATGAGCTTATTATCTTTAAAAATGTCAATAATTAAGAAATTACCTTGTATCTCGTGAACTATTGACATTTTTAAAGATGTAAGCTCATCTCGATGTTACACTCATCGAGACCTTTCATTTGAGTACCCACATCAATTTTTTCATATATTTCATATATTATATGTATATTACATATATATATATATATATATATATATATATATATATATATATATATATATATATATATATATATATATATATATATATATGAAAAATGCATGTGGGTACTCAAATGAAAGCTCTTGATGAGTGTAACATCGGGATGAGCTTATATCTTTAAAAATATCGTAAGTTGACAAAATACAATATAATTTCTTAATTATTGACATTTTAAAGTTATAAGCTCATCCCGACGTTAAACTCGTCGAGACCGTTAATTTGAGTACCCACATTAATTTTCATATATTTTATATATTTACATATATTTCATATATTATATATATAAATATATCAAAAATGCATGTGGGTACTCAAATGAAAGCTCTTGATGAGTGTAACATTAAAATGAGCTTATATCTTTAAAAATATCGTAAGTTAACAAAATACAATATAATTTCCTAATTATTGACATTTTTAAAGACATAAGCTCATCCTGATGTTACACTCATCGAGACTTTTCATTTGAGTACCCACATCAATTTTTCATATATTTTATATATATATATATATATATATAAATATATGAAAATGCATGTGGGTACTCAAATGAAAGCTCTTGACGAGTGTAACACCAGGATGAGCTTATATCTTTAGAAACGTCAATAGTTAAAAAAGTACAGTGCAATTTAACAGAAATTATTATTAAAGCAAAATTTTATTTATTTATAGTTCACAAGTTATGGCAGTCACATAGTGACTGGAAGGTT
This sequence comes from Cotesia glomerata, assembly GCF_020080835.1. NCBI lineage: Eukaryota > Metazoa > Arthropoda > Insecta > Hymenoptera > Braconidae > Cotesia > Cotesia glomerata. Next base: position 26,128,255 of record NC_058162.1, read on the forward strand.
GCTAGTAATTAATTATTAAATATTAAACATAAACTATTTTCAGTCCAAGTTTCATGTTATCAACGGGAGGATTCACTTGTGTGGCATTCGTAACTGGTGCATTGACTTTATGGGCGCCTAAATTTTTACAATTAGGCATTAAGTTACAAAAATCAGAAACTGATCTGGCTACTGATGAGTAAGTTTTAAAAAATTTTCTAATTATTTCTTAGTTTTAAATTAAACATATTTTTTCTTACAGTGTATCGTTTATCTTCGGAGTGATAGCAATGTTAGCAGGTCTTCTGGGAGTCCCATTAGGTTCAGTATTGGCTCAGAAACTCAGGGTGCGGTATCACCAAGCAGACCCACTTATCTGCGCGGTTGGAATACTCATTAGTGTTCCATTAATATTCTTCGCACTAATAACAGCAAATACAAATGCTACTTTATGCTACATTCTTATCTTCTTCGGGCAATTAGCTCTTAACCTTACTTGGTCTATTGTTGCTGATATTTTATTGGTAAATTATTATATTTATTTATTTTTTTTTTTAACCAGAATTAATTAAATTTTAATCAATTAAATGAATAATAAATCACTTTAAATAATTAAATTTAAATATTAGAATTAATATTTCAAAATTTCAAAATTTCAAAATTAATGCTTTTAAATTTTTGAAATTAAAGCGACCATATTGGTCTTATAAAAAATTTTTAAACAAAAATTTTTCAAAATTTAATTCTAGACAAAAAAATTTCATAATTTTTTTTTTAAGACCATCAAGAAAACTGTAATTTTAAAATTAATGCTTCAAATTTTAGCTAATTATAAAAATCTTAATTTTGAAAATTACGGCTTTTTTATTGGTCTTAAGAAAAAATTATAAGTGACATTATTTTTTATAAAATTAAATTTTGAACAACTTTTATTTCAAAAATTTTTTTATAAAATCAATATTTTCGCTTTAACATAAAATTTAAAAATTATTAATTGTTATTTTAAAATTAAGTAAAAAATTCTGGCCGAAATTATTTTAAAAAAATTTTTAATAATAAAATTAATATTTTAGTATGTAGTAATACCAACAAGAAGATCGACAGCTGAAGCGTTTCAAATTCTTGTCGCTCATGCGCTTGGTGATGCCGGTAGTCCTTACATCATCGGATTGGTAAGGAAATATATTTTATAAATAATAAATTTAAAAGTAATTAAAACTAGCAACTTTGCAGTCACTATGTGATTGCCGTGACTTGTGAACTATAAATAACTAAAATTTTGCTTCATTAAATAATGACTTTTGTTAAATTACAATGTACTTTTTAACTATTGAAGTTTTTGAAGATATAAGCTCATCCCGATGTTACACTCATCAAGAGCTTTCATTTGAGTACCCACATGGCATTTTTCATATATTTTATATATATGGTATTTGTGAAATATATAAATATATAAAATATATGGAAAATTGATGTGGGTACTCAAATGAAAGGTCTCAGTAAGTGTAACATCGAGATGAGCTTATATCTTTAAAAAAGTCAATAATTAAGAAATGAGGTTGTATTTTATCACCTGATGATGTTATTGAAGTTATGAGCTCATCTTGATGTTACACTAATCGAGACCTTTCATTTGAGTACCCACATGATTTTTTTTATATATTTATATATTTTATATATATATAATATGATATTTATATGAAATATATAAAATATATGAAAAATTGATGTGGGTACTCAAATGAAAGGTCTCAATAAGTGTAACATCGGGATGAGCTTATATTTTCAAAAATGTCAATAGTTCACAAGATACAAGGTCATTTCTTAATTATTGACATTTTTTAAGATATAAACTTATTTCGATATTACACTCATCAAGAGCTTTCATTTGTGTACCTACATGCATTTTTGATATATTTTTGATATATACATATATAGATATATATAATATATATAAATATATGAAAAATTGATGTCGGTACTCAAATTAAAGGTCTCCATGAGTGTAACATCAGGATGAGATTATATCTTTAAAAATGTTAATAGTTCACAAGATACAAGGTCATTTCTTAATTATTGATATTTTTCAAGATATAAACTCATTTTTAAGTTACACTCATCAAGAGCTTTTATTTGAGTACCCACTTGCATTTTTGATATATTTTTCATATATACATATATATAATATATATAAATATATAAAATATATGAAAAATTGATGTGGGTACTCAAATAAAAGGTCTTGATGAATGTAACATCAGGATGAGCTTATATCTTTAAAAATGTCAATAGTTTACAAGATACAAGGTCATTTCTTAATTATGTAATTAGAGATAGAGATTTTATCGTATGAATACACAGGCTACAAAATTTTACTTATTCTCTTAATAATATTAATTAATTTTTAATAGATGTCGGAAGGATTAAAACCAGCACTAACACCACTAGGGCCTTTTGATGACTTCGCCGCGTTGACGGAGTTCCGCTGCCTTCAGTATTCATTGTTCCTAACAATCTTCTTCGAAGTCTTAGGAGGTTTCTTCTTCCTTCTTACTGCGATCTTTATCGAGAAAGACAAAGCTGTCGTCGACCTAACGATGGCGGGTAAGTAATTAGTTGCTTGTAAAAATGCATTTTGATAGCCAATAGCTCTTATAGATAATTATTTATTATTTATGTATGCTCATTTTATTTTATTTTATTCATTTTGAATCAACAGAAATATTTTAACACGCTTTGTAAATAGCGCAGCTTGCTAGTATGTAGTTTAGTTGCAATGTGTTTGGTCAATTTTTTAATTATCTAAGAATGTAATTATTTAAAATAACATCTTTTTATCTAGTACATGAATTGGTATCGAGTTTGGAGTTGAACCCTCTGTATGTGAGTGATGAATTTAAATAGTCCTGTTTTCAAGTAGCAAGTTGAGATTCAAGAATATTGTTATTTTGGTAATCAGGTTACTCTGGTCTATTAAAATTTATTTCTATTTATATTTTGTTTTGTTTAGATAAATTTATATATTTTTTTTTTCGTGTAATAACTTTAGAAATTTCTTTTTCTTAATTATATGATACGAATAAAATTGAGAAATTTTTAAAATTAAATTTTATTCTAATAAAATTGAATTTTATAAATTTTTTTTGCATGATAAAAAAGGCGCTTAAAATCTATATAATTAAGAAATGACCCTGTATCTTGTGAACTATTGACATTTTTAAAGATATAAGCTCATACCGATGTTACACTCATCGAGACCTTTCATTTGAGTACCCACATCAATTTTTCATATATTTTATATATTTATATATATGTATATATGAAAAATATATCAAAAATGCATGTGGGTACTCAAATGAAAGCTCTTGATGAATGTAACCTCAGTATGAGCTTACATCTTAAAAATGATCTTGTATTTTGTGATCTATTGACATTTTTAAAGATATAAGCTCACCCTGATGTTACACTCATCGAGACCTTTCATTTAAGTACCCACATCAATTTTTCATATATTTTATATATTTATATATATGTATATATGAGAAATATATCAAAAAAGCATGTGGGTATTCAAATGAAAGCTCTTGATGAAAGTAACATCAGGATGAGCTTATATCTTAAAAAATGTCAATAATTAAGAAATGACCTTGTATCTTGTGAACTATTGACATTTTTAAAGATATAAGCTCATCCCGATGTTACACTCATCGAGACCTTTCATTTGAGTACTCACATCAATTTTTCATATATTTTATATATTTATATATATATGTATATATGAAAAATATATCAAAAATGCATGTGGGTACTCAAATGAAACCTCTTGATGAAAGTAACATCAGGATGAGCTTATATCTTAAAAAATGTCAATAATTAAAAAATGATCTTGTATTTTGTGTACTATTGACATTTTTAAAGACATAAGCTCACCCTGATGTTACACTCATCGAGACCTTTCATTTAAGTACCCACATCAATTTTCCATATATTTTATATATTTATATATATGTATAAATATATAAAAAATATATGAAAAATTGATGTGGGTACTCAAATGAAAGCTCTTGATGAGTGTAACATCAGGATGAGCTTATATTCTTAAAAACATCAATATCTAAAGAAGTACAGTGCAATTTAACAAGAGTCATTATTTAAGAAAGCGAAATTTTTTTTATTTATAGTTCACAAGTTACAGCAGTCACGCAGTGACTGCAAGGTTGCTAGTATAAATAATTTTTTTTTAATTATAAAAAAATTAATTTAGTTAAAAATAATATTTTACCGCTAAATATTTTTATAATCATAATAAATGGATCCGTATTTGCATACAAAATATTTTTATAAACATTGCACTTAATTTTCAGTTTAATTAATAATATTTTTTTTTTCTTTTTAACAGATTAATCATATTGTTATTGAATGGTAATTTTTCTATAAGTTATTTCAATGATTTAATATAAAAATCATTCAATAACAAATTATAATAAAACCATTTATTTCTCAGCATACGCATGGGAATATTATTTTATTATTTAAAACTTACAACGATGTTTCTTGCAGCTGAATGTCTAAAAGCTAAGAATAATGGGCAAGCAGAATCAACGCGTTTGTAGAAAAAATATTATTCACCAATGGGCCCTCATCTGACTAGTTATGCTCCGTAATATGGTACTTTTCATTTACATTATTTTTTTTTTATCATTTTTTCCTCAACATTATTCTCCATTACATTATTACATACCATAACATTAAATTAAAAATTTAACCAGTAATTAGATTTAGTATTATCAATCATGAATCTTGACCAACTGGATTATTTGCTGGTCCAACAGAGGTACTCTCAATTTCCGCTTTTTTAAAATAAATGTTAAAAATATAATTTTTATTAATGTCACTTGTCATATAATTGCACTTGTGTTGTTACAAAAAAGCTTTTTTATTAATTAATAAATAATATTTTATAAGATAAAAGATGAAGCTTGCCTATTTAAAAAAATTTTTTTTAGTAGTGGCTTTATTTTTTTTTTTGCATGAAAAATTTTATAAATTTTTGACAAAATTAAAAAAAAAAATTTTTTTTTTTTTCAGATAAAAATTGTCGATGAATATTTAAAAAATTTTATAAATAATTTTTTAAATTGTTACAGATAAAAATGAAGCCGAGTCAATGTTAGGAGACAATGAAGACAATGAAAGATAATTATTATAAATGTACAGTAATATTTTTTGACTGATAGATTAGTGCAAATAATTAATAATATTTATACTTATTACTTCAATCAAACTATACTTTTTTTTTTTTACTATTTAACTATAATTAGGGTGGCGCAAAAAAACCGATTATTTTTTTTTTTTTAAGTCTCGAGTGAAAAAATGTTAGTTTTTGATGTATTAAAAAAAAAAACATTTTTAAGAGGTCGCTCTAAATTTTTTTAAATTTCAAAAATCGAATTTTTTTTTTTTTTTTTTAATTTTTTCTCTCATTGCGTCATAATTTTACAGACCAAAAAAAAATAAGTTCCTGAAAGTTTCAGTTCAAAATTTAAATTTTGAATGGTCGCTCATAATTTTTTTTTAAATTTCAAAATCAAAAAATGCTAATCCAATTAAATAGTCACCAACGTACCATAAATGTCGAGAAAAACTTTTTATTGCTGCTGAACCTAACTTTTGATTTTACTGAATAAAAAAAAAAAAAGAAATGCATGGAATTTTAATTTGAATATTAAAAGGTCGCTCAAAAAAATCTAAATGCACTAATAAATTGAAAAAAAAGTTATGAGCGACCTTTTAAAATTTTAATTTTGGTCTGAAACTTTTAGGAACTTATTTTTTTTTGGTCTATAAAACTGTGACGTAACGAGAAAAAAAAAAATTCGATTTTTGAAATTGAAAAAAATTTGGAGCGACTTATTAAAAATTTTTTTTTGAACTATTCCTTGAAGAGAGCTCTTAGAACATCAAAAACTAACATTTTTTCACGCGACTCAAAAAAATAAAAAAAAATAGTCGGTTTTTTTGCAAAAACCTAATAACAATATATACGTAATTTTTTTTTTTTTTTTTTTTTATAAAAAATTAGCATTGTCTTATTTCGACAAAGGCTGTGCATTGGTGGTCCCTAGAATGATAAAAAAATAATTTATTTTTAAACAAAATTAAGATTGTAAAATTGTAAGATATTTTATATAAATTATTGATGAATAATTTAATAATTAATTTTATTAAAATATTTATAAATAATTAACGAACTGTTAAAAAAAATCCATCCTTGTTAGTAGGCTTAATTTTTTACAAGCAATAAATAAATAATAAAATATCTTTATAATTATTTTAATAATTTATATAACAAATATAAGTAACTGTTTATTAATTAGTATTTTTACATTTAATTGTAAATTTAATAGCAAATTTTTTTTTTCTTTTTTTGACATCCGCTTTTAAATATTTTCCAAGTGCCGATTGGTATAAAAAATATTCAACAATTTTCTTATAGGTACTCTTAGATTAATATTAATTTTATAATTTACATAAGTATATATATTTTTTTTGTTCAAAGTATGGAACGCTTTAATTTTAATTATATAATTATAAAAAGCTTATTTTTCGGCAAGTTGAGGCCAAAAATTTTAAATTTTTAAGCTTTCCATACTTTTGATTATATAATTTGTACCTTTTTATAAAAAACAATTAAATATCAATTATTAAGATTGACTATTGAGAAGTTTGAAAAGATAAATTGTTAAAAAAATAATATATTGAAATAAAAAATAAAATTTAGATTTAAAAACTTCTCAATTATCACGCTTAGATTTTAAAAATATTAATTAGTGTTATCTTTTAATTGTGACGAGAGATTAAACAATTGCACTTGATTTTCGTCAACAATTAATTTGTGCCATACACGATGGTTTTAATAAACTTATTAATGAAAGACAATAATATTATTATTTATTGTAAAATAATATTTATCAAGGTGACATTTATTGTTGAGTTGATTTTTGCTTGTCTGTACGATTTACAGCTGCTAGAGCTTCTTCAGGTAAGCGCTCGGGGTCTGTTAGTATGTCTGTTGCTGTACAGAGATACCTTAATGAATTCAATACAGCTGAAATTAAATTTAGAAATTTTTTAATTAATAAATTTATTGCAAAAAAAATTTTTTTTTAATTATTTATTAAATTTTTTATAATTATTTAATTAATAAAAATTTTAAATATTAAAAAAAATTTTTTTTTTAATTAAATAAGTGAAGATAAATTATAAAAAATTGTTCAATTATTTTAAGAAAAATTTTTTTGTTTTATTAAAATAAAAAACAAAAAAATTTATTAATTTAGAAATTTTTTAATAAATAAATTTAATGAAAAAAAATATTTTTTTTAATTATTTATTAAATTTTTTATAATTATTTAATTAATAAAAATTTTAAATATTAAAAAAAAATTTTTTTTAATTAAATAATTGAAGATAAATTATAAAAAATTGTTAAATTATGTTAAGAAAAACTTTTTTGTTTTATTAAAATAAAAAAAAAAAAATAAAAATGATTAATTTAGAAATTTTTTAATTAATAAATTTAATGAAAAAAATTTTTTTAAAAATTATTTATTAAATTTTTTATAATTATTTAATTAATAAAAATTTTAAATATTTGAATATTAAAAAAAAAATTTTTTTAATTAAATAAGTGAAAAAATGAAATAAAAAATTGTTGAATTATTTTAAGAAAATCTTTTTTATGATTTAAAATTTTTTTAAAAATAAATTTATTGAAAAAAAAAAATTTTTTTTTAATTAATTAAATTTTTTAGACTTTTGTTTTATAATTATTTAATTAATAAAAATTTTATATATTTAAATATTAAAAAAAAATTTTTTTTAATTAAATAAGTAAAAAAATAAAAAATTAAATTAAATTACCTGGTCTAAGGTCTACAAGAGCACAATATTGATCAGCCCACATAACAGTACTCCTACAAAGATCATTGATACTCGCAGTTGATACAGTACCATTAAATGAAATCAACAATGACTCCAAAACTTTGCTGAACTGAAACACAAAAATTAATTTAAATAAAAAAAATTTATGTAGGTATACAAATGAAAAATAATAAATACTAACAATCCAAAATTTCCAATTTTCTTGAGTACGTTTGCGGACATAATCATCGTACATTTCCTTTATTTTATTAGATCTCTGTCGAGATACAGGTGCTCCTGTTGCAGGTAATTGAGACTGACTATTACTGTAAAAAAAAAAATAAAATTAATAAAATATATTTATTTATATATATATATATATATATATATATATATATATATATATATATATATATATATATGTATATTATATATATATTTATGAAAAATATATCAAAATGCATGTGGGTACTCAAATGAAAGCTCTCGATGAGTGGAACATCGAAATCAGTTTATATCTTTAAAAATGTCAATAATTAAGAAATGACTTTGTATCTCGTGAGCTATTGACATTTTTAAAGATATAAGCTCATCCCGATATTATACTCATCGAGAGCTTTTATTTGAGTACCCACATCAATTTTTAATATATTTTTTATATTTACCTATATATAAAATATATACATATATAAAATATATAAAAAATTGATGTGGGTACTCAAATGAAAGCTCTTGATGTGTGTAACAACAAAATGAGTTTATATCTTTAAAAATGTCAATAATTAAGAAATGACTTTGTATCTCGTGAGCTATTGACATTTTTAAAGATATAAGCTCATCCCGATATTATACTCATCAAGAGCTTTCATTTGAATACCAACATGCATTTTTAATATATTTTTCATATTTATCTATATATAAAATATATAAAAAATTGATGTGGGTACTCAAATGAAAGCTCTTGATATGTGTAACAACAAAATGAGTTTATATCTTTAAAAAATGTCAATGATTAAGAAATGACTTTGTATTTTACGAATTACTGATATTTTTTAAGATATAAGCTCATCCCGATGTTACACTCAACAAGACCTTTCATTTGAGTACCTACATCAATTTTTCATATATTTTATATATATTTATATATGTTATATATGTATATATGAAAAATATATCAAAAATACATGTGGGTACTCAAATGAAAGATCTCGATGAACGTAACATCAAGATGAGCTTATATCTTAAAAAATGTCAATAATTAAGAAATTACCTTGTATCTTGTGAAATATTGACATTTTTAAAGATATAAGCTCATTTCGACATTACACTCATCGAGACCTTCCATTTGAGTACCCACATTAATTTTTCATATATTTTATATATTTATATACATTGCATATATGTAAATATCAAAAATATATGAAAAATGCATGTGGGTACTCAAATGAAAGCTCTTAATGAGCGTAACGTCAAGATGAGCTTATATATTTAAAAACGTCAATATTTAAGAAAGTACAGTGCAATTTACCAAAAGTCATTATTCAATAACCCAAAATTTCACGGAAATTTCGTAGTGACTGCAAGGTTGCTACTGTTCTACTATTCCAATATTACATTAATTTAATTAAGGTAGCACAGGTTCAAAATTAATTAAAAAAATTCCTACCTAATAGAAGTATTAAGAGAATCAATTTCCTGCCTCAAGCTATCCATTTCTTCTTTCAACAAATTCCTCTCGCTCCTCAGCTGCCTAATATACTCCGCGCCTTTTTGCAGCATGGCAGCTTTACTGAGCTTAGCATTAGGATTCTGGTTCAGCTGCGGAATAAGACTATGAAGAGTATCAAATCCATTTTTAATATTATACCTCCGTTTTTGTTCAGCGTGAATGTGTCCAACGCGCCGAGACTCTTTGTACTGTCCCCGCTCGCTGGACTCTCCTTTAACATAAATCCTAGAGGGCGACAGAGGACTGCCGATGCTCATGGGACTGTGAAGAGGACTTATGCTCAAAGCTTGGGGACTGTGAGCAGAAGAATCATTTGGAGACCCGGGACTGTTCTGCTGCTGACTTGGCACTTGACTGGGACTCGGGCTTTGGTTCACGCCAGAAAGAATTGGGTTCGTCAACCCGCGTTGAATCGCAGATTGTCCTGATTGTCCTGCTGGAGTTGCCAGAGTCTGCACACTGACCCCAGGATTGCTCGGCAGCATGTTAATGGGAAGGATATTTTTAATACCCGGGTTGTTCATCGTCGGGTTGGACACAGTCGTGATAATTTTCTCCGGGCCGCTGGTCACTGTGTACAACCCGGTCGTGTTGTTGGTCAACAGGTGGGCCAGCAGGACGTTGTTGTTGATGTTCAATGCTGGGTCGCTCACTGCTGATACCAAAGGCGCCGGGTGATTTCTGGTGACTGACAGCGCCGAGCTGCTCCGTGAACGATTCCGAGCCTTCATCTGGTACTTTGGCACTGCAAATATGTCCTCTTTTTCCGGAGTTGAGGAACAACCACCGGTTGGGCGGGGAATTATTTTTTGAGGGGGGAGAGATGTTGATAGGTCCAGACCTGATGGCTTGCATTGCAGTAATATGTGCGGTTGAGATGGGTTTGTTGAGGAGACGGTGACTGTCACTGGTTGGGCTGCGACTTTTGAATTACACTGTAAAAAAAATTTTTTTTTGATACATAATTAAGAAATGACACTGTATCTTTAGAAATATTGATGTTTTTGAAGATATAAGCTCATCCTGATGTTATATTCATTAAGACCTTTCATTTGAGTACCCACATCAATTTTTCATATATTTTATATATTTATATATTTCATAAATACAATATATATAAAATATATAAAAAATGCCATGTGGGTACTTAAATGAAAGGTCTCGATGAGAGTAACATCGAAATGAGTTTATAACTTAAAAAATGTCAATAATTAAGAAATTACCTTGCATCTTGTGAAATATTGACATTTTTTAAGATATAAGCTCATCTCGATGTTACACTCATCGAGACCTTTCATTTGAGTACCCACATTAATTTTTCATATATTTTATATATTTATATATATGTATATATGTATATATGAAAAATATATCAAAAATGCATGTAGGTACTTAAATGAAAGCTCTTGATGAGTGTAACATCAAAATTAGTTTATTTCTTAAAAAATGTCAATAATTAAGAAATTACCTTGTATCTTGTGAAATATTGACATTTTTTAAGATATAAGCTCATCTCGATGTTACACTCATCGAGACCTTTCATTTGAGTACCCACATTAATTTTTCATATATTTTATATATTTATATATTTTATATATATGTATATATGAAAAATATATTAAAAATGTATGTGGGTACTTAAATGAAAGCTCTCGATGAGAGCAACATCAAAATGAGTTTATATCTTAAAAAATGTCAATAATTAAGAAATGACATTGTATCTCGTGAACTATTGACATTTTTAAAGATATAAACTCATTCCGATGTTACACTCATCAAGACCTTTCATTTGAGTACCCACATGAATTTTTCATATATTTATATATATTATATATATATGTATATATGAGAAATATATCAAAAATACATGTGGGTACTTAAATGAAAGGTCTTGATGAGTGTAACATCAGGATGAGCTTATGTCTCTAAAAATCTCAATATTTAAGAAAATACAGTGCAATTTAACAAAAACCATTATTTAATGAAGCAAAATTTCATTTATTTATAGTTCACAAGTTAAGGCAGTCACATAGTGACTGCATGGTTGCTAGTTTTTATTATTATAGTAAAAAATTTATTTTTCAATTTTTACTCTAGAATTTTAATTAAAATTTTTACATCAATATAAAAAATTAATTTTTTATTTTTCAATTTTAAAATTTAGACTAAAAATCAATTTTTAACTCAAATATCTAAACAAAAAATTCTAAAAAATATTTTTCAACCAAAAGTTGTTCAAAATTCAATTAAAAAAAAAAAATTCTCTTATAATTCCTTCTTAGGACCATTAAAAAAGCCGTAATTTAAAAAATTAAGATTTTTATAATCACCAAAAATTTTAATAATTAATTTTGAAATTACGAATTTTTTATTGATCTTAAGAAAAAAATCATAAGAAATTTTTTTTTAACAAAATTAAATTTTGAACTTTTGTTTAAAAAATTTTTTTATAGGACCAATATTTTCGGCGTAAAATCAAAAATTTAAATAATTTATTTCAAAATTGTGGAAAAATTGTAATCTTGATTAATTTAACTAAAAAAATAATTATTTTATAAAATAAAAAATAATTTTCAAGTCTTAGATAATTTTTTGCTCCAATAAAAGTCCAAAAAAAATTGAAAAATTTTTTTAAGCCAACAATTTTATTTTTATTAAAATTAACAAAAATTAAAAATCAGAACCTTTAGAAATTATTTTAAAATTGCTTGAAAAATTTATTAAAAATAGTACAATTACCTTATATTTGTACTGATTGTATGACTGTGACGAAGAAGAAGTAGAAGAGCTCGAAGAAGAAGCTAGAGTCGTGGTAGGTAATTTGTAAGTCTGAGGCACTATCTTAAACGGATCAGAAATTTGCGGCATGGGCCGTAAGACGCGCTGCTGAGGCTGTGACTCTTGAGGGAGAGAAAAATTAGTGACCAGGTTGACACTGTCCATGGTAATTTGACTTGAATTTAAATTGATAGCTTGGCTGTTGGTATTAAGCAGAGGCTGGAGCTCCTGAGAATTGTAACTGCGTGAAGGAGTTTGATAAATAACTTGCGAGTTTTGATTAAACGTTTGCTGGATCACGCGGTTGCGATTGGTAGATCTTCCCCGGGATTTTTCCTTCAAGGGACTCTGACTCTCGTAGGGCTGGCGGCTGGAGTACGAGTCGACGACGTTCCCGCGGTAGTCTTGCGGCTGGGTGTAAATTTTAGCGGTGTACTGGAGGCTCTGCAAGTCGCTTTGCTCTTGACGCAACGATTGTTGGACCGCGACGTCATTAGAAGCTTCCGATAATTGAGCTACCTGGTTGATTTGATTCATAGACGCCATTAACTCGGAGTAATTGTCCGAGTAATTGCTGTTGAGAGCCCCGTTTCGGAAAATGTCCTCTTCTTCGGGCACTGGTGGGAGTTTTGAGTTTAAAAATTCTTGCAGAGGCTCCAGAGTGTCCATAAAGTCGTCCAGATTCGGCTGCAGCGGTCCGAGACTTGGTTGGATAAAATCGGCGAGACTCGCTCCTCTTGCTAGAAATATTGAAGTTTAATTAATAATGAATATTTAATTAATAATGAATAAATAAATGAATTGATTAATCAATAAATTAATTAATAAATTAATTAATAAATTAATTAATAAATTAATTAATAAATTAATTAAAAATTAATTAATAATTAAAAATTAATTAATAATTAAAAATTAATTAATTAATTAAAATTAATTAATTAATTAATTAATTAATAATTAATAAATTAATAATTAATTAATTAATAATTAATTAATTAATTGATAATTAATTAATAATTAATAAATTAATAATTAATTATATATTGGAGAATTTTTTTAAGATTTTTTAGTAAATAAAATACCGATTTCACGAGTGTCAGGAAAATGATACGGCTGGTTGGCAGTTATTGTTGAGAACAATGTGTCTGTCATTAAATCCATGTAATCTTCATCGACCATCATACTATCCGGGCCTTGCATACCACTCACTCCGCCGTGTGAAATCATGCTCCCAGAAAAACAAGATGATGGTGTCATTCCACCGGTGTCCCAATCTAACATATCCATTGACTCCAACTGGAAGAATTTTTATTATATTTATTGTGAATCATAATTAAGAAATGACTTTGTAACTTGAGAACTATTGACATTTGTGAAGATTTAAGCTCATCGCGGTGTTATACTCATCAAGACCTTTCATTTGAGTACCCCTATCAATTTTTCATATATTTTATATATTTATTTATATTATATATACAAATATATGAAAAATATATCAAAATCCATGCGGGTACTCAAATGAAAGCTCTTGATGAGTGTAACATCATAATGAGTTTATATCTTGAAAAATGTCAATAATTAAGAAATGACCTTGTATCTTGTGAACTATTGACATTTTTAAAGATATAAGCTCATCCCGATGTTACACTGATCGAGACCTTTCATTAGAGTACCCACATCAATTTTTCATATATTTATATATTTTATATATTATATATATGTATATATGAAAAATATATCAAAATGCATGTGGGTACTCAAATAAAAGCTCTTGATGAGTGTAACATCAAAATGAGTTTATATCTTGAAAAATGTTAATAATTAAGAAATGACCTTGTATCTTGTGAACTATTGACATTTTTAAAGATATAAGCTCATCCCGATGTTACACTCATCGAGACTTTTCATTTGAGTACCCACATCAATTTTTCATATATTTCATATATTTATATATATGTATATACGAAAAATATATCAAAATGCATGTGGGTACTCAAATGAAAGCTCTTGATGAGTGTAACATCAAAATGAATTTATAACTTAAAAAATGTCAATAATTAAGAAATTACATTGTTTCTTGTCAACTATTGACATTTTTAAAGATATAAGCTCATCCCGATGATACACTGATCGAGACCTTTCATTAGAGTACCCACATCAATTTTTCATATATTTATATATTTTATATATTATATATATGTATATATGAAAAATATATCAAAATGCATGTGGGTACTCAAATAAAAGCTCTTGATGAGTGTAACATCAAAATGAGTTTATATCTTGAAAAATGTTAATAATTAAGAAATGACCTTGTATCTTGTGAACTATTGACATTTTTAAAGATATAAGCTCATCCTGATATTACACTCATCAAGACCTTTTATTTGAGTACCCACATCAATTTTTCATATATTTTATATATTTATATATATTATATATATTTATATATGAAAAATATATCAAAAATGCATTTGGGTACTCAAATGAAAGCTCTTGATGAGTGTAACATCGGAATGAGCTTATATCTTTAAAAATGTCAATATTTAAGAATGTACAGTGCAATTTAACAAAAATCATTTTTTCAAAAAGCAAAATTTCTTTATTTATAATTCAAAAATCACGACAGTCACATAGTGACTGCTAGGGTGCTAATTTCTATAATTTTGTCTTTGGTGTACTTATATGATGAGTTTTTTAAATTAAATTTAGGATCATTGGAAAGAAGACTTGAATTAGTGCATTTAAAATATTTCATTTCCTTTTCTAAAATAGTTCATTCATTATGATAACTTTTCGAAGTAGTTAGAAATAGATTAGAATTTCGCGATAAACAAAAATTGTTTATTTATTTATTTTGTTTTGTACATGTCAATGTGGTTAGTTGTCAAAAATTAATTAATATAATTAAGAGACTAAAAAAAATTTTTAACGGGTATATCTTTATCGTTAATTGGGTTTGATATTTTTTCAGCGATAGTCATTTATAATTTAAATAATTGAGAGAATAAGGAAAATTTTCCGATGAGCATATTATTATTTTTAAAGGAATTTTTGTAGTTTAATTTGGTATCATCAGAAAGGTCTTCATAAGAATTAGTGCCTTTTAGTTTAATATATTTTTTAGTAGTCAATTTTTTATTTAAAGTTTTTTGAGGAGTTTTTAATAGTTTGTTGGTTCTATAAATTTGTTCCGTGACATTTGTCCATTAAATTATTAGTAATTGATCCTGTGATAGCACTATTATTTGTAAAATTTATTTAAAAAGTACCCAGACTATGTATAGTGTCATAAATATCAAAAAATCATCAAGTCTAAATTTTCTTATTTACAATCCTTAATTTTTGGCAGTCACGTAGTGACTGCTTGCTAGTAAGACTTCAAAATTTTAATAAATTAATTTTTATATTCACTTAAAAAGATTCTTAAAACCATAATTCAAAAATTATTTTTCTCGATCAAGTACTTCTAATCTAATTTTTCTACGTGAAAAAATTAAATTACCATCCCATCCTTGTTGGTCCATCCCAGAATTTTGTTTCGATAAAACATGCGCCATTTTTTATACTCAGCCGTAACAGCCGCGAGTTTTCGCTTCCAGTATTTGCCCTCGAGCACCACAGCCTGATAAAGATAAATATAAATAAAATAATTAACAATAATAATAATTGTACAGCAGAAAAATTTTTAAAAATTTCCACTGATTTTTATTATGATAAATGATTGTAAAATGTGAAGAAACTTTACGAAGCCAGACACGATATAATTAGAACGTGATATCTATGTAGAGTTTCTTTTAATTGAAACTGTCTGTACTCGATTATTGTTGCAAGTGTTATATTATTGTATTATTAAATACTTACTTCAGGTTTATTGTGAGTATCAACATCCAGAGGTGATGCAAATTGACACACCAAAGTATTTTGTTTTAATATAACTGCAATGATAAATTTATAAAATTAATACCTTTTTTTTTTACATTATTTAAATTTAAATTAAATTAATAATAAATAAATAAAAATTGTATCCCTTAAAAATAATTTTTTTTATCACCAAAAAATATTTTTTTTTTTTTATAAATAAATATTTACACTTGTTTAATTACTTTACTCTAGTTTTTGACTTTATTATATTTATAATATGAATAATAACTCTTTTTTTTTTATTAGTACTGTTACTTCAAGACAAATTAAAAATACAATGACTTACAGGACTTATGAAATAGTTTGGATGATATCGCGATGTTAACTGATTAAAGAAAGTTTAAGTTAAGAATTAAATTGTAGATTAAATGTAGTAGTTACAATAATAATAATAGTCATATTTATGATGAGTTATGAAAATAAGTAACGATATTTCATAAGAGAATGATTCAACACGTGGTTAAAGCGTGTTTGCTTTTATTGACATCTTGTAATTTATATGTCTTATTAGTAAAATAAAAAAAAATAATTTTTAAAAATTAAAGATATAACTTTAACTCTTCGCATTATTTTCTTATCTTTAACTCGACCGCTTATTTTAAACTTATCCAATTTTTATTTTTAGTTAATTATTTTCTCAGTTATTCATTTTATTACTCTAGTTAATCCAATTACAATGATATCAACTATTATTATAATTATTATTACTGTTTTAAAATATTTATTCCTACAAATCATCGTTATTATTATTATTATCATCATCTATATTATTGAGAGAATAAGCAAAATTTTGTGGCAAGTGTATTTATAAGATAAAATGGGTTGTTATGGTTAAATTTGGTATCATTAGAAAGGTCTTGACCGAGAGTTGTGCCTTTTTAAGATTTTATATCATTCTCACCAATAGTCAATTGATGATGATAAGAATTTAGGCTGCATTCGAAAATGCTCTTTCTCTAGATACATAATTAAGAAATTACCTTATATCTTGTGAAAGATAGACATTTTCAAAAACATAAGCTCATCCTGATGTTACACTCATCGAAACCTTTCATTTGAGTACCCACATCAATTTTTCATATATTTATATATTTCACAAATAACATATATATATAATATAATATATAAAAAATGCCGTGTGGGTACTTAAATGAAAGCTCTCGATGAGTGTAACATCAAAATGAGTTTATATCTTAAAAAATGTCAATAATTAAGAAATTACCTTGTATCTTGTGAATGATTGACATTTTTAAAGATATAAGCTCACTTTGACATAACACTCATCGAGACCATTCATTTGAGTACCCACATCAATTTTTCATATATTTTATATATTTATATATTTTATATATATGTATATATGAAAAATATATTAAAAATGTATGTGGGTACTTAAATGAAAGCTCTCGATGAGAGCAACATCAAAATGAGTTTATATCTTAAAAAATGTCAATAATTAAGAAATGACATTGTATCTTGTGAATGATTGACATTTTTAAAGACATAAGCTCATCCTGATGTTACACTCTTCGAGACCTTTCATTTGAGTACTCACATCAATTTTTCATATATTTTATATATTTATATATATTATATATATATGTATATATGAAAAATATATCAGAAATGCCATGTGGGTACTTAAATGAAAAGTCTCAATAAATGTAACATCGAAATGAGTTTATATCTTAAAAAATGTCAATAATTAATAAATGACCCAATATCTTGTGAACTATTGACATTTTTAGAGATATAAGCTCATCCTGATGTTACACTCATGGAGACCGTTCATTTGAGTACCCACATCAATTTTTCATATATTTTATATATTTCACAAATAACATATATATATATATATATATATATATATATATATATATATATATATATATATATATATATATATATATTAGGGTGTGTCAAAATGTAACTCCCGTGGAAAACCTTTTAAAATTGGAATTTTGAGTTCCGCTTTTAAAAGGGGCTGTGTTTGGGCATTCCCTGAGATATTTTGGGGTGGGACAAATTATTTGATTTTCATAGAATTTTTTAACAGAAACTTAGTTTAGGCATTTCCGGTGAAAATTCAAAATTTGGCCGGAAGTGCCCAATTAAATCTCCTGTTAAAAATTCTATAAATAATCAAATGAATTCTCTCACTCCGAAATATCTCAGGAAATGCCCAAACACAGCTGCTGTTAAAAGTGGAACTTAAAATTCCAATTTTAAAAGGTTCTCCACGGAAGTTACATTTTGGCACACCCCAATATATATATATATATATATATATATATATATATATATATATATATATATAATATAATATATAAAAAATGCCATGTGGGTACTTAAATGAAAGCTCTCGATTAGTGTAACATCAAAATGAGTTTATATCTTAAAAAATGTCAATAATTAAGAAATTACCTTGTATCTTGCGAATGATTGATATTTTTAAAGATATAAGCTCACTTTGACATTACACTCATCGAGACCTTTCATTTGAGTACCCACATCAATTTTTCATATATTTATATATATTTAGATATATGTATATATGAAAAATATATCAAAAATGTATGTGGGTACTTAAATGAAAGCTCTCGATGAGTGTAACATCAAAATGAGTTTATATCTTAAAAAATGTCAATAATTAAGAAATCACCTCGTATCTTGTGAACTATTGACATTTTTAAAGATATAAGCTCATCCCGATGTTACATTCATCAATACCTTTCATTTGAGTACCCACATCAATTTTTTATATATTTTATATATTTACATATATATTATAAATATGTATTTATCAAAAATATATCAAAAATGCGAGTGGGTACTCAAATGAAATCTCTTGATGAGTATAACATCGGGATGAGCTTATTTCTTTAAAAATGTCAATAGTTAAAAAAGTACAGTGCAGTTTAACCAAAGTCATTATTTAATGAAGCAAAATTTTATTTATTTATAGTTCACAAGTCACGGCAGTCACATAGTGACTGCGAGGTTGCTAGTTATCATTATTATTATTATTGTTATTGCCATTGTTACTTTCAATATTTTATAATAATAATAATAATAATCTGTCACATTAATTTTTTAAAAATATTTATTTCTAAAAATTATTGTTATCATTGTGATTATTATTATTATTATAACAATATTTCATGCTCTAAATTTTTAAGAATTAATTAATAATAATAACAAAAATAATTTAAGACTTACATTGCATATGCCAACATCTCCAGATAACATTATTCAATCTTATCTTGTCTTTCCATCTTAGCCGTATTCCTTTAAATCGATTCCACTTAGGTGATGTTAACTTCTGTCTACAACAAATTCCATTATTTAAATAAATATTAAATTTTTTTTTAAACTTAAACACTTATTACTAATCCACTAGTAAATAATTATTTAAAAATAAAAATTTACTGAACTAATTGACAGTAATTTTCAAAAAGATTACATGCTTTTTTATACTATCTTTAATTGCTTATTATTTTAAGATCAATCGATCAATTGTATTTAATTTTTTTCAATTAACTCCAGCTTTACTTTACTCGAGTCATAAGTATTTTCCTCATTACTCGGAATTAAAATATTTATTCACTCTTTTTTTGTCATTTAACAAATAGACGTCAATAAAATTTTTTATAAATTATCTTATCGTATTTTATTAAATTGTACGGTATTATTTTTCTAAAAAAAAATAATTATGCCAACTTATTTCTAAAGTCACCACAATTATTTTAAAATTTTAATTTTTTAAAATTACGGATTTAAATTAGAAATTTTTTTATAGTTCATTTTTTTACAAATAATTTCAACCACTCTAAGTACAAGTTACATTTTTTAATAATGCATAAATATAATTAACTATTGTAGAGTTAAAAATAAATTTATTTTTATCTACAAAAATTTACGAAATAGAAATTAATGATTACGTTAATTAAAAATCTAATAAAAAATTAATTTTAAAAATTAAAAAACTTTTAAAAAAATCGATTAATTTTTTTAACCGGATAAAAAATTATTACGATTGCAAAATATCATTAAAGCTTTTTTTTTTAATTATTTATAGATTTTTTAATTAAATAAAAAAAAATAGAATTTTATTTTTAAATTAAAAAATATTTAATTAATTTTTTCAATAAATAAAATTTTACTTTTAAACATAATTTAATTAAGTAAATATTATTAATAAAGATAGATAGTTATTATTTTCAGCTGAGGTACCCGTAAATATTATTGATAATTAAATATAAATAATTATTTAATATTAAATTTAGCTCCTAAGATTTCTAGACTTAATTTTAGAGCCAAGTCGTTCGATAAATCCTTATCATCAGATAAAATTGTTTGTCGCGATAATGCAAGACTTAATAAAATATTGAGAAAAATGAAAAATTCAAAGTAAAAATAATAATAATAATTATTCTTCTAAGACACAAGTTATAAACTAATAAAATATGACAGTGCATTTTGTAATAAAATAAAATAAAATCCATTTCCTGGTAAAATAAAATTAAAAAATAATTTACTCTGAATTACAACCGTGTCATAGGTCAATGGTGATTTTAAAATTCTAATCGAAAAGAAAACAAACTATAAAAAAAATGAAGGCGTGGACGGAGGCTTGATTTCGTTGCTTATCGATAAATGCTCATTAACTATCTGATGACGTTACAAATGTCAGCCTTGAATCTTGATAAAGATAATCCCTTGTACTTAAATACTCGTAATTAATTTTTCCATATCACACAATCTACAAACTACTTAAAAATTTTATTTAAAAAATTCTAATTTTTTTAAAGGAATAAATTAAGTTATAACGATAAAAATAAACATTAATTTATATGATAAAATTACTATTAACCACGTGCGTATTTTTAAAGCGATAATGACATCATTCATTGAATTGTTTATCGCACGTGGTCTAACCACTAATTTTTTGTTCGATAAAAAACAATATATTTGTTTTAATTTAAATAGACGACTAAATAAATTTTTAAAAAATTGGCTTGATAATTATCTATTTTATTAAGAGAATAAGCAAAATTTTGTGGCCAGTGTATTTATATGATAAAATGCCTTTTAATGGTTTTATATAATCCTCACCAATAATCAATTTATGATAAGTACTTAGGCTGCATTAAAAAATGCTCTATTTCTAGATACATATAATTAAGAAATGACATTGTATCTTGTGAACTATTGATATTTTTAAGGATATAAGCTCATCCCGATGTTACACTCATCAAGACCTTTCATTTGAGTACCCACATTAATTTTTCATATATTTTATATATTTATATATTTCACAAATACCATATATATAAAATATATAAAAAATTCCATGTGGGTACTTAAATAAAAGGTTTCGATGAGTGTAACATCGAAATGAGTTTATATCTTAAAAAATGTCAATAATTAAGAAATGACCTAGTATCTTGTGAAATATTGACATTTTTGAAGATATAAGCTCATCCCGATGTTATACTCATCAAGACCTTTCATTTGAGTACCCACATCAATTTTTCATATTTTTATATATATTATATATATATGTATATATGAGAAATATATCAAAAATGCATGTAGGTACTCAAATGAAAGCTCTTGATGAGTGTAACATCAGGATGAGCTTACATCTTTAAAATTATCGATAATTAAGAAATGACCTTGTATCTTGTGAACTATTGACATTATTAAAGATATAAACTCATTCTGATGCTACACGCATCGAGACCTTTCATTTGAGTACCCACATGCATTTTTTATATATTTTTTATATATACATATATATGATATATATAAATATATAAAATATATGAAAAATTAATGTGGGTACTCAAATGAAAGGTCTTGATGAGTGTAACATCAGGATGAGCTTACATTTTTAAAATGATCAATAATTAAAAAATGACCTTGTATCTTGTGAACTATTGACATTTTTAAAGATATAAGCTCATCCTGATGTTACATTCATCAAGACCTTTCATTTGAGTACCTTCATCAATTTTTCATATATTTATATATTTTATATATATGCATATATGAAAAATATATCAAAAATGCATGTGGGTACTCAAATGAAAGCTCTTGATGAGTGTAACATCAGAATGAGCTTATATCTTCAAAAACGTCAATATTTAATAAAGTACAGTACACTTTAAGAAAATTATTTATTTAATAAAACAAAATTTTATCTATTTATAGTTCAACAAGTCACGGCAGTCACATAGTGACTGCAAGGTTGCTAATAAAATATTTAAAATAGATAAATAAAAATAAAAAACAATTTATAAATACCATTGATTATTTATAAATAAAAATTTAAAAGACGTAACGTCACTTGCGTTCAATTGTAATGTTGATGTTAAAGTTCTCAATGTTCTCTCTACTCATTAAATTCAATCGTCTATTATCAAATGCATTACGCCACTAAGCCTACATACTCTTTGATTTTTTTTTTTTTTTACAATCATCTAAAAAAAATATCAACAGCTAAATAAATCCTCCGAGTGCTAAAATAAAATATAAAATAAATAAAAAAAAAAAAAAGTATTGCGTTCATTGACCACCAATAATTACGTAAGTATATTTAAAGCAACACGTGGTTGTTCCTTCCCCTTTTTATAAAACTTTAGTTCTATAATCGTGCATTTTATTTTTTTCTTTTTTCAACTGTATTACATCTGAATACTTTTTATAAAAATAATAGTAATTTAAATAAAAAGTATTACTTAAATTGAGTAAGTAATTTAGATGAGATCAAAGTCCGGAGATAATTTTAAAAATTATTTTTAAATAATATTTCGATATCAAACCAAAAAAAAATATCTCTTATTAAATAAAATATTAAGGAAGTTCGAGCGAATCTAATGTAAAAAATAATTTTCAACTTTGAGCTTTGAAATTAAGTATATGTATAAATAAATACGTAATTTATCTAATCCCAAAATTTAAAAAAGATTCACCGTTTAGTTACTTAGATATTAAATTTTAAAAATCACATATTTTATCTCCTTAAACACGGGCTCTTATGGCGGACAAACTTTTGTCGAGACTTTAATTATTTATTTCAATATTAACCTCCCAACTTTAACGGATAAAAAACTATACACGCAAAACTTGGATTATTGCAAAATATAAAAACAATTTAATAATAATACATTACCGATATAATTTTTGAAATATTTAAAGTTAAATTTTATGTTTGTAACTGGTTTATCGTCAGCCATTTATTCGAATAAAGATTTGACAACATCGCGTCAACAGCTGAGAAAAAACAAAAGGATATAAATATAGTTACAGAGAGAGAAATGTTTAACTCACACACTCATCCACGTCTCTGTTATGGGTATAATCAAACGCGCTAATGCTAAATCTGTTTATTTATTCCGGCAAGTAATAAATACCAAAGTCATTTTATTACTTTACTTTATTAAATAAGTAAAAATCATCAATTATTAAATTGTTTAAATTATTTTAAATTAAAACAAAGAATTTTTACGAATATTGGGAAGACTAAAATTAAAAAAAATTTCAACATTATTTTGACTCATTAGTTACGCTCGAACTTCCTTAAGAAATAAATTTTTAAATTAAAATTTTCTCACCTGTAAGCCAATGACATGCACTGAAATAATTTATTTAATGAATTTTCAATCAAAGATTTCGGCATTAATTTTTCCGGAGCGAGACCCACTGGTGCTATTGTTGTATTTCTCACAGCCTCCTCCTCAGGTACTGGTACAGCAAGCTCGTCTTCGTCATCCTGAGCCTCGGCTTCAAAATCCGAGACCATAAAATGCCCCGAGTGAATTGTTTCTCTCGAGTCTTTCGGAGACTCTCTCTTCAGACGGTGGACACTCGTGTTTAACGACGACATTCCGCGTGTTGTTATCATTGGTTTTCGGTACATCAACTCAGTCTGCATTTCCTGTAGCTGAAAAAATTTATTAATTATTCGTATTTGCAATAAATATCCATGGACTTTAGACTTTTATTTTTTTACTATTTATGTATCACTTATTTAAATAATATTAATTTATTTATGGAAAATTTATCACACCAATTTTATATCAAAAAATAAAATTTTAATGTGAGTGTAGATTTATGTGGATATATATATTTAATATTATAAGAACACGCCTTGCATTAGCAACAACCAATTGGCACGGTTTAATAAAAAAGAAAAAAAAAAAAAGTTCGCGCAGCTTTTATTGTAAATGTCTATCAGTAATTAAATAGTTTGTAATTCACTATTTAAATATCTTCATTTATAATCAGGACAGCTGATAAATAATTACTCTGGTTTTAATTAATAAATTTAAATAAAATGAATCTAAATAAAAAAATAAATTATTTTTAATATAAAATTTAATTTAATAAAAAATTATTAAGATAATTTTATTAAAATTTAATTATAAAAAAAAATAACCAAAATAAGTTTATTAAGATTTAATCAAAAAAAAATATCAAAATAATTTTATTAAAAAAAAAAAATTATAAAAAAAATTTTATTAAAATTTAATTAAAAAAAAATTATCACAATTATTTTTAAAAAAATTATCAAAATAATTTAAATAAGCTGAATATGAAAAAAAAATAATTAAATTTTTTATTAAAATTTAATTAAGAAAATTTTTTTTCATTAGAATTAAATTAAAAAAAAATTTTTTTTTTTAACTTTTTCATTAAAATTTAATTTAAAAAAAAATGATCAAAATAATTGAAATAAACTGAATATGAAAAAAAAATAATTAAATTTTTTATTGAAATTTAATAAAAAAAATTTTTTTTTACAACTTTTTCATTAAAGTTTAATGAAAAAAAAATTATCAAAATAATTTTATTAAAATTTAATTTACAAAAAAATTATCAAAATAATTTAAATAAACTGAATATGAAAAAAAATAATTAAATTTAATTAGAAAAAAATTTTTTATTAAAATTTAATTAAAAAAAATTATTTTTTTGCAATTAATAAAACTTAATTTTTAAAATTTAAATAATAAATATTAATAAATAATAAGTACATATTGTAATAATTAATAAAAAAAGACATTAGACAGTGAAAGAGAAAATTTTAGTGTCAGTGAAGGCGCTAATGCTGTTTTTATTTTTTTATTCCACTAAATTATATATATGTGGCGTATTTATATGCAAGTATAAATGAGTTTATAAAGAGAAGGGATGTGACAAAATACCTCGTTATTCCTCGTGGCGACTTTTTATGTTTTTTTTTATATCCAACGATTTTTTTTAGATTATTGATAACAAGTCAATTATTGATACATAAGACACAGTGGCGTATTTAAATATACAAAGTATGACAAGTATATAACGATTTAAAAATTCAACAGCACGTTAATAACTAGTAACTAGATAATAAAAAATAAAATATCAACAGACGCCGTCAATTATTAATTTACACGCAATGAGCCCTGGTTTCAGCCCGTAAGCTTTGCTCCGCGGTACACCCAGTTTCATGCTGCTACGGCGATAACATTTTATTTTATTTTAGTTTTAAATGTAAGTATTGTTTTAGAAAGACAGGAATATTCTGTCCATGGATATTTAAGTGTTAAATAATTAATAACAGCTGAGTAAGGCGAACGTGCGCCTCGAGCGCAGACTGCACCCACACGACTGAAGCTACACTACCGCCAACTGGCGGGTTCTTTCAAAAGTTCTTTTTGCGCATGCGCAAAAAGTAACATTTTGCGCATGCGCAGACATTTTTTTTTATTTTTAAAGTTTTCTTTTGTTTTTAAAATTAATTTTGAGTTTATAATTTATAAATTATAATTATTATTATTTATTTAAGAAAATTTTATTGTTTTATTGTTTATTTTTTTTGCAAAAGCATTTTTTATTTTGGAAAATTTAAAAAATTAATAAATAATTTTTTAGTTTATAATTTTTTGGATTTTTTAAAATTTTTAATTATTTTTTAATAATTATTAAAAATTATCTTGTAAGTAAATTTTTATATTTTTTTAAATTAGCGACAGAGGGCCTCGTTTTTCATTTCACTTTTCACTGTTTGCGTTTATCAGCGTAGATTAGGATATTAATGTCAACAAATTATTTAACTGGCAGTTTATATTTAATAAAAACGCTACTTTAATTTAAAGAATGTAATTTTTAATTACTTATTTATTGAACTTTTAATTTATTTTTTAACTACAGAGATTTTATTAAAGGATAATTTGACTGTAATTATGGCTGAGGATCAAAAAGAAAGGTTAGTTTTTATTATATTTGCATTTGTATAGTGTTTTATAACAATTATTATAAATATTATAAATATCTGATAATTTTAGATTGAAATAAAATTAGCAAACAGCTGAAAATCTTCAGAATTTTTTTTTATTAATAAAATTATTAAAAAAAAATTCCACATGTTAAAAATTTGAAAAACTATATGTGCAATTTTTTAAAAATATTTATTGTTTGCTAATTCAATTAATAAAAAAAAAATTTTTTTTCACTGTCGGCTAATTTTAGTTTCATTAATTTTATAAAAAAGATACTTTAAAAATTTGTAGGTGTAAATTTTTTTTTATTATTTCTTAAATGTTTTTTTATTAAATAAAGTATCAGTTTTAATTTTTGAAATTAATTAATTAGTTTTATTTTTTTTAGTAAAAAAGAAATGGAATGTGAGGAAAATTTGCCGGCAGTAGTTGCTAGTATGGAAAGCTTGAGTGTTGACGCAAGCTCAGCTCGATATTCTTTAAGGACTCGAGGTTCATCTAATCCACCAGCACCAACTCCAGGACTTAATAGAAGGTAATTTTTGTACAATGATACTAAAATTTAGAGACATTTGACATTTGCAATTTTTTTTAAAAGATAAATTATTGTAAATTATTAAGACTTATTTATTTGAAAAATTCAACCTTAAGAAGCTTTTAAAAATTTTAGAGTCATGTTTTTTTAAAATTAACAAATAATTAATTACTAGATTATTTTCTTTTTTAATATTTTATTAAATAATGACTTTTGTTAAATTGCACTGTACTTTTTTAAATATTGACATTTTTATAGATTCAAGCTCATCCCGATGATACACTCATCAAGACCTATCATTTGAGTACCCACATGCATTATTGATATATTTTTCATAAATACATATATATAATATGTATTATATAAATATATGAAAAATTGATGTGGGTACTCAAATAAAAAGTCTTGATGAGTGTAACATCGGTATGAGCTTATATCTTTAAAAATGTCAATCATTCACAAGATACTATGTCATTTCTTAATTATTGACATTTTTTAAGATATAAACTCATTTCGATGTTGCTCTCATCGAGAGCTTTCATTAGAGTACCCACATGGTATTTTTAATATATTTTATATATATGGTATTTGGAAAATATATAAAATATATGAAAAATTGATGTGGGTACTCAAATGAAAAGTCTTGATGAGTGTAACATCGGGATGAGCTTATATCTTTAAAAATGTCAATCATTCACGATATACAATGTCATTTCTTAATTATTGACATTTTTTAAGATATAAACTCATTTTGATGTTACTCTCATCGAGAGCTTTCATTAGAGTACTCACATGCATTTTGATATATTTTTCATATATTCATATATATATAAATATATAAAATATATGAAAAATTGATGTGGGTACTCAAATGAAAGGTTTCAATAAGCAATGTCGGGATGAGGTTTATATCTTTAAAAATGTCAATAAGCCTAAGATACAAGGTAATTTCTTTATTATTGAAAATTTTAAAGATGTAAACTCATCCTGATGTTACACTCATCAAGAGCTTTCATTTGAGTACCCACATGCATTTTGATATATTTTTCATATATACATACATGTAATATATATAAATATATAAAATACATGAAAAATCGATGTGGCTACATAAATAAAAGGTCTTGATAAATGTAACTTTATCGGGATGAGCTTATATCTTTAAAAATGTCGATATTTCACAAGATATAATGTAATTTCTTAATTATTGACATTTTTTAAGATATAAACTCATTTTGATGTTACACTCATTGAGACCTTTTATTTAAGTACCCACATGGTATTTTTAATATATTTTATATATATGGTATTTGTTAAATATATAAATATATAAAATATATGAAAATTGATGTGAGTACTCAAATGAAAAAAGTCTTGATGAGTGCAACATCAGGGATGAGCTTATATCTTTAAAAATGTCCAATCATTCACAGATACAATGTCATTTCTTAATTATTGACATTTTTAAGATATAAACTCATTTCGATGTTACTCTCATCGAGAGCTTTCATTAGAGTACTCACATGCATTTTGATATATTTTTCATCTATTCATATATATATAAATATATAAAATATATGAAAAATTGATGTGGGTACTCAAATGAAAGGTTTCAATAAGCGTAATGTCGGGATGAGTTTATATCTTTAAAAATGTCAATAGTTTACAAGATACAAGGTAATTTCTTAATTATTGACAATTTTAAAGATATAAACTCATTTTGATGTTACACTCATTGAGACCTTTTATTTAAGTACCCACATGGTATTTTTAATATGTTTTATATATATGGTATTTGTTAAATACATGAATATATATAAATATATGAAAAATTGATGTGGGTACTCAAATAAGTCTTGATGAGTGTAACATCGGTATGAGCTTATATCTTTAAAAATGTCAATCATTCACAAGATACTATGTCATTTCTTAATTATTGACATTTTTTAAGATATAAACTCATTTTGATGTTACTCTCATCGAGAGCTTTCATTAGAGTACTCACATGCATTTTGATATATTTTTCATATATTCATATATATAAATATATAAAATATATGAAAAATGATGTGGGTACTCAAATGAGAAGGTTTCAATAAGCTTAATGTCGGGATGAGTTTATATCTTTAAAAATGTCAATAGTTTACAAGATACAAGGTAATTTCATTATTATTGAAAATTTTAAAGATGTAAACTCATCCTGATGTTACACTCATCAAGAGCTTTCATTTGAGTACCCACATGCATTTTTCATATATTTTTCATATATACATATATGTAATATATATAAATATATAAAATATATGAAAAATTGATGTGGGTACTCAAATGAAAGGTCCTGATGAGTATAACATCGGGATGAGCTTATATCTTTAAAAATGTCGATATTTCACAAGATATAATGTAATTTCTTAATTATTGACATTTTTTAAGATATAAACTCATTTTGATGTTACACTCATTGAGACCTTTTATTTAAGTACCCACATGGTATTTTTAATATATTTTATATATATGGTATTTGTTAAATATATAAATATATAAAATATATGAAAAATTGATGTGGGTACTTGAATGAAAGGTCTCGATGAGTGTAACATCGGGATGAGCTTATATCTTTAAAAATGTCAATCATTCACAAGATACAATGTCATTTCTTAATTATTGAAATTTTTTAAGATATAAACTCATTTTGATGTTGCTCTCATCGAGAGCTTTCATTAGAGTACTCACATGCATTTTGATATATTTTTCATCTATTCATATATATATAAATATATAAAATATATGAAAAATTGATGTGGGTACTCAAATGAAAGGTTTCAATAAGCGTAATGTCGGGATGAGTTTATATCTTTAAAAATGTCAATAGTTTACAAGATACAAGGTAATTTCATTAATATTTGACAATTTTAAAGATATAAACTCATTTTGATGTTACACTCATTGAGACCTTTTATTTAAGTACCCACATGGTATTTTTAATATGTTTTATATATATGGTATTTGTTAAATACATGAATATATATAAATATATGAAAAATTGATGTGGGTACTCAAATGAAAGGTCTCGATGAGTGTAACATCAGGATGAGCTTATATCTTTAAAAATGTCAATCGTTCACAAGATACAAGGTCATTTTTTAATTATGTATCTAGAGATAGAGCATTTTTGAATGCAGCCTAAATACTTATCATAATAAATTGATTTATTGGTGAGAATGAAATGAATTCTTGAAAAGGCATGAATTCAAATCAAGACCTTTGCAATGACCTTAAATTTAATATAGATTTTTCATCTTAAAATTAATAATTTAATTTTTTATTGATTACAATTTACAAATTATTTTTAAAAATAAACAATTATACATTTCAGATGCAATTCACGGCCAAAAAAACGCTCATACTCAACTTCCGAAACAGACGCCCAACGTAAAGCGTACTACTTGGATAAGAATATAAAAAACCTGACTCACAACACCCTAGAGACCATATACGAGGAGTATGATTCGATGAGTTCAAAAAAATTCAAGCGACTCATCGACTTCACCACAAAGGCTGCTAAATTAGCTAAAGTTAACAAAAGAACCAACAAGATAAAACGGCTCTTTGGGACAAAAACTCACATGAAGAGCAAACTATCCCAAAGCTCAATACAAGCTCTCGCCAAGAAGCTCGACAGTATTTTAGCTCAGACAGCTACCGAGCCGCAGTAGTCTAAGCATTTTTATATTATTATATTGTATCTTTAATTATAGACGAAGATTTTTTTATATGATGTACACGTCATACTAAATTTAAAGCCAGAGCAATAAGTAACATTAAAAGTTTTTACCAATATTAATATTTGATAAATTTAAGGTCTTATATTTTGTATATTTTAATATTTATTTTCATTTTAATTCGTGTGAAATTTTTGTTTAAGCTTTTTATTAAAAATATAATTTTTTTAATTTATTTCACAAAAAATAAACTTGACTTTTATTTTTAATAAAAGCTTAATTTGAAAATTTTTTATTTAATAATTTTTAATTTTTGTATTAAATTTGTGGTCTTAATAATTCAAAAAAAAAAAAATAATTTTAATGTAATTTTAAAAAAAATTTATTAATTTATTAATTAAAAACTTTTGATTAATTAAGGAAGTTCGAGCTCAACTAATGAGTCAAAATAATGTTAAAACTTTTTTTTAATTTTAGTCTTTACAATATTTGTCAAAATTCCTTATTTTAATTTAAAATAATTTAAACAATTTAATAATTGACGATTTTTACTTATTTAATAAAGTAAAGTAATAAAATGACTTTGGTATTTATTACTTGCCGGAATAAATAAACAGATTTGGCAATAGCGCGTTTGATTATACCCATTACAGAGACGTGGATGAGTGTGTGAGTTGAACATTTCTCTCTCTGTAACTATATTTCTATCCTTTTGTTTTTTCTCAGCTGTTGACGCGATGTTGTCAAATCTTTATTCGACTAAATGGCTGACGATAAACAAGTTACAAACATAAAATTTGACTTTAAATATTTCAAAAATTATATCGGTAATGTATTATTATTAAATTGTTTTTATATTTTGCAATAATCCAAGTTTCTTGTGTATAGTTTTTTATCCGTTAAAGTTGGGAGGTTAATATTGAAATAAATAATTAAAGTCTCGACAAAAGTTTGTCCGCCATAAGAGCCCGTGTATAAGGAGATAAAATATGTGATTTTTAAAATTTAATATCTAACTAACTAAACGGTGAATCTTTTTCAAATTTTGCGATTAGATAAATTACATATTTGTTTATACGCATACTTAATTTCAAAGCTCAAAGTTGGAAATTACTTTTTACATTAGATTAGCTCGAACCTCTTTAAATATTTTTAAAATTCTTCCCTGATAGCCACGCTTTGATTAAAAGTAGTTGCATTTCAGCAGTTACAGTTAACTTGACATCAAGTTTGCCGTAAATTTTTATAGTACAATAGTTGTAAACAAATTGAATGCAATTTACAGCCCCAATTTGAATACAAGTTAACACCGAACTTTTAGTTAAATTGTACTACAATTTTACTACAACTTGAATAAAATACTTGTACTGCAAGTCTTGACGTCAAATTGCACTGTAACTTGTAGACAACTTAAGTAAAAACGTTTGGTTTGCAACTTTTTTCATCAAGTTGGCTACAAATTTCGGCAGTAGATTGAATAAAAGTTTAAGTTAAGATGGCTATCAGGGTTCGGGACGGCCTCTTTTACCCAGATTCCGATTACACAGATGGCGCTATTACCCAGATCCCTTTGACACATATCCCGATTACGCAGATTGTGATTAAACAGATTTTCTATTACACAGATTACTTATTACTCAGATAACCGATTACACAGAAAATCTTTAACGCAGATCCCGATGACGCAGATAATTTACATTTTTAAATGATAAATGCCATAATAAAGCCAAGCACTAAAAGTGCCTGAAATTTTTAAATTGCCGCCATCAAAACATGCCGGATGAGCATGTAATCTAGCTATTGGTTGAATTTAAGGTTCAAGGTGTGCACGGAGCGCTTTATTAAAGTATCTACAGTGTATATGTGTAAAATCCCGCGTTGGTTGAATTTTTTATTAGATACTTGATATAATGAATCAACAAATGAATCAACAAAATTACAGGTTAAAGATTAGAGCTATATAGGTAAGTAAACATATTTATTATTTATATTAAAAGTTCGGGTTTGAAGTTTCAATATAATTCTTTCAATTACCCCAAGCGGGGATGAATCGAACCATTTGACGCGTTTGCATACATTGGTCATTTAAGGATCAACGTTGTTCATTGGCGAATTTGTGGATCGATCAGTAGAGAAGACATAATAAATTACCATTCCAAGAAAAAAAATTAGACAAACGGTTGACCCTGAAGGCCATCCCTGCAACTTCCCGCCACTTACATACCTAGGCGCTTAAAATTGCACTAATAATTGCTCTTCGAGCTCAAAAAAAACAACTTATGTCTTATTTTGAGCTCTCCAAGCTCAAAGAGATAGTCTTTTTATACTTTTGAGATAGAATTTAATTTCATATAACTTCACATTAATAGATTTGTTTATAGTTAAAAAGATTTGTTAATATTTAACAAATCATTTATTAGAAGCCATTTGTTAGGCCTTAACAAATATTTCTTAGTATTTAAAAAGATTTATTAATACTTAATAAATGAATATCAGATTTATTGAATACAAACAAATCATTTTGAATACTAAGAAATATTTATTTAACATTAAGAAATGGTCTTTAATAAATGATTTGTTAGCTATTAACAAATATTATTTAATACAAATAAATCCTTCTATCAGTGCAGTCAATTCGTTCAAGAGATATCATAAACGAAAGAAAACCGAAAAGTGTTTTCTGCACATAACTTCACATAATTTCACATAATTTCACATAATTTCAATCAATTCGTTCAAGTGTTTTTTCCACATAACTTCACATAACTTTATATAATTTTGCATAAGTTCACATAACATTTCTTTTCGGATCGTTTTTGATGAGATAGTATGATTTTTAGACTTTTGAGCTCGAAGAAGCATAGAAAAGCTATCTCTCCAAGCTCGGAGAGCTCAAAATAATACATAAATCGATCCAAAAAAAATTGGGAAAACGGTTGACCCTGAAGGCCATCCCTGCAACTTCCCGCTAATTTCATACTTAGGCGCTTAAAATTGCACCAATGACGTTTTTGAGCTCTTCGAGCTCAAAAGTCTGATAGAGATTTGATAAGACACTATTTTTTGAATTTTTAAACCACAATAACTTTTGAATGAATAAACCGATTTTTACGCGGTTAGAAGCATTCGACGCAGTTTTTTAAGCCTCACAAAGAATCTCAAATTTTGAATTGATCGCGCTAGGAATTTTGGAGTTATTCCGAAAAAACACTTTTTTCGGTTTTCTTTCGTTCACCATATCCCTCGAATGAATCAACCGATTTTTTCAAATGTGGTTTTTTTGGAATAACTTCTAAACGGCTTAATAGTTCAATTCCAAAAACTAATCAGCTCTTAACTTCAAAAAACCACGTCGATCGCCAGTGCGGTCAAAATCAGTTGATTCATTCGAGAGATATGGTGAACGAAAGAAAACCGAAAAAAGTGTTTTTTCGGAATAACTCCAAAATTCCTAGCGCGATCAATTCAAAATTTGAGATTCTTTGTGAGGCTTGAAAAACTGCGTCGAATGCTTCTAACCGCGTAAAAATCGGTTTATTCATTCAAAAGTTATTGGGGTTTAAAAATTCAAAAAATAGTGTCTTATCAAATCTCTATCAGACTTTTGAGCTCGAAGAGCTCAAAAACGTCATTGGTGCAATTTTAAGCGCCTAAGTATGAAATTAGCGGGAAGTTGCAGGGATGGCCTTCAGGGTCAACCGTTTTCCTAATTTTTTTTGGATCGATTTATGTATTATTTTGAGCTCTCCGAGCTTGGAGAGATAGCTTTTCTATGCTTCTTCGAGCTCAAAAGTCTAAAAATCATACTATCTCATCAAAAACGATCCGAAAAGAAATGTTATGTGAACTTATGCAAAATTATATAAAGTTATGTGAAGTTATGTGGAAAAAACACTTGAACGAATTGATTGAAATTATGTGAAATTATGTGAAATTATGTGAAGTTATGTGCAGAATACACTTTTCGGTTTTCTTTTGTTCATGATATCTCTTAAACGAATCGACTGAAATTATGTGAAATTATGTGAAATTATGTGAAGTTATGTGCAGAAAACACTTTTCGGTTTTCTTTCGTTTATGATATCTCTTGAACGAATTGACTGCACTGATAGAAGGATTTATTTGTATTAAATAATATTTGTTAATAGCTAACAAATCATTTATTAAAGACCATTTCTTAATGTTAAATAAATATTTCTTAATTTTTAAAAACGATTTGTTTGTATTCAATAAATCTGATATTCATTTATTAAGTATTAATAAATCTTTTTAAATACTAAGAAATATTTGTTAAGGCCTAACAAATGGCTTCTAATAAATGATTTGTTAAATATTAACAAATCTTTTTAACTATAAACAAATCTATTAGTGTGAAGTTATGTGAAATTAAATTCTATGTCAAAAGTATAGAAAGACTATCTCTTTGAGCTTGGAGAGCTCAAAATAAGACATAAGTTGTTTTTTTTGAGCTCGAAGAGCAAATATTAGGGCAATTTTAAGCGCCTAGGTATGTAAGTGGCGGAAGTTGCAGGGATGGCCTTCAGGGTCAACCGTTTGTCTAATTTTTTTTTTTCTTGGAATGGTAATTTATTATGTCTTCTCTAATTATCGATCCATAAATTAGTCAATAAACAACATTGATTCTTAAATGATTAATTTATGCAAACGCGTCAAATGGTTCGATTCATCCCCGCTTGGGGGTAATTGAACTAATTATATTTAAACTTCAAACCCGAACTTTTAATATAAATAATAAATATGTTTACTTACCTATATAGCTCTAATCTTTAACCTGTAATTTTGTTGATTCATTTGTTGATTCATTATATCAAGTATCTAATAAAAAATTCAACCAACGCGGGATTTTACACATATACACTGTAGATACTTCAATAAAGCGCTCCGTGCACACCTTTAACCTTAAATTCAACCAATAGCTAGATTACATGCTCATCCGGCATGTTTTGATGGCGGCAATTTAAAAATTTCAGGCACTTTTAGTGCTTGGCTTTATTATGGCATTTATCATTTAAAAATTTAAATTATCTGCGTCATCGGGATCTGCGTTAAAGATTTTCTGTGTAATCGGTTATCTGAGTAATAAGTAATCTGTGTAATAGAAAATCTGTTTAATCACAATCTGCGTAATCGGGATATGTGTCAAAGGGATCTGGGTAATAGCGCCATCTGTGTAATCGGAATCTGGGTAAAAGAGGCCGTCCCAATTCTTCCCTTGCGCATGCGCAGTTAAGTCCCTGCGCATAAGCCGCTGTCAGTCATTTATTATTATTTTGACGTGACACAAGTGAAAATTTTATTTTAATTTTGTTGTAGTGATTTAGATAAAATAATTTAATAATTTATAAAAAAACATTTAAAAATATGGGATTATTTTTTTCTAAAAAGAAACCTGTCAGTCGTGTTACTGAACAAGACAAAGCTGTGCTGGTAAATAAATAAATTTATATTGTTAACCTCTAAAGCATTGTTACAACAAAAGAATGTTTTTATTATATTTAATTATTTTTTTAACAAATAAATTGTTTAAAAAAAAATGAGAAAATAAAATTGACATTTAAAAATTGAATGAAAAAATAAAAATTGCAATTTTTTTTAAATAATTTATTTGGTAAATAAAATTAATAATTCAAGTGACAGCTAACATAAATGTTATTAAATAACTGATAATTTTAATAATAATAAAATTAACAGAGATTTAACAATTTTTTTCATGAATAAAAATTAGAGCTAAAGTATTTTTAAAAAATTGTATGTATTATTTTTTTAATTTTCTACATTTGTAATTTAAAAAAAAAAATTGTTAAATGTTTGCTTACTTTATTCTTATCTAATTTTAATATCATAATTTTATTTTTACAGCAATTAAAACAAGCGAGAGATAAAATAAAAACTTACCAAAGAAGAATTGAACAAAATCTTGAAAAAGATCGTGAGCTTGCAAAAAAATTACTTCAAAGCGGACGTAAAGAGTAAGAATAATTAATTTATCTATTTAATTATAAAAATTAAATTAGCCGGCATTTAAAAATTTTAGTAAAATTTTTTTATTATAAAAATTATCACAAAAAATATTTAATTTTTAAAGAACTAAAAATTGTGTGAAATTAAGTAAGTTCGAGCGTAACTAATAAGTCAAAATAATGTTGAAATTTTTTTTAAATTTTAGTCTTCCCAATATTCGTCAAAATTTTTTATTTTAATTTTAAATAATTTAAACAATTTAATAATTGATGATTTTTACTTATTTAATAAAGTAAAGTAATAAAATGACTGTGGTATTTATTACTTGCCGGAATAAATAAACAGATTTAGCATTAGCGCGTTTGATTATACCCATAACAGAGACGTGGATGTGTGTGTGAGTTAAACATTTCTCTCTCTCTGTAACTATATTTATATCCTTTTGTTTTTTCTCAGCTGTTGACGCGATGTTGTCAAATCTTTATTCGAATAAATGGCTGACGATAAACGAGTTACAAACATAAAATTTGACTTTAAATATTTCAAAAATTATATCGGTAATGTATTATTATTAAATTGTTTTTATATTTTGCAATAATCCAAGTTTCTTGTGTATAGTTTTTTATCCGTTAAAGTTGGGAGGTTAATATTGAAATAAATAATTAAAATCTCGACAAAACGTTTGTCCGCCATAAGAGCCCGTGTTTAAGGAGATAAAATATGTGATTTTTAAAATTTAATATCTAAGTAACTAAACGGTGAATCTTTTTTAAATTTTGCGATTAGATAAATTACGTATTTATTTATACGCATACTTAATTTCAAAGCTCAAAGTTGGAAATTATTTTTTACATTAGATTCGCTCGAACTTCCTTAAAAAAAAAATTATTTTTATTCTAATTTAAAATTAAAAAATTAAAAACGTTGGCTAACTTTAGTATTATCATTTAATATACATGAAAATTAAATTAGCCATTTGAAAATTTTTATGATTTATTTTATTGAAAAATAATTTTTAAAAAATTCCACAGAAAATTAAAAAATTTTTAAAAATTTTACATGAGATTTTTTAAAAATAGTTTTTTTGTTCTAGTTTTTCTTTAATAAAAAAAAATAAAAAATTGTTGACTGTCGGCTAACTTAATTTTTATTATTATATTTAATCTATGAAAAATTAAATAAATAATTTTAATTAATATTTTAGAAGAGCATTATCGCTTTTGCGCAAGAAGAAATTCCAAGAGCAAGTTCTGTCAAAAACAGACAACCAGTTGGAGAATTTAGAGCGAATGGTCCACGACTTGGAGTTTGCTCAGATAGAAACTAAAGTCATCGACGGGTTGAAGATCGGTAACTCAGCTTTGAAGACGCTCCACGACGTTCTGTCAATTGACGAGATTGAGAAAGTGATGGATGAGACGCGCGAAGGCCTGGAGAAACAGAAGGAGTTGGATGATCTACTCACGGGTCAGCTGACTGACGAGGATGAGAGTCAGGTCGAAGCTGAGCTTGACGCTCTTGCTGCTCAGGAAGTTGAAGACATACCAGAAGTTCCTCAGGATGTTTTGCTGCCAGATGTGCCTGAAGATCTGCCTAAAAAATCCAAAGGTTTGCTTAATTTTTTTTTTTTTTTTAATAACTAATTTTTTAATTTTTTTTTGATAACTAATTTTTTAATTTATTTTTTTTTTTAGTAACTAATTTTTTAATTTTTTTTATTTAATAACTAATTTTTTAATTAATTTTTTTTAATAACTAACTTTATAATTTTTTTTTTTAATAACTAATTTTTTAATTAATTTCTTTGAATAACTAATTTTTTAATTTATTTTTTTTTTTAATAACTAATTTTTTAAATAAATTTTTTTTTAATAACTAATTTTTAAATTTATTTTTTCTTAATAACTAATTTTTTAATTAATTTTATTTTTGTTTTATTATAGAACGCAAGGATCGTGAGCCAGTGGCTTTAGAAGCGTAAATTTAAATGTTTAATATCTAAGATTGACAACTGGTAATTTTTTGCAACGAAGTGTAAATAATGTACAGTTATATATAAATACTTATATACGTAATTATAATTGATAAATCTTTATGGACTTAATGAATAAAATTTCATTTTATAACCAAAGAATCAATAATTTATAATATTTATTTTAAATTTAAATAATTATCAACTCATTTTTTAAATTTAGT
Source organism: Cotesia glomerata (assembly GCF_020080835.1). Lineage (NCBI taxonomy): Eukaryota > Metazoa > Arthropoda > Insecta > Hymenoptera > Braconidae > Cotesia > Cotesia glomerata. Next base: position 26,167,288 of record NC_058162.1, read on the forward strand.
TTTTTCATTCTTTTCTCCAAAAAAGTCCTGATTTTTCAGAAGTAAAAAAATTCTAGTTTTTTTTTGTGTTATGAAACCACAACTTGTAAATTTTCGAAAATAAAATAAACTAGCAACCTTGCAATCACTATGTGACTGCCGTGACTTGTGAACAATAAATAAATAAAATTTTGCTTTATTAAATAATAACTTTTTTTAAATTGCACTGTACTTTTTTAACTATTGACGTTTTTAAAGATTTAAGCTAATCCCGATGCTCTACTCATCAAGACCTTTCATTTGCGTACCCACATCAATTTTTCATATAATTATATATTCTATATATTTATATATATGTATATATGAAAAATATATCAAAAATGCATGTGGGTACTCAAATGAAAGGTCTCGATGAGTGTAACATCGGGATGAGCTTATATCTTTAAAAATGTCAATAATTAAGAAATTACCTTGTATCTTGTGAACTATTGACATTGTTGAAGATATTAGCTCATCCCGATGTTACACTCATCAAGAGCTTTCATTTGAGTACCCACATGCATTTTTATAAATTTTTTATACATATATATATATATATATATATATATATATATATATATATATATATATATATATATATAATATATATAAATGTATGAAAAATTGATGTAGGTACTCAAATGAAAGGTCTCGATGAGTCTAACATCGAGAGGAGCTTATATCTTTAAAAATGTCAATAATTAAGAAATTATATTGTATTTTGTCAACCTACGATATTTTCAAAGATGTAAGCTCATCCTGATGTTACACTCATTAAGAGCTTTCATTTGAGTACCCACATGCATTTTTGATATATTTTTCATACATACATATATGTAATATATATAAATATATAAAAAATTGATGTGGGTACTCAAATGAAAGGTCTCGATGAGTGTAACATCGGGATGAGCTTATATCTTTAAAAATGTCAATAATTAAGAAATTATATTGTATTTTGTCAACTTATAATATTTTTAAAGATATAAGCTCATTTCGATGTTACATTCATCAAGAGCTTTCATTTGAGTACCCACATGCATTTTTATATATTTTTTATATATACATATATATAATATATATACATATATGAAAAATTGATGTGGGTACTCAAATGAAAGGTCTCGATGAGTTTAACATCGAAATGAGCTTATATCTTTAAAAATGTCAATAATTAAGAAGTTATATTGTATTTTGTCAACTTATGACATTTTTAAAGATATAAGCTCATCCTGATGTTACACTCATCAAGAGCTTTCATTTGAGTACCCACATGCTTTTTTGATATATTTTTTATATATACATATATATAATATATATAAATATATGAAAAATTGATGTGGGTACTCAAATAAAAGGTCTTGATGAGTGTAACATCGTGATGAGCTTCTATCTTTAAAAATGTCAATAATTAAGAAATTACATTGTATTTTGTCAACTTATGACATTTTTAAAGATATAAGGTCATTTCGATTTTATATTCATCAAGAGCTTTCATCTGAGTAATTCTTTTTTTGACTTATAAGTATCTTCGATAGTATTTAAATAAATTAACATAGAAGCGAGCAGAGGCGGGCGAGCTTAACAAGAATAAATTAACAGTTTGCCGATAAAAAAAACACAATTTTCCGGGTAAGAAACTTGATTTATTATTCACCCAACATTGAAGACAATGGCATGGGAAGTTGATAAAATTACCCACGCGTTGACGTAACCTCGGGCATTAAAGTCTTACTATAAAATAACATATATAAACCCATGGTTTATACTGGAAAAAAATATATTTTATTTACATGAATGACCCAAAGAACTTAAATACACTTTTTGTTGAATTTTCAAAAATTATTTTATTAAAATAAAATTATTTTAATAAAATATAATTATACTAAATAAATAAATAAATATTTTTTATATTTATCTGGTCGTACAAATTTGTATTACTGTTTATATAAATTTCCTAGAAAAAAAAATTAAATTTTCTCGGAATCGTTTGTTTAATAAATTTAATATTATTCACATTAAGATGACCTTACTCAGTATTTAGACAATGATACCCCGATGTTTATCTAAATAATCGGTTAATGTATAAAAAATATTTAAAATTACCGTTTAATTTGTCTTTTTAATTCTCTACGAGTTATTAAATAAAAAGTTTATATACATCGCTAATAATATTTATTTAATTTTATTTATTTAATCTCAGACAGCGCCAGTGATTTTATTTTTATTACACCTGTTGGAATATTTTATTTTTAATAATGCTTGCATTAATTTTTACTCTTATAAATTCATTCATTGTTTAAGCCCAATACATCCCGGCACATAAACGCGTGTAAATTTGAAAATTATAAATTAAAAAAAAAATAATTAACTAATAAACTGTCTAATCTAAAAACCTTATAAAGGATGCAAAAACAATTTATATATTTTTTCACTTTTTTACCCGAATAACTTTGGAATAGGATAACTTATTGAATCTCTGTAAATTGCATCTGAAAGTTCTTTAAATAAGCTTCAATTTGAGTACCATATCATATGTGTAGTCTTAAAATTATGTCCTATTCCGCTATGCCAATTATGAAATTTGCTATTGCACTGGTTTTAAAATTTTTTCCATTGATATATATTTTTGTCGATTGCATAGAAGTTAAAAACCCTAGTTTTGTGGGTTGCAGTCAACTAGTCAGATTGACAACATTCCGAATTAATAAATTACTAGAACTTAGAAAGTAAATATTAAATGTAATTTAAAAAAACGCCATTCGGCCATACCCGACATGGATAGGTAGATTTCTTGTTTGAATATTGAAAAAAAAACACGTTATTAAAAGGCAAAAATGTCCTAAAATTTATTTTTTATTATATTTTTGCAAATAATGATATGAGACCGACTACAACCAATAGATATTCAAAGACATCTTCCTAAAAAATAGGATTTGTAACAGACGAAAGTCATTTGATGATAATAGCTAAAAATTAATTTATTTTTGATTTTTTTTTAATTTTCCAAACTCCGAAATAAATTGAAAAAAGTATCAAAAGGTAACGAATAATAGCTCAAATCGAAGATAATTATGTGAATTTTGACATAAAGTTGATAAATTCAAGCTATCTTTTATGGCTCAAAAATTATTTAAAGAAAAAGGGCTGAAATACGTTCATTGAAAAATTTTTGAAAATTTTCAAATTCACGGAATTAATTAAAAAAATCATCAAAACTAGACAAATAATAGTTTAAATTGAAGGTTATTAAATGAAATTTAAGATAAATTTGATAGATTTTATCTATTTTTACATCTGGAAGATTATTTTCATAAAAATACAAAATTCAAAATTTTTGAAAATGAAAAAAATTTTCAAACACCCACAACTCGTAAACTAACCGGCCGATTTTGCTCATCTTTGAACTTGATCTTGGTATTGATCCACAGAATAAGCCCACAAAATTTCATAAAGATCGGTTGAGAACTTGTGGGCTGCAAATCCTGCTGACATGGCGCGTTATATCACACATATATATATATATATATATACATAAATACATATATAAACTTTTGAGCCAATGCCATTTTTCGACATTACTCGATAAAATAAAACATATTATGATAAAATTTTCCTAAAATTACAACATGAGACCGGCTACAATAGTTATATTTCTATAGAAATCTACCTACACTGAGAGAAAAGTGCATAGTTAACTGAATCATAACATCACAATTATGAAAATATAGTTTTCTGAATTTTTTTTTTTTGTAGTTACTCAAACTATGCATTAGTTTAAGTAACTATTGATAAATAGTTATATCGACTATATTTTAATAAATATGTTTTTGTTATCGTGTTAAACAAAAAGTTATTAGGTGACTGAAAGGTTTTTACGGACAACGTCTCAGATAGCTAAACTGGAAGAGCCCTTAGTGCGTAACCAAAGGTCCGAGTTCGATTCCCGGTCCGAGCTATCCGAATTATTTTTTCTGTTTTCTGAGTTAAAGTTAATCAAGATGGCTATTAAGCTGATATTTAACTGAAAATAGTTTAAGTAACTATTTATTGGGGTTCAATATAATAAATAATGTTAGGTACAAGAACTGCAATTAAATAGTGGTGATGCTATTTAACTAGATTTTCCTAGTTCAGTTGACCATATTTTTCTCTCAGTGTAATAATTAATTTTACAAATTTTAAAAATTTCGAAAAATATAGTCTTAAATAAAGAAAAACTAAAGCTATATTAATAGAATCTTTCAAAGTTACAAAGTCTCAATAAATTAAAAAACATAACAACGAAAATTTGTACGCCAAAATGAATGAACAGACGAACACTCATTTAGCCGAAAAATGTAAATAATTTTATATTTAGATTAGAAATTTTTTTTAATTAATTTTAAATTAATTCATTTTTTAAAATTAATTTTATTTTAATTTACAAGCATGTATATAAAACACTCAAATTTCATGCTTGTAAAGGTGGACCATCTAAGAAAAATTTCCAATTTTTTGGATGAGTAATTTTCGGCCGAATCATTATTCGGATGGATAAGTATTCGGATGAATATACGTCAGAACGAACCTTTTTCGAAATCAAATTAATTTTAACTCTTGAGGAATATAAGATTTATATTTACTTATATTCGATAACCCAGTGTTTTATAATTTACAAAATTGTTTTTCGGCTGGTATTCTATTTAAGCTAATGTATTTTATAAACTTTGAATGTAGCGGAATTTTAAATTTTCTAGAGTTTTAATAATTCGGAATGTTGTCGATCTGACTGGTTGACCGCAACCCAGTTTTGTATACAATCCTCGTTATATTTTTTTTCTATTCGTGATGAAATATACTTCCATTTCGGCTGCCGAATGGTCTTTTAGTAAATTTCATAGAAATCTAACTATTGCATTTGTCCTCATGACGCAACTTTTGAAAAATTTTGCTATTTCCTGACTCAGTTCGTCAAGCTGGTTCAGAAAATGCCATTAGTTCAAAAGTTTATATATGTATGTATTTATATATATATATATATATATATATATATATATATATATATTCACAGATTCGGTAGAATCTGGCGCCAAGTTCCGTTCAAATCCGTTGTAAACGGAGCGCCAGACTACCGACTATGTTTACTGTAAGCAGAACGGTTTTTTGAGGCTGCGAAATTTTATTTAATTCTACGGTACTTTTTTTTACCCAATTTGTTTATCATAACAGTAATTCATAATTTATTTCACCGTATTAATTAATTATATTTAGTTATAACAATTTATTTACTTGAAATTATTAAATTTTATCAGCACATACTATAGCTCGCTCACAAATTTCGATCCTGACTTTTTTTTGATGGAGAAAGGTCAGCGCCACAGACTATATAAAATAAAAATGTGTAGTAATCCTCCTATAGATAAGCAACTACAGTTAAAAAGTAATTCACAGCTTACATTTACGGCCGCCAGGGTGCACTGGAATTACATCTACATAAACTGTAGCTTCAAGGGGATAGTTTGCAGTAAAAATGCAGTCAACACGAGATTTAAGTTGTTATCAATTGTAAATTTTCATTATAATTACAAAAATACTAAAATCCGAACAAAAACAGTTTCACTGTAAAAGTCGCGCCAAGTCCACGTTCATAAGACTATTAGGAAAAAAAATTTTTTTTCTTTACAAAAACATACAAAAGAAAAAAAATAAAAAATCCAGGTAACCGATATGAATGTACTTAATATACAAAAATTAAAAAAAATTTTATTGTAAATTTAAAAATAAAAAAAAAAATTTTAGAACGTACTTGGTGTGCGTCATTGTGTATTTCAATTTTTTTAAAGTCCTAGTAAATAGATTTTACGAATTTCATCAAAAGTAAAATATTTTGCAACCACGCACACTAAATACGTTCTAAAATTTTTTTTTTAATTTTTAAATTTACAATAAAATTTTTTTTAATTTCTGAAAATCATAAACAATCATATCGGTTACTTGGATTTTTTTATTTTTTTATTTTGTATGTTTTTGTAAAGAAAAAAAAAATTTTTTTTTTCCTAATAGTCTTATGAACGTGGACTTGGCGCGACTTTTTTACAGTGAAACTGTTTTTGTTCGGATATATATATATATATATATATATAAATATATATATATATATATATATATGTATGTACATATATATATATATACAATATAACGCGGCTTATCCGGACGATAGCGTCTCTAATTCATAATGGATCCGTTTCAAACTCAACATACTTCATTTTTAGACGATTACCAAGGCCAAGTTCAAAGATGAGCTTAATCGGTCAAGTAGTTCAGAAATTACAGAGTTTCAAAATTTTCAAAATCCTAAAAATTCATTTTTTGGCAGATTCTTTCGCGCATAACTTTTGAATTAAATAACTTATCGAATTTTTGTAAATTTCATTTTAAAGCCCATTAAACAAGCTTCAATTTTCATGTCATTTTATTTACCTAAACTTAAAATAACCTATTCGTCTGTAGGTTTTTAATGAAATTTTACTTTTGCAGTCGTTTTTCAATTATTTTGTCCAATATGTCTTATAAAAAATCTATTTTTTATAGTTTTTATACAATTTGTATTGTGTTTATAAGTAACCTATTATATTCGTGCGTCTGTCAATCTGTCATGACACAGATTTCCGCATCACCTTTGAGGTACTGTGTAAAACGACGCGTTCCCTTTCTTTTACATGGCGGGTTCCCAGTAGGCCTATACCATGGCAAAATGACTAATACAATCCAAGAGTTTTTATTATTGTCGTGTTTATTAGTAATTTGGTTTATTATCAAATTTTATTTCATTAAGGTTAAATTAATATTTATAATTAAAATTTGCTTTATGTGAAATCTACTTCCATTTCGGCTGCCGAATGGCCTTTTTTCAATAATTGCATACGTGTGTCTCAAAAAAATCTTTTGCTTTTGTCATTATTGAATCGAAGTTTAATTTACTAATCTGTTACTTTTTTATTATTATAAGTTTTGTTCTAAACTAAAAGAATTTTGTTTACTAATAATACAAATCTAATTTAAATAAATAAGCATAAAAATATTATACATTAAACATAAAAAACTAATTAAAATTTACAAAATAACCAATGTTTGATAATGGGTCAACTACTGGAACACTCCGGTCAATTTACTGGATCAAGCCGGTCAACTACTGGTGTTTTTATCTTACCTGCATTTAAATGTAACTTATATGTAATTTTATGAATAATTCGAATAAATACCCAGTAAAATAAAAAAATTCTTATTAATTATCAATTATTTTTAAATTAAGGAGAAAATCCCTAGTTCGAATTATGACGCGCTACGGGATCTTGGATCTTTAAAATTACATCATCAAGTACGTGTAAAACTTGCGTACTAGATCCCGATAAGTGCGTCATAACTACAGATCAATGACGTCAATTCAAGGTTATCTAATTTAAAAATAAATTTCATTTATCATCAATTTATTCTTGACTAATAATAATTATTAGAAGTTCAAAAATCATTGAAGAACTTATTTAATTAATTTTAAATAAAAAAAAATTTTTTAATTAATTAAGAAAATTAAAATTAACAACCTGTAAACATTTTTTTAATGACCTAATAGTCATATTTAACTGTATAATTTTTTTTAATAAAAATAGTTTTGAAATTTTCCGACAGGTGGCGCATGGTCGCTAAATTCTCTCCCTGTCAGAGAGTTAAGTTTGCTAATATAAGTTTTAAAATAAAAAAATATTATTTATCTCATTTATGAAATGTTTGTACACAAAATTTCTTATTTATATTAATTTAACAAAATTAAAGGATTAAATATATGACAAAAAAAATTATTAATAAAATTCTTTTGACAAAATTTTAAAAAATTATTTTTTTTGTTCAAAAAATTACCCGTAATAAGTAACTAATTTTATTTAATTAAAAAAAATTGTCTAGTCATATAAATATAATTTTTTTAATACAAAAACAATTTATTTAATTAATCAACTGCGTACGCACTAGATACTATATAAGTACTCTCAAGTACTTAATCCCGATTGTTTTGCTGCAAGAAGTTAATGAACAAGCCACTTGCCACGTGCATGTTTATCATTAAATGTCCATAGTAAGTATTTTATATTTATTATTATTATTAATAAAAAGTATATAAAAAAATCTAATACAACTTCCGAGATTTTATTAATTATTTACTTAAAACTTTTATACTTTCCAGCTCAAGATTAAATAACATCGCATTACTATTTTTATAAGAAATGGATAACAATTTCCACGAGTGCTTATTCTCTCCAAGAACTCTAATAGATAATAATTAACAATACATACGTCAGCACAATGATTCACGGGGGAAAAAAAAACTGACGAAATAATTCTTTATCTTTTGTCACACCGGTACCAAAAATAATTTCTTTATTACTAAAATTACTTTTAATTCTTTTCACCTTTGGATAAATAAATTTTTACAATTATTTAGTTATAAATTATATTTATTTATATTTATATATTTATATATAAGAGGGACGAAGATAACTTTAGTAGTTCCTTTCTCTTCTATAAGATTCAAGCCGAAGGCTATCAAGTTTTTGATTACAAGGAAATAGCGACGGTGATTCCTATTGACGGATTGACAATTAATACTTATTTTTAAATGAATAATTATTATGTATGCTACACTCCCACTGCTTAGAATTAATTCATTTAAATTAATTCTTTTCTGTAAAAACTAGTTGTTATTATTGTAAAATTTTTTGTTTACTTGCTTACTTGTCTAGATTGTTTTTATTATTAATATTTTCTATTTTATTTTTCAATTTAATTTACAAATTTATGGGAGTAATTTAACATTTTTTAATAAAATAGTTAATCATTAATAACTGTACTTTAAAAAAATAATTTGAATTGTTAAATTAGAAATTCTGAAAATTAGAAAATAAGCGAAAATCGAAATTGAATAAAAAACATTTTTTTAAATAATTTAAATTAATTATTACTAGCAACCTTGCAGTCACTATGTGACTGCCGTGACTTGTGAAGTATAAATAAATAAAATTAAGCTTTATTAAATAATGACTTTTGTTAAGTTGCACTGTACTTTTTTAAATATTGATGTTTTTAAAGATATAAGCTCATCCCGATGTTGCTGTCATCAAGAGCTTTCATTTGAGTACCCATATGCATTTTTGATATATTTTTCATACATACATATATATAATATATATATATAAATGTATGAAATATGTAAAAAATTGATGTGGGTATTCAAATGAAAGGTCTTGACGAGTATAATGTAAGGGTGAGCTTATATCTTTAAAAATGTCAATAGTTTACAAGATAAAAGGTCATTTTTTAATTATTAATAATTTTAAAGATATATGCTCATCTTGATGTTATTCTCATCAAGAGCTTTCATTTGAATACCCGCATGCATATTTGATATATTTTTCATATATACATATATATAATATATAATATATATAAAAAATATATGAAAAATTGATGTGGGTACTCAAATGAAAAGTCTTGATGAGTGTAACATTGGGATGAGCTTATATTTTTAAAAATGTCAATAGTTCACGAGATACAAGGTCATTTTTTAATTATTGATAATTTTAAAGATATAAGCTCATTCTGATGTTACTCTTATCGAGAGCTTTCATTCGAGTACCCACATGCATTTTTTTTTAATTTTTCATATATACATATATATAATATATATTTTAAAGATATAAGCTCATCCCGATGTTACACTCATACAGAGCTTTCATTTGAGTACCCACATGCATTTTTGATATATTTTTTACATATACATATATATAATATATATAAATATATGAAATATGTGAAAAATTGATGTGGGTATTCAAATGAAAGGTCTTGACGAGTATAATGTAAGGGTGAGCTTATATCTTTAAAAATGTCAATAGTTTACAAGATACAAGGTCATTTTTCAATTATTAATAATTTTAAAGATATAAGCTCATCTTGATGTTACTCTCATCGAGAGCTTTCATTTGAATACCCACATGCATTCTTTTTATATTTTTCATATATACATATATATAATATATATAAATATATGGAAAATTGATGTGGGTACTCATATAAAAGGTCTTGATGAGTGTAATGTCGGAGTGAGGTTATATCTTAAAAAATGTCAATACTTATCATCATAAAAATTAATTATCAGTAAAAATGATACGAAACCTTAAAAAGGCACAAATTCAAGTCAAGAGTGTCAAATGACACTCAATTACACTAAAAAAACCGATTTTATCATATGACTATCCTGGAAATAAAATGTTTCTTATTCTCTTAATAATATAGGTTAATATTCTTTTCCTCATAAATTGATAATTAAGTGATTAATCCTATAAATAATTTATAAATTACTCTTTAATATTAAAATTCCTATCATTAATAATTATTTTGTATAACTGAACGATAATTGTTTTTCACCTCATTTAAATTAAATTAATCTAACTAAGTGGATAATTAATAATTAAATTAACAATATAAAAAAATAAATACTAATTGACATATCAGCCGAAAAAATGATGAAATTATTTTGTCTAAATAAAACATTTTAATTTGTTAATCTAAAAGTTTTAAGATGACCTCAGTTTCATTTGGAATAGCAGAGAAATTAAAATATGACGAACAAAGAGGTGGGTTGAAAAGTACTCTTTAGATGCAAGTTAATCATCAGTGCATCGCTATATAAGTTAGCGGACCGGTCATTGATCTTTTTCATCCGTTGAATCATCGGCGATTCAACTGCGGGTTACCAGTTTATTGCCATGCATTAAGCTAAATGACAACTCAAATGCGATTTTAGATTTATGCGATGCCTTTTTATTTTTATTGCATCTATTCGTGCAATCGTTAGTTCTTTTATTTGATTTTTGCTAAGTAATTTATTACACTTAGTAATTTGGTTAATATTCAAGTTATCACTTCGTTGAAAATGAATTTATAAGAAAAAAACATCTTTAGTAAAAATATACTATTAGAAAATTAAATTTCCAATTTTTAAAAATCTTTCTAATAAAACAAAGTTATTAAAACTAACAGCCTTGCAGTCACTATGTGACTGCTGTGAATTGTGAACTATAAATAAACAAAAGTTTGCTTTATTAAATAATGAATTTTGTTAAATAGGACTGTAATTTTTTAACTATTGATAATTTTAAAGATATAAGCTCATCCTGATGTAACCCTCGTCAAGAGCTTTCATTTGAGTACCCACATGTATTTTTGATATATTTTTCATATAAACATATATATAATATATATAAATATATAAAATATATGAAAAATTGATGTGGGTACTCAAATAAAAGGTCTTGATGAGTGTAACATAGGTATAAGCTTATATCTTGAAAAATATAAGTAGTTCACAAGATACAAGATCGTTTCTTAATTATTGATAATTTTAAAGATGCAAGCTCATCTTGATGTTACACTCATCAAGAGCTTTCATTTGAGTACCCACATGCATTTTTTTATATATTTTTCATATATACATATATATGATATATAAATATATGAAAAATTGATGTGGGTACTCAAATGAAAGGTCTTGATGAGTGTAATATCAAGATGAGCTTATACCTTCACAAATGTCATTAGTTGACAAGATACAATGTCATTTATTAATTATTAACATGTTTTAAGATATAAGCTCATCCCGATGTTACACTCATCAAGAGCTTTCATTTGAGTACCCACATCAATTTTTCATATATTTTTCATATATACATATATATATAATATATAAATATATGAAAAATTCATGTGGGTACTCAAATGAAAGGTCTTGATGAGTGTAATATCAAGATGAGCTTATATCTTTAAAAATTTCAGTAATTGACGCGATACAAGGTCATTTCTTAGTTATTGATAATTTTAAAGATATAAGCTCATCCTGATGTTACACTTATCAAGACCTTTCATTTGAGTACCCACATGCATTTTTCATATATACATATATATAATATATATAAATATATAAAATATATGAAAAATGAATGTAGGTACTCAAATAAAAGGTCTCGATGAGTGTAACATTAGTATGAGCTTATATCTTTAAAAATGTCAATAGTTCACAAGATACAAGGTCATTTCTTAGTTATTGATAATTTTAAAGATGTAAGCTCATCCCAATGTTATCCTCATCAAGAGCTTTCATTTGAGTACCCACATGCATTTTGATATATTTTTCATATATACATATATATAATATATATAAATATATAAAATATATGAAAAATTGATGTGGGTACTCAAATAAAAGGTCTTGATGAGTATAACATCGAGATGAGCTTATATCTTTAAAAATGTCAATAGTTTACAAGATACAAGGTCATTTCTTAGTTATTGATAATTTTAATGATGTAAGCTCATCCCAATGTTATCCTCATCAAGAGCTTTCATTTGAGTACCCACATGCATTTTGATATATTTTTCATATATACATATATATAATATATATAAATATATAAAATATATGAAAAATTGATGTGGGTACTCAAATAAAAGGTCTTGATGAGTGTAATATCAGGATGAGCTTATATCTTTAAAAACGTCAATATTTCACAAGATACAAGGTAATTTCTTAATTAAGTATCTAGAGATATTTTCAAATGCAGCCAAAATACTCATCATAACAAATTGACTATAGTTGAAAATGATATGAAACCATGAAAAGTCACAACTCCAGGTCAAGACTTTTCCAACGATACCAAATTTAACCATAAAACTCCGTTTTATCATATAAATACACTGGCCACAAAATTTTGCTTATTCTCTTAATAATATAAAATATGTAAAAAAATTTTTTTTTTTAATTTTAACCAAATGACCATTGGTTACACAATAGCCAATTATTGACCTAAAAAATCAATCCCATCATTTATAAATTTCATAACATTCTAATTACCGTAATTATTATCCATCTTTTTCAGAATAAATTTCAATAACAATTAAAACAAATATTTAATAATTGATAATATTCTTGAAAGAAAAATTTTTTTATATTTAAAAAATAATAATCTTTTTTTTCAATAAAAATCATTAAAATAGAAATTAATATTTCTTAATCTAAGAAATAAAATTATTTAAATAAATAATTTTTCTAATTTATTAAATTAAGAAAAAAAATTATTTTACGTTATCTTTTATTAATAAAAGAATAATTAAACCCGTTAAAGTTCACGCAGTCCTTTTTTAAAAATTCATCTTTAAGTAAAGGTCCACCTACTGTCTCTCACGCAAAAATCCTCCGGATTTTCTGAATAAATAAAAAAAAATGAATATTCCGCAATCCGAAAGGTCACAAGCAGAGACAGGTCATTTACCTACATAAAATTTAGGGGTCTGATAATAAGTCTATTATTAATCCAATAGACTTATTATAACCACCTACGCTTGAATAGCTCTCCACCCCCAGCAGTACTACTTAGTTTAAATTTACGTCATCGACACATATAACGTAAGCTCTATCATACTCGTATGTAATCCACCAGCTAGCGGTACTGTATAAAAAATACTATACGTACATTATGTACCGCAAGTAAAGGTAGTACCACTACTCCGACTCCCGACAATCCAAAGTTGAGTAAAGTACTAGCTGTAACGACCGCGGACAACACACAACAGTCGCGCGTAGACCGCCGTAGGAGCAACGCTAGCACGGCGTTTAATTTTTAAATAAAACGTTTATTTTGTTTATTAAATTTTTGGACTTTTAGTCTTGTGAGAGAGTGCAAGAGAAAAGTTTTGGTTAATTTTATAAATAGTTTGTGCAATTATTAAAGCTTATATTAGGACTTACATCCTTCAAACTGTCGCAATCGATCCCCCGCATTACAGGTAATTTTAAAAATAAATAATTAATTTTTAATTTTAATTTTAAATATTTTAATTCTCGGCCTTGGTTTTTTATCTGGAGAATAAAATTAATGATAGCACACATTGTTTTACATAAAAGTAACAGCGCAAATATTGGATTAATTATTGAATTTTAAACACGGTTAATTGCAGCAATTACTATGTAATAAGCCTTTGTTTTTTTATTTTAATATTTATACTGATAGAAAAATTTTTTAACTATTAATAATTTTATTTATTTGAAAATAATTATTTAATTTATTACATTTTAATAAATATTTTTTAATATTCAATAAATATTTATTTAGGAGAAAAGTACATTTATTAATAGTTAATTTTAATAAATATTTTTAATGAATATTTTTTAACATTCAATAAATATTTATTTAGGAGAAAAGTACAATTTATTAATAGTTAATTTTAATAAATATTTTTAATGAATATTTTTAATAAATATTTTTAATAAATATTCTAATAAATATTTTTAATAAATATTCTAATAAATATTTTTAATAAATATTCTAATAAATATTTTTAATAAATATTTTAATAAATATTTTTTAACATTCAATAAATATTTATTTAGGAGAAAAGTACAATTTATTAATAGTTAATTTTAATAAATATTTTTAATGAATATTTTTTAACATTCAATAAATATTTATTTAGGAGAAAAGTACAATTTATTAATAGTTAATTTTAATAAATATTCTAATAAATATTTTTAATAAATATTCTAATAAATATTTTTAATAAATATTCTAATAAATATTTTTAATAAATATTTTAATAAATATTTTTTAACATTTAATAAATATTTATTTAGGAGAAAAGTACATTTATTAGTAGTTAATTTTAATAAAGATTTTTAATAAATATTTTAATAAATATTTTTAATAAATATTCTAATAAATATTTTTAATAAATATTTTAATAAATATTTTTAACATTCAATAAATATTTATTAAGAAGAAAAGTATATTTATTAATAGATAATTTTAATAAATATTTTTTAATATTAAATAAATATTTATTTAAGAAAAAAGTACATTTATTAATAGTTAATAATTATTTATTAATAATTTAAAAAATATTTATTAACAGTTAATAAATTGTACTTACTAAATATTTTTTAACTGTTAACAAATATTTATTAAATCGTATTTAATAAATTACTTATTAACTGTTAATAAACATTTATTAAATCCTAAAATGTTAAAAAATTATTTATTAACAGTTAATAAAGCTTATTAAATATAAACAAATTTTTTTATCAATGTATGTAATAGATTACACGGTTATTTTTTTGTCTTTGTTTTTTGTTACGACTCTATACGTGTCCTTAAATGGTCACTGGATTCTCATAACGCAACCCCGTTCGCACGATCGATCCTGCAAATTACTCGTTAAATTAAAAAACTTACGTGCTCAAACGACCTTGATCAACTGGTTAGATACTACGCTTTTTTTTTTATTCTAAAGGGAAATATTTATTTTAAATTGTTTTTATAATCTATTGTTTTATTTAGAAGTATTTTTAATGTGAAATATGATTTTTGGGAAATTTCTTGGAAACTAAAGAAAATTTTGGAAAAATTTTTAGACAAAAATTGTAGGGAACACAAAAATAAACAAAAAAGTATTGATAAACTTTTTTGATATCTGTGAAATTTAAAGAGTTATAGCAGATTGTTAATTTTTTTTGGTTTTTTCGAAGTTTTTGCAGTATAAATATAGTTTTTGGGAAATTTCTTAGAAACTAAGGGAAATTTTGGAAAACTTTTGAAACAAAAATTGTATGGAACACAAAAATAAACAAAAAAGTATTGATAAACTTTTTTGATATCTGTGAAATTTAAAGAGTTATAGCAGATTGTTAATTTTTTTTGGTTTTTTCGAAGTTTTTGCAGTATAAATATAGTTTTTGGGAAATTTCTTAGAAACTAAGGGAAATTTTGGAAAACTTTTCAGACAATAGTTGTAGGGAATACAAAAATAAACAAAAAAGTATTGATAACATTTTTTGATATCTAGGAAAATTAAAGAGTTATAACGGATTTTATAGTGAAAAAGGCGTTCCAAAATCTCTTGACAGGCTAATTGCCAATTTTTATGGGAAATTTGGACTGTAATTTTAGTTTTAAATAGTTAATTGGTTGTACTTGATAATTTTCATTAGTCTGGAGTTTAAAAAACTATAAAAATTATTTAAATAATTTTTTTAAAGATCCAGAATTGCAGAATATAAACTTGAGGAAGTATTTCGGAAATTAACGAAAATTTGAAACAAAAGTAGTAGAGGACACAAAAATAAACAAAAAAGTGGAATAATTTTTTACATATCTCTAAAATTTGAGGAGTTACAGCGGATTTCTTAGTGAAAATGGCGTTCTAAAATCTCTTGACAGAGTAATTGCCAATTTTTATGGGAAATTTGGATTGTAATTTTAATTTTAATTTTTTTTAATTACTTAATTAGATGTACTAGATAATCTTCAGTAATCTTGAGTTAAAAAAAATTTAAAAAGATCCAGATTTGTAAAATAAGAATTTTTGAGAAATATTTTGGAAACTAACAAAAATTTGAGCCAATTATTGTAAGAAAAACTGTAGAAGACACAAAAATAAACAAAAAAGTAAAATAATTTTTTGATATTTCGAAAATTTGAGGAGTTATAGCGGATTGTTTAGTGAAAATGGCGTTCCAAAATCTCTTGACAGAATAATTGTCAATTTTTATGGAAAATTTGGACTGTAATTTTAATTTTAATTTGTTTTAAATAGTTAATTAGACGTACTTGATCATTTTTATCACTCTAGAGTTTAAAAAAACTATAAAAATTGTTTAAGTTCTATTTTTAAAGATCCAGAATTGAAAAATATGAATTTTTGGCAATATTTTGGAAATTAATGAAAATTTGATAAAATTTTTAAACCAAAAATTGTAAAGGACACAAAAATAAACAAAAAAGTGAAATAATTTTTTGATATCTCTAAAATTTAAGGAGTTATAGCGGATTGATTAGTGAAAAAGGCGTTCCAAAATCTCTTGACACAACAATCGTTAATTTTTGTGGAAAATTTATAATTAAAATTTTCATTGCGACGGATATATTAATAGAGCAGTGACGCGATGCCCAAAATTATCACAGTCTTAAGATTTAATAATGTTAATATGATCAAGTTTATGCTCACGCCCATGCGTAACCAGGTGAAGGTTACGCGGTGTAATACTACGTCTTTAAGACAATTTATTCTCAGCGGTATTGAGATTGAGGATTACTTCTTTTTATATTAAAGTGCTACAGAAGCGCTTATTTATTTTTTTTTCAACTAAGCCCTCTTAATTCTCTTGTAAATTAAAAAAATAAAAAACAAATTAAATATTTGCATAAACTTATCTAGAAATATAGACATGCAACGTTTCAGAGTTAATGAATAATTAATGTAATTATTGTTATCTGTTTTGTGAGAACATGCATCAGTTATTGATTCTACTGATTATCTTTTTAATACAACAAATGTCACTTTCTGTTGTTGTAGGTGAATTTATTGAGTGAACGACCGATAAATTGGTCCAACACTGAAAGTTCAAGAGAAACTTTACGTCATTTTAAATAAATATGCGTATTTAATTAAATATTTATTAAACAAACAAACAAACAATGCAATTGTTATTTTGTGGTTAGAATTTCAATTTTCTTTTTTTCAAATATTATTCCAAAATTTTTTATAAAATTAAATTAATAATTATTTATAATTTATACTTAAAGGAAAAATAATTCTAAACCGGCTTTAGTTGACAAGTTTCCTTATAATTAATTATGACAAATCGCGACATAAATAAAAAAATATCATTTAATTAAAACAAAATAATTTTTAAATTTAAATTATTAATTTTAAAAATTCAAAAATTCCGCGCTTTTTTAATTTTAAATTTCCCGCCAAATCTCTTTCAAATCAAAAACTAATAAATCAGCCGCCATTTTTCGGCTTGATAATTCTTCCCTTTATTTTAATAATTTTAAAGCTTAATTTTTACAATTTTTTGATTGTTTTCTGTTAATTCACTTTTATTTAACCTATAAAATTTTTTATAACTCAATTTTAAGTATTTATTTAACCGTAATTATTCTATGAAAATTGCAAGTGAGATTAAAGGCGCCATTTTTGTATTTAAAGATTCTTCCAAAAGATTTTAGCACTTACAAGTTAATTTTATAGTTTTATTATTCCTAATTTAAAAAAAAATTATTTATTACAAGTTTGTTAATAATTAAATATGAAAAATCGCGGCAATAATAAAAAAAAACATTTTATTAAAACAAAGTACATAAATTTTAGAATTTTAATTAATAAATATTAAAAATATATTCTTTCAAAAATTCCGCGCTTTTTTAATTTTAAATTTCCCGCCAAACTTTTTTTTTAACCAAATAACTAATAAATCAGCCGCCATTTGTCAGCTTGAAAGTTCTTTCCTTTATTTTAATAATTTTAAAGCTTAATTTATAAAATTTTTTGATTGTTTTCTTCTAATTCACCGTTATTTAACCTATTAAATTTTTTATAACTCAATTTTAAGTATTTATTTAACTATAATTGTTCTATAAAAATTGCAAGTAAAGTTGATGACGCCATTTTTGTATTTAAATGTTCTTCCAAAGGATTTAAGTGCTTCCAAGTTAATTTTATATAGTTTTATTATTCCTAATTAAGAAAAAATTATTTACTCTCTTTTTTTATTAATAATTAATTATTAAAAAATTAAAATTATAAAAAAAATTCTAATGAATTTTTTTTTTAATTCGAAATTTTTTTAGCGAAAATTTTAATAAAAAAAAAATTTTTTTTTTTAAACTGCAAAAAAATTACTTTATAATTTATAATTTTTTAAGCTAAAAAAATTTTTTTTCCTACAAAATTATTTTATTTATTGAACCATAAATTAGAAAGTAATTTTCACTTACATAAATAAGTAAAAAAAAATTTTCCACGATCAATTACTCATGTAATTACTAATAAAATAAATATTAATGAAGCAACAAATACTTAAAAAAAATTTCTTGAGCATGACAAATCATCTGAAGTAATTAAACTTCGATTAAAAAAATAAAAACTCATAGAAGAAAAAAACTCGGAAGACATACAAAGTATTTTGATAGCTTATCAATTTCTCGATCGTTCTATTAAATAATTTACGATAAGAATAAAAAGGCCAATAAGAGTGACAGTAATTTAGTACAGTTATCAGTTTAAATTAACGAGTCCACGGCTTAACGCTTGACGCCTTATAATTCAAACCAACTAAGTTTGCTGAAGAATATATAAAACTGTCAAATATCGTCTATTTATTCAAATACAAAGTTATTGCTTTTTTACTAACCAAAACAAGTGCATTGTATCGTTTATTTATTTATTTATTTATTTATTTATTTATTCATTGTGCTACAACAAGATTTACGTAAATAAATTTACAGAGAATCCTTCACAGTTAATAATTTCATGGTCATGATTCAGACAACTTGGTTCATTCATTGCTTTAATTTAAAAGAAAATATCCATATTCATCAAAAGTAATAACAATAATAATTATAACAAGAGGTGTTGTTTAAATTTGTCAATTCTTTGTTCTAGAAAGCGTGACACTAAAAAGACTTTTTATAAATATTTTATGAATTGCTTAATTGTAAACATGTTTCAAAAGTGTAATTATCTTTCATAATTAGTCTTGTTATATATTAATATTTTTTATTAATTATTACTTCCTTAAAAAATTAATTTTTAATAATATTACTTTGAAAGTTGTAACCCAAGATAATTTACCAATTATTAATTTAAATTTTTAAATAATTCATACCACTTTTTTAGCAGAATAATAGAACTTATTAGCATGTTAATAGAAGAATTCAGTTTCATTTAATAAGATTTAGTAATGGATACTAAATGATTTAGTAAAAAACCTTTCATGACCAAATATTTAGTAATAGGTACTAAATCATTAATTAAAGCCCATTTAGTTTCACCAAATAAATGTTTAGTAGTATTTAACAAATGATTTATTGCTACGCAATAAATCGTTTATTAGTATTAAAGAAACTAATTTTACCGTGTAAATTAACTTTTTAACTTAAAATAAATAAAAATAATAAAAATGAATAATTTTAAGTAAAAATATAAGGTATTATAAAGAAAAGAATCTCATTAAATTATATATTTTTGTTTGAGACATTTATAAAATTTAAAATTAAACAAGTTTTTAATATATCAATAATAGACAAATTGAAAAATGTAAACTAAACTCCACTGAGAAAAGACATAAATAGAAGAAATTTATTGGGAGTTTGTGTGTTTTTAAAGGTTTAATAAATCTCCCAAAATCGAGCTGAATAAAATAATCTAAGTCAGTGAATAGTTTATATATCACATAAACATTGGAATTAAAGCATAGTCATCTACCGACAATACTTGCCAAATAAATATTTAATACCTGTTACTAAATATTATTTGGTGGAACTAAATATTTATTTCCGTGTAATAAGGCTTTGTTTATATAAAGAAATCAATTATTAAACTGTAACAAATAATATTCATGGGTACAAAATATTTATTTCTTCCAAATAAATGAATAAAAATTTTGTTACTAAATCAGTTTAGTACTCCATACTAAATCCTTCTATACTGATCGAAGGATTTAGTTCTATTTAATAAGATTTAGTAACGAACTTTTCATTACCAAATATTTAGTAATAGGTACTAAATCATTAATTAAAGCCCATTTAGTTCCACCAAATAAATGTTTAGTAGTATTTAACAAATGATTTATTGCTACGCAATAAATCGTTTATTAGTATTAAAGAAATTAATTTTTTAACTAATTTTAGCATGTAAATTAACTTTTTAACTTAAAATAAATAATTTTAAGTAAAAATATAAGGTATTATAAAGAAAAGAATCTCATTAAATTATATTTTTTTGTTTGAGACATTTATAAAATTTAAAATTAAACAAGTTTTTAATTTATCAATAATAGACAAATTGAAAAATGTAAACTAAACTCCACTGAGAAAAGACATAAATAGAAGAAATTTATTGGGAGTTTGTGTGTTTTTAAAGGTTTAATAAATCTCCCAAAATCGAGCTGAATAAAATAATCTAAGTCAGTGAATAGTTTATATATCACATAAACATTGGAATTAAAGCATAGTCATCTACCGACAATACTTGCCAAATAAATATTTAATACCTGTTACTAAATATTATTTGGTGGAACTAAATATTTATTTCCGTGTAATAAGGCTTTGTTTATATAACGAAATCATTTATTAAACTGTAACAAATAATATTGATGGGTACAAAATATTTGTTTCTTCCAAATAAATGAATAAAAATTTTGTTACTAAATAAGTTTAGTACTCCGTACTAAATTCTGCTATCAGTGTGCAGAATTGGACTCTGTTATGCAATAGTGTGTTAAGTACATAGGATTTCCATAGCACTTGACACATTAATGCATAACAGTGTCCAATTAAACTCCGATATCAATGGAAAAATGAGTGAGTTTAATAACTGGTCATTTACTTTTGCGTTAAAAAAAGATATTTGAGGGAATTTAAATGATTATTTATTAGTAGGTGATAAATTTAACGTGGAGGAGATTGTTATAGTCAGATGTACCCATAACCTGTATGTTGCTTCTTAAATCTCCCGGGCATTGCTTTTAGTCTGGGCAGAGTACACAAACTCCCACCAATAAATTCCCATCATCAGGTATACGCCTTCGGGAAATAAATCGTCAGAGTAAGTGAATCTGAATTGAATTAAATGAGTAAATATTGCGGTTGGGTAGTAAGAAAAAATTTTTATTAGAAACCGGTTAACTAAAATATTAAATTCAAAGATTTAGATTTTTATCATCACTTTCAATGTTGTAAAATTTTTTACCAATTGTTGAGTAATTAATTTCAATTTTCAATGAATTAATACAACGTTTTTTAAAATTAAAACCAGCAAACACAACTTCGGGCGTGAGTCTCTTGATAAAGTGTTAAATAATAATAATCTCTGGTATTTTAATTGTTGATAAATTAATAATCTGTTTGATATAAGTCGCCACTGGAAAGTTATCGAAAAATATTGGCTGTTAGACGTCTGAACTTTTTTATTAAGTGTTTGGCGATGGTGCAGGGAGGAAAGTGGGCGGTGCAAACACTAAAAATCTCTGTTGTCTGGCTTTAAATATTTTATTTGTTTATTAACAGTTATTTTAAATTCGGCATTAATTCTAGAGTATTTTTTTGATGGTATTGCTAGAAGAAATAACCCAACCAGTGTATTTTTTAACTCACCTGATTTTAGTGTTTAGTATTAAATTAGCGGCGTTGTCTAAAGTCAGTCCTCTGGACTTGTTACTTTTAAATTATTTAAAATACCGATTGTAAGCAATTGCAGGGACAGTGCTCAGCCGAAATTAATCTAAGGGCTGACTTTTTACATTTTGCCGAGTGTTTCATCACCATTTATTACATCCAAGTTATTTATGGTACTTTGGCGGCGAGGAAATAAGAAATTTATAGAATAAAAAAAATTCCAGAAAAATGTATCGGTCTCGAATTACAGATACTGACAAAATACTTGAATGAGTGATTAAAAAAATGAATTGACAGTAAAAAAATCGATAAGAGTTAAAAAAAAAAACTTGATTATGAAAATGAGATTGTTAATTTTTGATAAGTGTAAAAGTGTTGTCAGAATTTTATCAATTTCAGTAATAAAGGGCATCAAGTAATCATGTAATAAAATCTGACACTTTAATTACTGATTGAAATTAAATATTCAAACATCAATGATAAATAATTTTTAACTTTACTTGAAATAAGAAATTTATAGAATGTCCTGATTAATATAAAAAAATTATTGTCCGGAAATAAATGCACGGCATTTGTCAGGTATTTCATTAAAAAAAAATATCATAATCACAAATTTATAATAACAAACATTTAACATGCGTGCAATGTTGTAAATCGGTGGCGTGTAGGTATAAAAAATTTAAGTGCGACACGCGATTTATTCACACGCAAGACCCGAGGTACACACGGAAGCACGTAAAAATAAAATTTTAATATAAAAAAGCCACTAATAATTCAGCGGTATTAAAAATTAGTTGCCACACTTCAAAGGAATCGATCGCTAATGCTCAAATCTTTTTTATATATTTTTAAATTGGAGCACTTATGGCGTGGAAAAGTTTTGCGTTTATATTTATTTATATTCGTATGACCCGATCAAAACTTTTTTTTCTTAATAATTAAAGGCAACACCAAAACATTCGCGACCCAGACAAACTTGCGTAGTTTGCGGCTCACCAGGAATCATGAATAATCGAATTACTCAGCGATCGATCGGCAACATGACTTATGTGATGTGTGGTAATGTGTGATGTCTGATTATTACATTTAATTTCGCAATTTAAGAGAGGTATTTAAGGAAAAATAATCGGTAATTTTTTTTATACTTTCTAAATGAGATAAACTTCCCATATTGTCTTCAATGTTGGGTCAATAATAAATTGTTATAATTTATCCACAGATTCGGTAGAATCTGGCGCCAAGTTCCGTTCAAATCCGTTGTAAACGGAGCGCCAGACTACTGACTGTGTTTACTGTAAGCAGAACGGTATTTTGAGGTTGCAAAATTTTATTTAATTCTACGGTACTTTTTATTCCTAAATTGTATATTATAACAGTAATTAATACTTTATTTGACTGTTATTAATTAATTATATTCACTTATAACAATTAATCTACTTGAAATTATTAAATTTAATCCGCACAAACTATAGCAAGCTCAAAAATTTCGATCCTGACTTTTTTTCGATGTAAAAAGTGACATGCCACAGACTAAGTAATTCGAGAATGCATGGTAATAGTCCAATAGATGGGAAACTACACTTAAAAAAATAAATTTCACAGCTTGCATCTACACCCGCCAGGGTGCGCTGCAATTATTTTTACATAAACTGTAGCTTCAAGGGGATAGTTTGCTATAAAAAATGCAGCCAACTTGAGATTTAAGTTAGTACCAATTGCAAATTTTTATTATAATTACAAAAAATACTGAAATCCGAACAAAAACAGTTTCACTGTAAAAAAATCGCGCCAAGTCCACGTTCATAAGACTATTAAGAAAAAAAATTTTTATTTCTTTACAAAAAGATATAAAATAAAAATTAAAAATCCAAGTAACCGATATGATTGTATATGATTTTCGGAAATTAAAAAAAATTTTGTTGTAAATTTAAAAATTAAGAAAAAAATTTTGGAACGTACTTGGTGTGCGTCATTGTGTATTTCAATTTTTTTAAAGTCCTAGTAAATAGATTTTACGAATTTCATTAAAAGTAAAATATTTTGCAACCACGCACACTAAATGCGTTCCAAAATTTTTTTCTTAATTTTTAAATTTACAACAAAATTTTTTTTAATTTCCGAAAATCATATACAATCATATCGGTTACTTGGATTTTTTAATTTTTCTATTTTATATCTTTTTGTAAAGAAAAAAAAAAATTTTTTTTTTCTTAATAGTCTTATGAACGTGGACTTGGCGCGATTTTTTTACAGTGAAACTGTTTTTGTTCGGATTCCTGATAAGCTTGCTCGCTTTTATGTTAATTAATTTAAGTACTATCAAAGATACTTTTAAGTCAAAAAATAAATGAAAAATAACTATTGAGAAAAAGAACACTATTGTTACAAGAATTTTAATTGTTTGAAATTTTAAACATTTTTCTTCAGCTTAAATTACATTTTTCTTATAGAATTTTTATTTTTCGGAAAATCAAGATTTTTTAGGGGAAAATAAAATAACTTTTAAAGAAAATCAATTTTTTATGATTTAATATAATATTATTTTTCTTGTAATATATTTAATAGATTTTATTAGTAGAGTCGACTAAATACATTAAAATAAAAATAATTTATTTATTTACTGAATTTAAATGCCAATCACATAAGTAATAAAATTAAGATTAGAAGTATTAGTTTTCAGTATAAAAATGTTGTATTATTCGTAAATAATATAATTAAAATTTGAAGTATAGCTTGAGTAAATAAAATATTTAGTACATTCAGAAAGAGTAGCATGGTTACACGGAAAAAAGTAAACTGTAATATTCACTCGGATTCCGGTTAATTTTTATAGTTTCAAACAGTAAAGCGGACATCGGAGTGGCAAAAATATAAATATTACAAAACTTAATGTAGAAAGTATAAAAGCCACAATTTATAACTTAATATTCAAAATAAGTGATTAGTAGCTGTCACTATAGTAAATAACGACTGTTTCATCTTAAAAAATTACAGTTTCAAACAGTAAAAAGGCCATTCGGCAGCCGAAATGGAAGTAGATTTCATGATGAATAATAAAAATACTACTAGGGTTGCATACGAAAAAAAAAAAAAATAAATTTCTGTCTGATTAAACAACAATGACGTCAAAACGAATGCAAAAGTAAAATTTCATTATATCTGTCTGAGAAAGTAGGTGATTTTTGGCCTAGACTGATAATGAGGTACACAAATTAAAGCTTATTTAATAAGCTTTCAGATACCATTTATAGAATTTTGATAAGATATTGCGTTCAATTGTAATTGCACCAAAATACGGTAAAAGTGAAAATTTTTGCGATTTTTGAAAATTTTTGAATTGCTATTATTCCTAAACTATTTAATTTAGAGAAATAAATAAGTACACAAATTGAAGCTTATTAAATAAGCTTTCAAATGCAATTTACAGAAATCCGATAGGATGTCGCGTTCCATTGTTATTGCACGGAAATAAGGTAAAAGTGAAAATTTTTTGCGATTTTTGAAGGTTCACCGAAGTTCGGCTTGCCATAGATGTCTCAAATTATATGCAAATTTGGCATGCCAATCTTCGTTTTGCCTAACGTGGATTTAAGAAGGCGCAAGTTAGGCTTGCCTAAGTTAGGCAAGCCAAACTTGTCCCTCACTAATTCTTCGGCATTCCTCACTACAATTTCTAGTCGGAAAGTTGATTTGAAGTCTTTAATTTGAAGTCTTTAATTAAATATGTTTCTTTTTGTAAAAAAAAAATTGATTTTTTCAAAAGTGTTTAAAATTTCCAATTTTAATTTTTGTAACAAACAACACTTTTTTTTTTCTCAAAATTTATTTTTCAGTGGATTGGAGTAGTATTTACTTTTAAATAATCAAATAAATATCTTTAAATATTTGGATTACCCTTTGATGAAAATTAATTTTTTTAAAGGCCAATCAATCACTGGATTAAATAAAAAAATATTAATTAGAATACAAATGATTAAAAATAATCCAATTTTTTTTTTTGTTTAAAAAAAATATTTAAAATTTATACAAAATTATTTTCTATTTTTATTCTCACTTTTTAGAACAAAAATTTAATTTTTATTCAATTTAATTAGCCAAAATTAAAAAAAAAGTCAATGAAAAGAAATACTAAGTATTATTTTTTAAAATAAAAAATACTAATATTATTTTTTAAAAAAATGAAATCGAGTTTTAGAACTCGATAATGAATTCTGACGTCACAACAACAATTGTCCCGTTATCGTGTACGTATTATGATTGTCGTTAAGGGGGAAAGTGGAACGGTAAAGTCTGCCGACGTAAATACGGTAATAGCTGCAGTGAATGACCACAATACGAAAATAGACTAGATCTAAACTCACGACAAGGGAGTAGAAAAAATATTATCGAGCTAGAGGTGCGTCCAATACATCTAGGGCACATTATTCATTGCCCGGCTAGGGCACACGAACAAGCAGACTTACTATTGATAAATCAACGCGTCCTAAATTTTTAAGTCTATCGGTAGTGATAATAATAATTTTTATGGTCACTTTTAATTTATCTTGTACCATAAAATATAATTTATTTTTAATCTATCGATTTTTGTTCCAGAAATGTCGCTAGAAGAGTCCAGGCGGTCACAGAGGCCTTATCGGTATGGAATGGTCTTGCTGTGCGTCGGTGCGCTTATCAACTGGTTAGGACTCGCTGAAAATTATGTCGAGCCGGTCAGATATGTCGGGGTGGCTTGTATTGTCGCTGGCGCGCTTTTAATTTGTGCCGCCATGTGTTGTTGGCTTCACGCGCCACCTGTCAGAACTAATGTGGGCACGCATGGCTCTAATCATCCTAACACTATCCAAGTAAGTTTTTATTTTCATTTTTATCATTTTTTTTATTAGTTCACTTTTGGTTTAAATGAAAATACTCTTCAAACTTCATTTTGATAAGTAGTTTTTTTTTTATTAAGCAATAAAAATCGCAAGTGGGATCTAAGCCGCCATTTTGCTTATTTAAAAAATATTTTTATTTTATTTTAAAACTTCGAAAGTTTATTTTAAAAAATTTTTAAAAATTTTCCTTAATTTACTTCAATTATACTCAAAAATAATTATAAAACTCTAATTTGATACATAAATTCAATAAAACTTATAATTTAAAACCGCAAGTGAGATTTAAGACGCCATTTTGTCGATTTTGAATTTTTTTTTTGTATTATTTGTTAATATTTAAAAGTTAATTTTAAAATATTTTTATAAATTATTCTCAATTCACTTCAAATAAACTTAAAAATAATTTTAAAACACAAATTTGATCCATTAATTTGATAAAATTAATCATTTAAAACTGCAAGTGAGATTTAAGACGCCATTTTGCCTGTTTTAAATTTTTTTAATTTTATTTCGTTACTTTAAAAAGTTATTTTTGAAAATTTTTATGGATTTTCTTTAATTCACTCTCACTTAACTAAAAAATAATTATAAAATAAAAATTTGATCCCTAAATTCGATAAAATTAATCATTTAAAACGCCAAGTGAGATTTAAGACGCCATATTGTTTGTTTTAAGACTTTTTTGTCGTATTTTGTAATTTTTGAAAATTTTTATGGATTTTCCTTAATTCACTTTAACTTAACTCAAAAATAATTATAAAATTAAAATTTGATACATTAATTTGATAAAATTTATAATTTAAAACTGCAAGTGAGATTTAAGACGCCATTTTGCTTATTTAAATTGTCAAGATAAAATAGCGGGAAATTTAAAATATTTAAAATAAAAATATTGTATTTTTTTATGACACCGAAATTAGAAGACGTGTAAAAATTTTTGATTTTTTTTTATTAATTAAATTACAACGAAAAAGATATTTTTAAGAAATTGCACTTATAGTTTTTTAAGTTTTTTACATGTGACAACTTTTTTTTTAATTGTTTAATTGAAATTTTGTCAATAAAAAATTTTGGAATGTTGGCTAACTTCATTTTCATATTTTTTTTTGTAAATTTAAAAACTTTGACAATTTTGAACCTTAAATTAAAATTTAAAGTAATAAATTTTGAAAAATTATTAAGAATATAATAAAATTGAAATTTTTTAAAGAAAAATATTAAAATTAAAGTGAAAAATTTTTTGAATAATTAACAAAAAAATTCAAATAGATTTTGATGAATATTTATTGTCGAGAGGGTAATTACCCCGGATCAATGAATGAGTTAGTGAGAATCGAGGATATATATATATATATATAATACACACTTGCACAATATACAAGTAGTATATATATATATATAGGATTTAGGTTTATAAGAGAAGTAGTAAAGTTACCGCTCGAATTTATTTATAGAAAAGTTTATTCTGGAATAAAGCTAGTGTAAGTGCACGGAGAGGGTGGATTGCAGCTATAGGAGTACAATAATAGTAATAGTAATAGTAATAGGTAAAACTAAATTCTATACATCTAAATGGAGTAGAGTGAATACTGAATGCAAGTTAAAACTTCGATGTCGATGCACCCGAGTGAGACTCGCCCATTGTTGGATATTTTTAAATCATACCTACGGAATTATCCTCGGTTGGTGGCTCTTGCACTCGACAAAACTTATTTTTTACTACCGCTATTGTTTCTCGAAATTAAAAACCCTTTCTCTATCGGGGCTGTTGTTTTTTTCTCTTGTTTTTTACCGGACAAATATGTGAATAACCTATTCTAGTCAATTTAGTTAATGGAAGTTACAACAATGCCGTTCTGTATTCAATATGGCGGCCTTTTACACTCACATGCTATTTTTATTTGTTTATGAGATTGTAATTATCGATTAAGGGTCATTTCTATGGCTGTTTGTTGATTTTAGGAGAGTGAATTTAATTGATTCGATTTTCATTCAAGGAAATTTATATATAAATTTCTAAAAATAACCTCACTTTTATTTAATTATTCATTTTACATATTTAATGAGTTCAATAACACCGAGTTGAAATCAATTCGATTTATACGTAAAAAAGTTATATATAAAATTTTAAATTAAGGAGGTTCGAGTGAATCTAATGTAAAAAATAATTTCCAACTTTGAGCTTTGAAATTAAGTGTACGTATAAATAAATACGTAATTTATCTAATCCCAAAATTTAAAAAAGATTCACCGTTCAGTTACTAAGATATTAAATTTGAAAAATCACATATTTTATCTCCTATACACGGGCTCTTATGGCGGACAAACGTTTTGTCGAGACTTTAATTATTTATTTCAATATTAACCTCCCAACTTTAACGGATAAAAAACTATACACAAGAAACTTGGATTATTGCAAAATATAAAAGCAATTTAATAATAATACATTACCGATATAATTTTTGAAATATTTAAAGTAAAATTTTATGTTTGTAACTCGTTTATCGTCAGCTATTTATTCGAATAAAGATTTGACAACATCGCGTCAACAGCTGAGAAAAAACAAAAGGATAGAAATATAGTTACAGAGAGAGAAATGTTTAACTCACACACTCATCCACGTCTCTGTAATGGGTATAATCAAACGCGCTATTGCCAAATCTGTTTATTTATTCGGGCAAGTAATAAATACCAAAGTCATTTTATTACTTTACTTTATTAAATAAGTAAAAATCATCAATTATTAAATTGTTTAAATTATTTTAAATTAAAATGAAGAATTTTGACGAATATTGGAATGACTAAAATTAAAAAAAAATTTTAACATTATTTTGACTCATTAGTATCGCTCAAACTTCCTTAAGGAAGTTCGAGCGAATCTAATGTAAAAAATAATTTCCAACTTTGAGCTTTGAAATTAAGTATACGTATAAATAAATACGTAATTTATCTAATCCCAAAATTTAAAAAAGATTCACCGTTTAGTTACATAGATATTAAATTTTAAAAATCACATATTTTATCTCCTTAAACACGGGCTCTTATGGCGGACAAACTTTTGTCGAGACTTTAATTATTTATTTCAATATTAACCTCCCAACTTTAACGGATAAAAAACTATACACAAGAAACTTGGATTATTGCAAAATATAAAAACAATTTAATAATAATACATTACCGATATAATTTTTGAAATATTTAAAGTAAAATTTTATGTTTGTAACTCGTTTATCGTCAGCTATTTATTCGAATAAAGATTTGACAACATCGCGTCAACAGCTGAGAAAAAACAAAAGGATAGAAATATAGTTACAGAGAGAGAAATGTTTAACTCACACACTCATCCACGTCTCTGTTATGGGTATAATCAAGCGCGCTATTGCCAAATCTGTTTATTTGTTCCGGCAAGCAATAAATACCAAGGACATTTTATTATTTTACTTTATTAAATACGTAAAAATCATCAATTATTAAATTGTTTAAATTAAAATAACGAATTTTTACGAATATTGGGAAGACTAAAATAAAAAAAAAATTTTAACATTATTTTGACTCATTAGTTACGCTCGAACTTCCTTAAGGTAAAAGCCCCAATGACACTTCTAGAGACAAAGTTATGATTTGATTTTTTTTAAGCAATCAAATATTAATATCGTTGAATTTTGTTTGTGGTAATGTCTCAAGTAATGTTTTTACTAATCAAACTTTTTAAAATTATAATCCCTGATATTTACTAATTAATTTTAAATAATTAAATAGATTATCCGGATACACCAATTATTGGCAGGTTAAAAAACTGATTGATCTAATTATTGACATACCTTCACCCCAATTATTGACACCTATACTAAGCATGCCTACAATCATCTGCTTATTCTTATTTATCCAAACTTATTATTAAGTAATCAATTTTATTAAAGTTTATTAATAATAATTTCCATAAATGATTAATTACTTTTAAAAATATAAAAATTTATTTTAAAATAATTTATTGAATCAGAAGAGTTCAAATTTTTACAGTTAATTTTTTAGATTAAAGTCAAAAAAAGGCGTGATAGCGCTGTCGAATGGCTGTCAATATGAGATTCAACTCAAAAATTATCAACTAGTTATTGACAGTCATTATTTAAATATTATAAAGCATACAATTAATTTCGATTATTCAATTTTATAAATTTTTCATTTATTGTTAATTAAAAAAAAAAAAAAGATGATATTATTAGATGAAGAAATGAATTTAAACTCGGCATTTAAGAAAAATGCTTTTCTAATCAAAGTTGTTAAGAAAATAAACGTTCGTAAGCTGGTTTTAACTGGTGGTAACTTTATTTTTTTTTAATAATTAATATTTAATATTTTGAACTGACAGTAATTTTTTTCAATTTTTTAATTAATTAGAATTTAATAAAAATTTATGATAGTTATTTTTATTACAGATGATTAAATATATTTAAAAATAATTTAGGGTGTCAATATTTAGACCTCTGTCAATAATTGGGGCTTTTACCTTATATAGTTTTAATTCAGAAAAAATTTTTTTTTTAATAAAAAAAATAACTTACCTAAAAAATAACCTGTCATATATTTTAACTCTAATAAATATTTCTTCCCCATGGTATAAATAGCCTATTGAATGGTATAAATAAATTTTATTAATATCGCATCCATATATAACGAGACTTTTTGTAACGATTTATTTTTTTTTTTCATAATGTAATAAAGAGAATCTATATAACACAAAGGGCAACTTACAGCCGTTTATCCAAGAATAAACTATGGATATTTAAGTGCAGTCTAGTATATTTATGTATATATATGTATATAAATGTAGATATATGACATGAACACTTGTGTGAGTTTTAAGTTGATGAGGGTATTTCGTCACCGCGGAAAGAGGCACGCGTTATTGTCTCTTCTTTTCTATCTTTGTTATTCTCTTGGCCAATCTCACTAATACATCAAACCATTGCATTAAACATTATATTAGATATTTCCATTAGTCGAGCACGAACTAAAAGTAAAATGATTGGATGTGCAAATATTTGCATGCGCTCTCTTTATTATTATCATCATTTATTAAAAAATAATTATAATAATCCAAGTCAAAATTTTATTATAATTAGAATTATTATTATTATTATTTTTTAAATTATTGAAATTACTACATAAAATATTGAAAGTAATAACAATAATAACTAGCAACCTTGCAGTCACTATGTGACTGCTGTGACTTGTGAACAATAAATAAATAAAATTTTGCTTTATTAAATAATGAATTTTGTTAAATTGCACTGTACTTTTTTAATTATTGACATTTTTAAAGATATAAGCTCATCCTGATGTTACACTCATCAAGAGCTTTCATTTGAGTATCCACATGCATTTTTGATATATTTTTCATATATACATATATATAATATATATAAATATATGAAAAATACATATATATAATATATATTTTGAAAATATAAGCTCATCCTGATGTTACTCTCATCAAGAGCTTTTATTTGAATACCCACATGCATTTTCATATATATTTCATATATACATATATATAATATATATAAATATATGAAAAATTGATGTGGGTATTAAAAAGAAAGGCCTCGATGAGTGTAACATCGGGATGAGCTTATATCTTTAAAAATGTCAATAGTTCACATGATACAAGGTCATTTCTTAATTATTGACATTTTTAAAGATATAAGCTTATCCCGATGTTACACTTATCGAGACCTTTCATTTGAGTACCCACATCAATTTTTTATATATTTAATATATTTATATATATTATATATATATGTATGTATGAAAAATATATTAAAAATGCATGTGGGTACTCAAATGAAAGGTCTTGATGAGAGTAACATCGGGATGAGTTTATATCTTTAAAAATGTCAATAGTTCACAAGATACAAGGTCATTCCTTAATTATTCATAATTTTAAAGATATAAACTCATCCCGATGTTACACTTATCGAGACCTTTCATTTGAGTACCCACATCAATTTTTTATATATTTAATATATTTATATATTATATATATGTATGTATGAAAAATATATTAAAAATGCATGTGGGTACTCAAATGAAAGGTCTTGATGAGAGTAACATCGGGATGAGCTTATATTTTTAAAAATGTCAATAGTTCACAAGATACAAGGTCATTTCTTTATTATGTTTCGAGACTGGCCAGAAAATTTTGGTTATTCTCTTAATAATATAGATAATAATAATTTTTTCAGATTGATGATCCAATTCATGTAATAAGTGTTGAAGAACCAGCAAGTGTCGCTCGACAAAAACCTCCAGATTATGATGCCGTAGCAGATGCACCGCCTAGTTATGATGACGCTATTAAACTTAATCCAGGACAATTAACAACTCGCGCTAGTATCAGCGGGATTTCGCCGATTTTGCCGGGTATGATTACAATGTCGAATAATAGCTCCGCGACAAGTGGAATTTCCAATGACCAACCGACTACTCCTACACCACCACCTGCGTACGCTAGGTAATTTATCATTTCATTAATTAATTAACTAATCGATTATTTCAATTTTATGTTTTATGTTATTTAACTCTGATTCATTCGAATATGTTATTTAAATCAGATTTATTTTAGGTCAATAAACCCGTCAATTATCATGAATAAAAAAAATAATGTACAAATTTATCTTGTAAATTAAAAATTTATCTTTTACAAGCTTAAAATACATTAAAATGATAAGTTTTTTTTTTCAATTAAGGCACTTGTTACAGTGGATAATTAAAGACTGTGTTTCATTACACTCGGAATATTGATTTAAATCTCGGAGATTAGCAGAGTGAATCGAGTTTTATTAATTAAATTAAAATTTTTAGCAATGGTATTTATTTTTAATTTTTTTATTGCAAAATAATGAAAATTCTCCTAAAATAATTTTTAATAAAAATATTTTTTTAATCTTAAAAAAAATAATTTTTAAAATTTTTAATTTTACATTTTTTTATTCAAAAAATTTAAATGAAGAATTTTATTGAAAAAAAAAATTTTTTTTATTTTTATAAAATTTTTCAATTAATTTTAATCAAAATTAAAATTTCTTTAAATTATTTTTAATTATAAATTTTAAGCTTTAAAAATTTCAAAAATTAAATGTAACAAGCAACCTTGCAGTGTGATTTTTTAAATATTGACGTTTTTGAAAATATAAGCTCATCCCGATGTTACACTCATCAAGACCTTTCATTTGAGTACCCACATGCATTTTTTATATATTTTATATATGTAAATAATATATGTAAATATATAAAATATATGAAAAATTGATGTGGGTACTCAAATTAAAGGTCTCGATGTGTGTAACATCGGGATGAGCTTATATCTTTAAAAATGTCAGTAGTTCACAAGATACAAGGTCATTTCTTAATTATTGATAATTTTAAATATGCAAGCTCATCCTGATGTTACACTCATCAAGAGCTTTCATTTGAGTACCCACATGCATTTTTGATATATTTTTCATACATACATATATATAATATATATAAATATATAAAATATATGAAAAATTGATGTGGGTACTCAAACAAAAGGTCTCGATGAGTATAACATCGGGATGAGCTTATATCTTTAAAAATGTCAATAGTTCACAAGGTACAAGGTCATTTCTTAATTATTGATAATTTTAAAGATGTAAGTTCATCCTGATGTTATACTTATCAAGAGCTTTTATTTGAGTACCCATATCAATTTTTCATATATTTTATATATTTGTATATATTATATATATGTATGTATGAAAAATATATTAAAAATGCATGTGGGTACTCAAATGAAAGATCTTGATGAGTATAACATCGGGATGAGCTTATATCTTTAAAAATGTCAATAGTTCACAAGGTACAAGGTCATTTCTTAATTATTGATAATTTTAAAGATGTAAGTTCATCCTGATGTTATACTTATCAAGAGCTTTTATTTGAGTACTCACATGCATTATTGATATATTTTTTATATATTCATACAAATAATATATATAAATATATGAAATATATGAAAAATTGATGTGGGTACTCAAACGAAAGGTCTCGATTAGTGTAACATCGGAATGAGCTTATATCTTTAAAAATATCAATAGTTCACGAGATACAAGGTCATATCTTAATAATATAGATTAAAAAATTCTTCATAGCTTCAATTAAAAAAAAAATAATTGTTTAAACCGTCTTATTAATTAAATTCCACATCAGCATATTCAAAAAAAAACTTTCGTATAACTCTAAAGGTCATGCAAATGTCATAAAAATTAAAATGTCATAACCCGACACTTAAACTCAGTAGCAATTGAAAAAAAAAAAGAATAAAAAAATATCTTTATATTAAAATGAAGATAATCACTTTATTTATCATTATTATTTCGAATCTAACCGATAAATCAAATAAATTTCCGTAAATTCGGAGTACTTAGATAAGAATTTTTTTTCTTCAGGTGAGACTACATGATCGGTCATCAACGACCAAGACAAAGTCTACCCACATCATTAAACCAATCAGCACGCGCTGAGGTCCACGGACGCACCCGAGCTGGCCAAGTGAGCGTCCACAAGCCGTGCGACACCCCGGCGACGTCCTCTTTCGTAGGAATGCGCCATCACCGTCGCTACGACGTCAGACCTGTAACGACGAACGCATCCGCCAGAAGACTGCGCGCCCAAAGTGTTCATGTTCTCTACGCGCACGTGCCATTTCATTTCGATCACAATGATCACTGATCATCAATTTAAGAGAGAAAATTAATTTATATAATTTATAGTTTTTTTTAAATTTTAATTTAATCTTCTATCCCTAAGATTTATTTAAACACAAAGAGAATTATGACCAAAATAATTATTAAGTGTTGATTAGTGAGATTTACGTCGGTTTGTAAATACATTCCAGCTGGAAAATTAACTTGTTGATTCAAGAAAAATGTATTATCATGCTTCAAGATATTCTAATCATGAAATTGAAACTTAAGTTTTAAAAAAAAATTTGCAGAAGAATTTATGCACTAGCTTTTTGTTTAAAAGATTCACAATTAATTTATTCAAGAATTTTTTCTTCAAGATTGAGAATTCTCGGTAACGTCAGCTTAAGATTTTACCGACTTATTTTAAATATGGCGTTATAACCAACAAATTTATAGACTTTTACTATTATTATCCAAAAAAAGTATTTTTTTCTTCTTAAAATTTGTTAAAAAGCTTCAAGACTATAAATTTTTTCAAAAAAGGGAACTTTAATTCAGGAATTAAGATTTAAATAAGCAGAAAATTGGAAAGATTAATTTTCCTTTAATGAAAACACTTGTTGGTAACGTCGGCCTAAAATATTACCGACTTATTTTAAAAATGGCGTTATAACCGACAAATTAATAGACTTTTTTTACTTATATTACCCAAAAAAATTACTTTTTTTCCTAATATCTGTTAAAAAGCTTCAAAATTATTAATTTTTTATCAATTTTGCCAAGAAATTAATTTTTGAAACAAAAAATAAAGAATTTTAGAAAAAATCAGAGTTTTTCAGAAGAATTTAAGTTTGATAAATACACTTTGATGTTTTCAAGATTCACATATGCTTCACTCAAGATTAAGATTGTCCAAGATATAGCCAACTTATTAAAAAATTAATTATAACTTTTTTTAAAAATTAATTATAATTAAAAAAAAAAATTTATAATAATTTTTCTAAAAAATTAATTATAATTTTTGAATTACTCCAACATTTTTCATAAAAAACTCTATTAAAAATAGTTAAAAAAATTAATTTAATTGAAAATTAATTCCTGTTTTTAATGAAGAACATAAAATTAAAACAAAATAAATTAATTTGTAATTTCTGAATAATATTATCGACCGTAGATAAAAATTTCTCGACTCAAGATTCAGAATTAAAGAAAAGAAAAAATTTCTTTTAAATTATCAGTATATTTTTCTTATATCAATATAGTTTTACGTCAGTGTGATCTCAATCCTCATTCCAAATTAATAAACCTTAAGGCTTGTAATTGTAATTAATTATTTATTGCGACCAGACTCGAGGCTGGAAGACTTTTGTAAAAAATAATATATATTATTAATGATTGATAAAGATTAGGTCTAGCGTATGTGCAAAGTGATTAGAATGATGGTTATAAGTCCTGAGACAAATCGCCGACGGCATTTTTAAAGAAGAAAATAAAATATATATATGTAATTATATTATACTGTTAATTGAGACGTTACTCACGTCAGTATGACGTGCGCAATGATGACAATGTCACGCACGTATATTTTTCATTGTGATTTGTATGATAAGAATTGTTAATACGGGACAAATATTTAATTATTATTGTCATTATAGAATTTTATTGTTTGCCCGTGTCATCTGTAAGATAAGATTTTTTGTTTTTATACTCTATTAATAAATTGTAAGATATTTAAATTTATCAGTTGCCTCTTTATTTTTTACCTCAATTTATTTCTTTGTTTTTGTTTTTTTTTTTTTTTTTTTTTTTTTTTTTTTCATTAAAAAGGAGGCTATTGTGAATTATGATCGTAAGGTGAGTAAAAAATTACGTCAGCCGATTCATAAACTTTTAGGTGTGTAATTGTTCTTATCTTGATATTTGTAGGTGAGATGAATGTGATCTTTGCTGTTTGTGTGTAATGAGGGTAATTTATCTTTGTCGAGTGTTTAACTTGAATGTTTATAGCTTTTAGCTTCCATCTCTGAGGCTATTGTTTGGAGATAAGTAACGCGGAAGGTATAGAAAAATTTTATTGTTTTTTTTTTTTTTTATTACAGATTGTTTGTATTATCTGTAGGAGGAGTAGTTGTTCAATTTTTTTTTCTCAATTAAAAATAGTCAGTTAAAGTTTGAAAAAATATTTTAAATAAGCGCATTAATTTGACTTTTTTCTTTAATTAATTTATTAAAAAGTTACTAATTTAGTAACTTAAAAATTTTATGTTTTATATTTGATTTAAATTTAAAAATATGAAGTTTAATTAAAACTAGCAACCTTGCAGTCACTATGTGACTTGTAAATTATAAATCAATAAAATTTTGCTTTATTAAATAATGATTTTTGTTAAATTGTACTGCCTTTTGTTAAATATTGACGGGTTTAAAGATATAACCGCATCCTGATGTTATACTCATCAAGAGCTTTCATTTGAGTACCCACATGCATTTTTGATATATTTTTCATATATACATATACATATATATAATATATATTTTAAAGTTATAAGCTCATCCCGATGTTATACTCATCAAGAGCTTTCATTTGAGTACCAACATGCAGTTTTGATATATTTTTCATATATACATATATATAATTTATATAAAATATATAAATATATGAAAAATTGATGTGGGTATTCAAATGAAAGGTCTCGATGAGTGTAACATCAGAATGAGCTTATATCTTTAAAAATGTCAATAGTTCACAAGATACAGGGTCATTTCTTAATTATTGACATTTTTTAAGATATAAACTCATTTCGATGTTACACTCATCGAGAGCTTTCATTTAAGTACCCACATGGCCTTTTTTATATATTTTATATATATGGTATTTGTGAAATATATAAATATATAAAATATATGAAAAATTGATGTGGGTACTCAAATGAAAGCTCTTGATGAGTGTAATGTCGGGATGAGCTTATATCTTTAAAAATGTCAATAGTTCACAAGATACAGGGTCATTTCTTAATTATTGACATTTTTTAAGATATAAACTCATATCGATGTTACACTCATCGAGAGCTTTCATTTAAGTACCCACATGGCCTTTTTTATATATTTTATATATATGGTATTTGTGAAATATATGAATATATGAGATATTTAAAAAATTGATGTGGGTACTCAAATGAAAGGTCTTGATGAGTGTAACATAAGGATGAGCTTATATCTTTAAAAATGTCAATAGTTTACAAGATACAAGGTCATTTTTTAATTATATATCTAAAAATAGAGGATTTTCGAATGCAGCCTAAATACTTATCATCATAAATTGTCTATTGGTAAGAATGATATGAAACTTTGAAAAGGCTCAACTCCAGTTCAAGACTATTCTAACGATATCAAATTTAACCATAGAAATCCATTTTATCATATAAATACACTTAAATTGATTTTTAACTTTAATTTAAAGTTTGAGAATTAAAAATTCAATTTTTTGTTTTGATATATAAATGAAAAATTGAAAAATTTATTTTTAGTCTAAATTTTAAGATTGACAATTAAAAAAATTAATTTTTTATTAAAATTTAAGTTATAAAATAATAAATTTATCTTTAATAGAAAAAAAGTGGCATTAATATTTGAAAAATAATTTTTTTTTAATAATATTAAAAATGAAAACATTAATTTTTAAAATAAATTTAACAAAGTAAAAATAAAAAATTTATTTTTCAATTAAATTACTGGAATTAAAAATAAAATGAATTAATTTTCTATTTAAATATCCAAAATTATTTTAAATAAAATTTAAAACTCAAATTTTTTTAATTTTGTTAAAAATTTCCAAGAAAATTAATTTCTGATAAATTATAAATCCTAAAATAATAATAAGACTTCGCTTGATTCCTTCAATAAAGCCTTACAAATTAAATTTCTTCCCCCAAAAACGTCAGACATATTTAATAGGTTGACAGTAATGTAATAATAAAAATAAATAATAATATTATAATAAAAAGACAATAATTTATTTATTTAATCGATAAATACCCTTTATTCGATCGGAGTAACATCTATACTTACTTAAAGCATATGTCATTGAAACTTATAATATCGTAGAATTTTATAAATTGCAACAATAATGACATGAAAACAACATTAATAGTGTCAATAATTTAATATCCTTTATTATTATTATTATTTAATGAAAAAATGTGATAATTTGCAATATAATGATAAGAAAGATTAAATATCATCCTCGTCGGTCTCATTTGTAAATTTAAAAAAAAATAATCAATACAATAGTTAAGTACAGATAAATAATAAAATAAAAAAAAATATTTTTTTATTTTTATTAAATTGTCGACCAGCTATCGCTATCATTTTATTTATTATTTCTCACTACACAGTGCTGATTAAAGTATTTTTAAAATTTCTCGATTTTTTCCATTTTAAATAATATAAATAATTCGTTCTAATACTGTATTTACATTTATCACCTTTCCAATAATAATAAAAACAATAATAATAATTGAAAAAGCGGAAAAATGTGTTTTAATCGCGTCATTAAATTCTTATCAGTATTTATTCAATGAATCCGGATGTACGGGATTGCAATTGATAAAAACTTACTCCACTAATTTTTAATTTTATTATTTAATGTCATTGTTTATTATCTTGTGATTAAAATATTATTTGTTTTTTATTTTAATGACGCGCTACCAGAGTACACAAATGACTCCCACGAACAAATAATTCGCGGTTTTATGTTTTTTATTGTTTTTTCTTTGTCTTTTTTTCTTCATTAAATTCGTAAAATAAATAACAGGATTATACTTTTTTTTTGTTTGATCAAATTTGATAGTTAATGTAAATATTAATTGTTTTTTTATTATATTTAAATTCTTGGAGGCGAAAATTTTAAAATTAAAAAAAAAAATTTTTTTTTATTAAATTTTTGTCCAAAAAAATTAAATAAATTTTTTTTTATTAAACTTCTGTCGCAAAAAAATAAAATAAAATTTCTTTTTAAAAAAAAAAAAATTTTATTTGGAAATTTAGTCAATTTTTTAAAGATTTTTACTTTTAAAATTGACGAATTGCGCGCATTTATACTGCGCATGCTTTGCGGAATCTCGTAAATTGCCGAAGATATCCGAGCGGCTCCGACAGAGAGCAAAAATAAAATTTGAATATTTTTAAAGCTTAATTTTTGTGACACAAAATTTTTTATGGAATAAAAAATTTTTAAATTTAATTAAAATTGAAAAAAAATTTTTTTTATTAAATTGTTGTCCAAAAAAATAAAATAAATTGTTTTTTTAATAAAATAAAAATTTTCTTTGGAGATTTAGTCAATTTTTTAAAGAAATTCACTTCTAAAATTGACGAATAAAAAAATTTTTAAATTTAACTAAAATTGAAAAAAAATTTTTTTTCATTAAATTTTTGTCTAAAAAAATAAGTTAAACTATTTTTTAATAAAAAAAAAATTTTTTATTTGGTAATTTAGTCAATTTTTTGAAGAATTTCACCTCTAAAATTGACAAATTACGCGCATTTGTAGTGCGCATGCTTTACGGGCTCTCTTAAATTGCCGAAGATATCCGAGTGGCTCCGACAGAGTCCGAAAATGAAATTTGAATATTTTTAAAGCTGAATTTTTGTGACACAAAATTTTTTATAAAGTAAAAATATTAAAAAATTTAATTAAAATTTTTTTTGATAAAAAAAATTTTTTTAAATTCCTCCAAGAATTAAAAAATAAATTTCCATATTAAATAACAAAAAAAATAATTTTTTCACAGTCTTTTCATTACGACTATCCTTCAACCAATTAAAAACCACATTAATTAATAATAAAATAACAAAGCGCTAAACTAATAACTAAATGAATAAATTAACAATTTTTAACATTAAAAAATATTGCACATATATTTTTTTATGAACAAGTACTGCTCAATAATACTAAAAAAAGTACAATTTAATTCTTACGCACCATATTTTAATTGCAGTGTAATAAATTTACCTTAAACCCTTTTTTTTTACAATTATTACATTCCTGCCCTCGCAGAATCTTACACTTACTCCTACATTAATTAATTATTTTTATATCATACTATAATTATTTTTAATATTATAATTATTAATATTAGTACAATATAAATGCCATAGATTAATTATTCTTTTTTATTATTATAATAATAAAAAAATTATATTATTTATTAAATGTAATAAATTTTGGTGATAAAAAAATGTGAGAGCGAATAGAAAAAAAATGCAATATAAAACATTTATTATTATTATTATTATTTTTGTAGGCAATAAATAAATTAACAGTCTTGTTCATAAAAAAACGAAATCATATTGCACATTAATTAAAATTGCAATGACATTTAAATAAAAAATATCTTTTTTTCTAAAATATTAATTATTAATCATTCATTCACAATGACTACACGTTTGGCAATAATAAATTCGTAATATACACCTTAAGTACGATTAAAATTCGACTGGCTGTCATAATATTGAGACTTACCTTTAAAGGTATTACTCATATTGACACTTAATTATTTAATAATAATATTTTCATTAATTTAATTTAATATTAGCTAATTAAACGATTAAAATTAATCGTATGATATTTTCTTTATACTATCAATTATTTTTTAAATAAATTATGTACAAACTATAGACAATTGCTGTATTTTTATCTTACTAATTGTTTAAATATGTGTTTTATATTTATTAATTTATTATTTACCGGTAATAATGATAGCGGATGAGAGCAATTGATTATTTAAGACAGTAACAGTGAGAAATATATATATTCAATATTTTATTGATGATTAATAATGATAAGTCTGATAGTTCCTATAGTGGCTAATTTTTTAATCATTTTTTTTTAATTTATATTTTAGGATTTATCCAATTTTTTAAGCAAGCCAGTTGAAGTAGACATGACTAATATTTTTTACACTTTTTGAGGTGTGCGTTTTTTTTTTAACGCACCCTTTTTTTTAAATGTTATTTACAACCTTTGGGATCGCGTGAGCGATTTATTTAGACTAGATTTATTTACACTTTTTTATTTTTAATGGTTTTGTCGATTGAGTTACTAATTTTGAATATTTTTAATTGCGTGGAAAGTTTTTTAAGTATTTTATTTAAAATTTTAGATTTTTTATTTTATTTTAAATAAAAAAAATAATTTTTATTGAGAAGAAACAATTATA
Organism: Cotesia glomerata; assembly: GCF_020080835.1. Classification (NCBI taxonomy): domain Eukaryota; kingdom Metazoa; phylum Arthropoda; class Insecta; order Hymenoptera; family Braconidae; genus Cotesia; species Cotesia glomerata. The sequence goes on from NC_058162.1 coordinate 26,210,373, forward strand.
TTTTTTTTAATAAAATTGAAAATTTTATTATAATTGATTTGTTATTAAAATTTTTCAAATTGACATTCATATTAGCAGACACTAGAGAATTTTTTATGAAAATTAATTTAGCATATATGTTATAAAAAATTTTATAGCAATAAATTATGGCAAAAAAAAATTAGAAAAAAAAATTGACATGTAGAAATTTTAAAAAATAGAAAATGCAATTTTTTAAAAATAATTTTTTTGAACAAATTTTTTTGATTAATTAAATTCAAAAATTCTTAAGTGACAATAAAGTTAACCTACATCTAAAAAATTTTATGATTTTTTTTTATTAAAGAATTATTACAAAAAAAAATAAAAAAAAATTTTTTCATTTGTTAAAAACTTCAAAAACTATAAGTGTAATTTTTTAAAAATATTTTTTAGTAATAATTTAATAAATTAAGCAAAATAAAAAAATTCAAAATGTCGGCTAACTTTATTATTATTTTTATTTCATGAATTTTTTAAATAATAAACTAGGTTTAAAAAATTATTTTAAAAAAATTATGACATTAAAGTTAGCTGTCACTTGAAAAAATTTTAATTTTATTTAACAATTAAATCAATTCTAAAAAATTATTTTTAAAAAATTGCATTTTTAATTTTTTAAAATTTCTAAATGTCCACTTTTCTTTTCTTATTTTTTCTGTCGTAATTTATTTGTTAACAAAAGTTCTAAAAATTATTAAATATCTGCTAAATTAATTTTTATAAAAAAATTACACTTGTAATTTTTTTAAGCTTATAAATATAAAATTATTTATTTAATAAAAAATTTTTAAAAATTATTAGATTTCATGAAAATTTATTTAGCAGATATTTGATAATTTTTCTAGTAATAAATTATTAAAAAAAAATTGATGTAGAAATTAAAAAAAAAAAATGTAATTTTTTAAAAATAATTTTGTTAAATAAAATAAAAAAATCGTCAAGTAACTGCTAACTTAAATCTAGATGTCTTTCTCAAAATTATTAACTCCAAAAATTGTCAGATGTCTGCTGATTTTATTATTGTAATTGTTATATTAGATTTTTATCACTTACTTGCAATTAATTGATGAAAATTCATTGCTCCAAAGCTTGTTCAGTCTTAATGTCACATTTTTATGCACTTACATTAATTAATCAACTTCATTTTATTATAAAATACTTTAAAAACCAGGAAAAACCTCTCCGAACATTCTCAACCGTCACTCGCCGCGTCGCCATTTTGAATTGATGCGCGCGCAGCTTTTTGAGGCCCCAATTTTTAAATTAATTTGTTTAAATAATTGTTTTTTTAAATTAAGTAATTAAATTTTTTTATTAAGTTGATTAAAAATTATTTAAAATAATTAATTGAATAAATTAATCAAAAATATTAATTATTAATTTTTAAAAATTTTTAAAAAAGAAAAATATAAAAATTAATTTTTTTTAATTAATTTATTAAATTTATTGTTTTAAATAATTTTTAATTACTTTAATAAAAAAATTTTACAATTTTATTATTTAATTAAAAAAATTAATTATTTTAATAAATTAATTTAAAAATTGGGGCCTAAAAAAGCTGCGCGCGCATCAATTCAAAATGGCGACGCGACGCATGACGGTTAAGAATGTTCGGAGAGGTTTTTCTTGGTTTTAAAAGTATTTTATAATAAAATGAAGTTAATTAATTAATGTAAGTGCATAAAAATGTAACATTAAGACTAAACAAGCTCTAGAGTAATAAATTTTCATTAATTAATTGCAAGTAAGTGAAAAAATCTAGTGTAAAAATTGTCATAGTAAAATCAGCAGACATCTGACAATTTTTGAAATTAATAATTCTGAGAGAGATATCTATATTTAAGTTAGCAGTTACTTGATTGATGATTTTTTAATTTTATTTAACAAATTTATTCAAAAATAATTATTTTTAAAAAATTGCATATTTTATTTTTCAAAATTTTGTTACTTAAATTTAAAAAATTTATTTAAAAAAGAACAAAGAAAAATTCAGGCCTTAAAAAGCTGCGCGCGCATCAATTCAAAATGGCGACACGGCGCATGACAGTTGAGAATGTTCGGTGAGTTTTTCCGTGGTTTTTAAAGGATTTTATAGTAAAATGAAGTTAATTAATTAATGTGAGTGCATAAAAATGTGATATTAAGACTAATCAAGCTCTGGAGCAATGAATTTTCATTAATAAATTGCAAGTAAGTGAAAAAATCTAATATTAAAATTATCATAGTAAAATTTGGAGACAATTTTTGAATTTAATAATTCTGAAAGAGACATCTAGATTTAAGTCAGCAGTTATTTAACGATTTTATGATTTTATTTAACAAATTTATTCCAAAAAATTATTTTTGACATTAAAGTTAGCAGTCACGACCATTTTGTAATTTTATTTAACAAGCAAATTTGTTCTAAAAATTTATTTAAAAAAAATTGCATTTTTAATTTTTTTAAATTTCTACATGTCAATTTTTTTTTCTAATTTTTTTTGCACTAATTTATTTCTTAAAAAAATTCTAAAAATTATGAAGTATCTGCTACTTTAATTTTCATAAATTTTTTTTGAAAAATTGCATATTTAATTTTTCAAAATTTCTATGTCAATTTTTTTTGTGAATTAATTTTCATGACATCAGCATGACATTAAAGTTAGCTAGCACTTTTTAATTTTTTAATTTTATGTAACGAAGAATTATTTTTAAAAAATTGAATTTTTAATTTTTTTTTAATTTTTACATGATAATTTTTTTTTTCTAAATTTTTGCTATAATTTGTTTGCTATAAAATTTTTAAAATTATTAAATATCTATGATATTAAAATTAGCGACCACTTTACAATTTTTTAGTTTTATGTGATAAAAAAATTTGTTCCAAAAAAATTATTTTTAAAAAATTGCATTTTTTATTATTAAAATTTCTTCATGTCAATTTTTTTTGCCATAATTTATTTGCTATAAAATTTTTTAAATTATTAAATATATGCTAAATTAATTTTAGCAACATCATCAGTTGATAATTTAAAAAAATTTCTTAATAAATAAATAATTCCATTTTTAGAACCTCTAAAAAATTACAAGTGCAATTTAAAAATAATTTTCTAGCCCAAGTTTATTATTTAAAAAATTCTCTAGTATTGGCTAATTTTAATGTCATAACTTAAGACTTAAATTAATTAACAAAAAAAAAAATTATTAGATTAGATATTGAAAAATTAAAAACAAAATACTCAAAAAATAATTTAAAAAATTCTTAAAATTATCAAATATGCGCTAAATTAATTTTTATGAAATCAGCTAATAATTTTTAAAAATTTTCTAACAAATAAATAATTCCATATTTAAAATCTCTAAAAAATTACAAGTGAAATTTAAAAATAATTTTTAGGCCAAGTTTATTATTTAAAAAAATTTTCTAGTTTTTGCTAATTTTAATGTCATATCTTATGATTTAAATTAATTGATAAGAAAATAATTATTTAAGTTTAACAAAAAAACAACGAATAGATATTAAAAAATTTTAAACAAAATACTCAAAAACTTTCCAAAAAAAAATACTTAAAAAAAATTCTATAAAATAATAAATCAACAATCATGATAAAATTGCGTGACTCAACCGCGAGACTGATGGTCTCAGATGGGCGTCGGCAAGACAGTAAAATCTTGTAGTGCAGTTTTGACAGTTTCGTAAGTAGGTCGATTGGTTTCATCAGCGCAGTAACCGTCAGGTGTGCAGAGAGTCTGCAATTTCGTGAGATAACTGTCAAAATTTTCGTGGCCCATTTTCTCAGGCGGACCACCAGGCGCGCTGGGTATCCTGACGTGCTCCAAGAAGGTGATCATGTTATCGCGCAGCGACTGGTAATAATCCGTCAGATGGTTGTTCCTCTGGGCGATGCTCGTCGTTTCCTGGAAAGACATCCCGATTGATGATAACAATATTAAAAAAAGCTGATAAATTACCAACAGTTAGTAAGAAAAAAATTTACCTTCTCTCCGTGCTTCAGATGGTTCTCCATAGCGTTAACCTCAGAGCGCAATCGCATGACCTGAGACTCGACCCGGGCATTTTCTCTCTGTAACTCGGTGATCTCCGCCTCCAGAGTGTAGAGGTCCTCGCCCTGACCACCAGCAGGTCCACTAGCACTCGTGCTTCCCTGTCCCGCGCCCAACGCACCACCCTGAGCTGGACCACCGGCGTCCACCCCTGAATCAACACAACCAGCCCCTTTAGAGTTTTATTTTAAAGTTTTTAGAGGGAAAAATATTATTTACGAATGCATGAGACCTGCTGGCATTTACTTTAATTTTTTTTTCAATGATAAGCTTGATTTTTTTTTTTTTTTTTTTTTTTTTTAAGCATTGTAATGATATACCTCTCCCTTATGTTCAGAGAGGAGTGCGGGGAACACAAGGCGTGTATTTTAACACGAAATGTAGCGAGCAAATAATCGGGTCTGGAGTTGGGTTTGTTAAAAATATATAATATATATATTTGTGTATTATTGTTTTTATTTTACACAGCGAGTTGGGTCATTGTTGATCGATCGTGCTTACTTCGTTACTCTTTTTTAATTTAATAGTTAAGTAAAAGTACTAATTTTCTTCTTTTTTATGTAGAAATTCTTTTTTTTTTTTGAAATTTTAAGTTGCACTAATTATTGACAATTTTTTTTTTTTACATATACTTAAATCATTAAAAAAATTTTATTTTTTGATAGAAAACAAAAAAAAAGTTTTTGAATTTTTATATTTATTAGATTTTTAATTTAAATTTGTCATATTTGAGAAATAATTAAAAAATGACCTTGTACCTTGTGAACTATTGACATTTTTAAAGATATAAGCTTATCTCGATGTTATACTCATCAAGACCTTTCATTTGAGTACCCACATCAATTTTTCATATATTTTATATATTTATATAATTATATATATGTACATATAAAAATATATCAAAAATGCATGTGGGTACTCAAATGAAAGCTCTTGATGAGTGTAACATCGGGATGAGCTTACATCTTTAAAAATATCAATAATTAAGAAATGACCTTGTATCTCGTGAACTATTGACATTTTTAAAGATATAAGCTCATCCTGACATTATATTCATCAAGACCTTTCATTTGAGTATCCACATCAATTTTTCATATATTTTATATATTTATATATATTATATATATGTATAAATGAAAAATATATGAAAAATGCATGTGGGTACTCAAATGAAAGCTCTTGATGAGCGTAACATCAGGATGAGCTTATATTTTTAAAATATATATTATATATATGTATATATGAAAAATATATCAAAAATGCATGTGGGTACTCAAATGAAAGCTCTTGATGAGTGTAACATCGGGATGAGCTTATATCTCTAAAAATGTCAATATTTAAGAAAATACAGTGCAATTTAATAAAATTTTATTTATTTATACTTCACAAGTTTTTATAAAAAAAAATTAAAAACCAGCTAAAAGACTTTTTTAATAGTTAAAAAATTTGGCACCAATTTTTGAAAAAAAATTCTTACTGTCCATTTTTTTTACTAAATATTTATAGATATTTTTAAAATAAAGAATTTATTTTATTATTTTTTATGATAAAGTGAATTATTGTGAATAATCAGTGCTAATTAAAAATTTTTTTTAATAAAAAAAAAAATCTTGAGTTACAATAAAACAGCTTGTTTAAAGAAAAAAAAATGAATTAGTACTTTTACTAAACCAAATCGCTGCGAATCCTTGTCATATATCAAAATAAACAATAGGAAGTAAAGGAATAATTTTATTATAAAAAAATAGGACATATATTTGATAAGGAATAGCGTGAGGTGCCATCATACCATTATTGAGTCCGAGTGTTGACTTATACTACTTAAAAAAAAAGGTGCAACAAAGTAATAAATGAACACTCGGATCATTTGAGACACACATGTGTAATCGTTTAAAATAATAAATAACACCGATAAAAGTATGATAATAATAATAATTATAGTAATAATAATAATAAATAACAAAACACATAAACAATATGGCGAGTACGTCAGTCCCTTACCTTCAAAAGTAAATGTTCTCCTCAAAGCTCAATGACAGGAAAGGAGGAGCTGATCGTGATCCCAAGAATAAATCAGAATAGATTATTTCAAAAATTGAACTTTCTTTTAACTAAAAATTATTCAAGCATCTTCTTCATTTCTTCCTTGTGTGCAGAATTCATTAAAATTATAGAGTTATAAAATAAAAACTTTATCCGTGGAATTTATAATGGAGTTTAATGGACTTGGATGTTGTTTTAAATGATCCTCGATACGCGATCCATAAAATAATAAATAAATTATTTAATTACTGAATATAAAATTAAATTAACATAACGACGTGTCGAAGTATGAAGATTATTAGGAGCTGGTTTGTTTTAATTGGTATGACAGCACATCATTGCATGGAATTGTTACAAGGTGATGGTATGATAGGTTACACTTAAAAAAACTACTTGATTCAAGATAAATATTTTGAAATTTTAATTTTGAGATATTCGGTTCGAAGTAATTCAAGAAATTTATGAATTTAATTAAATAAAAGAGAAAAATATTCTAGAATTTTAACAATTGAAAAAAACATTCTGTTGAAAATAAATATAATTTAAAAATCTTAATTTTAACTTTTTAATGCGTCTAAAATTTAAAATTTCTGCCTTTTTTATAAATTTACAATCTTTTAATGATAAATAAAATTTTCTAAAGTTTAGAATAATTTTTTATGCACAAATAAGTAAAAAATAAATCAAGTTATCAATTTGCTGTTTAAAATTCCCGCCGAGTTTGCGCGCATGCGCTGGAACCGTTCTAGCGCACGCGCAGATCTAAAATCATGCTTAAAAGATTATAACCTTTGATTTTCTTCAAATTTGAAGTTATTACAATGATTTTTTTTATCATTTTAAAAAAAAATAACAAATATTCCTTTTTTTTTCTCATTTTTTATTAAAAATAACTCTCTAAAACCTTTAATTAAAAATCTTAACTTTAACTTCTTAATACGGGACGGCCTCTTTTACCCAGATTCCGATTACACAGATGGCGCTATTACCCAGATCCCTTTGACACATATCCCGATTACGCAGATTGTGATTAAACAGATTTTCTATTACACAGATTACTTATTACTCAGATAACCGATTACACAGAAAATCTTTAACGCAGATCCCGATGACGCAGATAATTTAAATTTTTAAATGATAAATGCCATAATAAAGCCAAGCACTAAAAGTGCCTGAAATTTTTAAATTGCCGCCATCAAAACATGCCGGATGAGCATGTAATCTAGCTATTGGTTGAATTTAAGGTTAAAGGTGTCACGGAGCGCTTTATTGAAGTATCTACAGTGTATATGTGAAAAATCCCGCGTTGGTTGAATTTTTTATTAGATACTTGATATAATGAATCAACAAATGAATCAACAAAATTACAGGTTAAAGATTAGAGCTATATAGGTAAGTAAACATATTTATTATTTATATTAAAAGTTCGGGTTTGAAGTTTAAATATAATTAGTTCAATTACCCCCAAGCGGGGATGAATCGAACCATTTGACGCGTTTGCATAAATTAATCATTTAAGAATCAATGTTGTTTATTGACTAATTTATGGATCGATAATTAGAGAAGACATAATAAATTACCATTCCAAGAAAAAAAAAATTAGACAAACGGTTGACCCTGAAGGCCATCCCTGCAACTTCCCGCCACTTACATACCTAGGCGCTTAAAATTGCACTAATAATTGCTCTTCGAGCTCAAAAAAACAACTTATGTCTTATTTTGAGCTCTCCAAGCTCAAAGAGATAGTCTTTCTATACTTTTGACATAGAATTTAATTTCACATAACTTCACACTAATAGATTTGTTTATAGTTAAAAAGATTTGTTAATATTTAACAAATCATTTATTAGAAGCCATTTGTTAGGCCTTAACAAATATTTCTTAGTATTTAAAAAGATTTATTAATACTTAATAAATGAATATCAGATTTATTGAATACAAACAAATCATTTTGAATACTAAGAAATATTTATTTAACATTAAAAATGGTCTCTAATAAATGATTTGTTAACTATTAACAAATATTATTTAATACAAATAAATCCTTCTATCAGTGCAGTCAATTCGTTCAAGAGATATCATAAACGAAAGAAAACCGAAAAGTGTTTTCTGCACATAACTTCACATAATTTCACATAATTTCACATAATTTCAGTCGATTCGTTCAAGAGAAATCATGAACGAAAGAAAACCGAAAAGTGTTTCCTGCACATAATTTCACATAATTTCACATAATTTCAGCCAGTTCGTTTAAGAGATATCATGAACGAAAGAAAACCGAAAAGTGTATTCTGCACATAACTTCACATAATTTCACATAATTTCACATAATTTCAATCAATTCGTTCAAGTGTTTTTTCCACATAACTTCACATAACTTTACATAATTTTGCATAAGTTCACATAACATTTCTTTTCGGATCGTTTTTGATGAGATAGTATAATTTTTAGACTTTTGAGCTCGAAGAAGCATAGAAAAGCTATCTCTCCAAGCTCGGAGAGCTCAAAATAATACATAAATCGATCCAAAAAAAATTAGGAAAACGGTTGACCCTGAAGGCCATCCCTGCAACTTCCCGCTAATTTCATACTTAGGCGCTTAAAATTGCACCAATGACGTTTTTGAGCTCTTCGAGCTCAAAAATACAATTTATGGGTTATTTTGAGCTCTCCGAGCTCAAAGAGATTGCTTTCCTATCCTTTAAAGCTCTTCGAGCTCAAAAGTCTGATAGAGATTTGATAAGACACTATTTTTTGAATTTTTAAACCACAATAACTTTTGAATGAATAAACCGATTTTTACGCGGTTAGAAGCATTCGACGCAGTTTTTTAAGCCTCACAAAGAATCTCAAATTTTGAATTGATCGCGCGAGGAATTTTGGAGTTATTCCGAAAAAACACTTTTTTCGGTTTTCTTTCGTTCACGATATCTCTCGAATGAATCTCATGAATCTCGAATGAATAAAATAATTAAGATTTTGCAATGAAAGACTTCGAAATAGAAGATTTCTCAACTTACCGTCAGCCTTTTTGTAAGTAATCTATATTATTAGGAAAATAATTAAAATTTTGAAATTTTTTGGCCGGTGTATTTATATGATTAAGTGGGTTTTCATGGTTAAATTTGGTATAGTTGGAAAAGTTTTGGCCTGGAGTTGTACCTTTTCATGGTTTTATGTCATTCTTACCAATAGTCAATTTATAATGATAAGTCTAGATGCTAGATCTCTAAAATGCTTTACCTCTAGATACATAATTAAGAAATGACCTTGTATCTTGTGAACTATTGACATTTTTAAAGATATAAGCTCATCAAAAACTTTCATTTGAGTACCCACATCAATTTTTATGTATATATGAAAAATATATGAAAAATGCATGTGGGTACTCAAATAAAAATTCTTGATGAGTGTAACATCAAGATGAGCTTATATCTTCAAAAACGTCAATAGTTAAAAAAGTACAGTGCAATTTAACAAAAATCATTATTTAATAAAGCAAAATTTTATTTATTTTTAGTTCACAAGTCATATAATGACTGCAAGGTTGCCAGTATTTATATTAAAATGTGAAATTTTTTTTTATTTATAAATTATTATTTTCTTTTCATATTTATATATTTTATATAATTTTTATTCCATCTTTTTGCATGTTTCTTTAAATATTTATTTACATATTTATGTTATTGTTTTAAATAATTGATTTTCTATTTTATTAAAGGGAGCCCTGAAATGGAGAGCATGTTAATGTGGATCCGATTTGTGGATTATAAGCAGTATTTTAAAACAAGACGGTGGTCTGATGTCGACTTTCCCCGTAAATCCCTCTGGAAGTAAGTAATTTCAATTAAGTATTAATTTAAATAATATGTCTTTGGACTTTGATAAACATTTTTTTCAATATTTAGTGCAATTGCAAACGATCCAAGACTCCAAAACAGATTCACAGGAGTTGATTGTTGGCTGCGATTTTCATCTTTGGTTAAGAAGTATAATGTAATATATTTTCTACATATTTAAACGTTTAATTTTTCTTATATCGCGTTTCAGATGCCATAAAGGCGTATAAAAAAAAATACTGTTTTTTATATGGAAAAATTTTTTTTTTGCATTTCTGGACATTTCATGAAAAAATACGTCGGTTCCCAAAAAAAAATTTTTTATGTGAAATTATGTGAAATTATGTGAAATTATGTGAAGTTATGTGCAGAATACACTTTTCGGTTTTCTTTCGTTCATGATATCTCTTAAACGAATCGACTGAAATTATGTGAAATTATGTGAAATTATGTGAAGTTATGTGCAGAAAACACTTTTCGGTTTTATTTCGTTCATGATTTCTCTTGAACGAATCGACTGAAATTATGTGAAATTATGTGAAGTTATGTGCAGAAAACACTTTTCGGTTTTCTTTCGTTTATGATATCTCTTGAACGAATTGACTGCACTGATAGAAGGATTTATTTGTATTAAATAATATTTGTTAATATCTAACAAATCATTTATTAAAGACCATTTCTTAATGTTAAATAAATATTTCTTAGTATTCAAAATGATTTGTTTGTATTCAATAAATCTGATATTCATTTATTAAGTATTAATAAATCTTTTTAAATACTAAGAAATATTTGTTAAGGCCTAACAAATGGCTTCTAATAAATGATTTGTTAAATATTAACAAATCTTTTTAACTATAAACAAATCTATTAGTGTGAAGTTATGTGAAATTAAATTCTATGTCAAAAGTATAGAAAGACTATCTCTTTGAGCTTGGAGAGCTCAAAATAAGACATAAGTTGTTTTTTTGAGCTCGAAGAGCAATTATTAGTGCAATTTTAAGCGCCTAGGTATGTAAGTGGCGGGAAGTTGCAGAGATGGCCTTCCGGGTCAACCGTTTGTCTAATTTTTTTTTTTCTTGGAATGGTAATTTATTATGTCTTCTCTAATTATCGATCCATAAATTAGTCAATAAACAACATTGATTCTTAAATGATTAATTTATGCAAACGCGTCAAATGGTTCGATTCATCCCCGCTTGGGGGTAATTGAACTAATTATATTTAAACTTCAAACCCGAACTTTTAATATAAATAATAAATATGTTTACTTACCTATATAGCTCTAATCTTTAACCTGTAATTTTGTTGATTCATTTGTTGATTCATTATATCAAGTATCTAATAAAAAATTCAACCAACGCGGGATTTTACACATATACACTGTAGATACTTCAATAAAGCGCTCCGTGCACACCTTTAACCTTAAATTCAACCAATAGCTAGATTACATGCTCATCCGGCATGTTTTGATGGCGGCAATTTAAAAATTTCAGGCACTTTTAGTGCTTGGCTTTATTATGGCATTTATCATTTAAAAATTTAAATTATCTGCGTCATCGGGATCTGCGTTAAAGATTTTCTGTGTAATCGGTTATCTGAGTAATAAGTAATCTGTGTAATAGAAAATCTGTTTAATCACAATCTGCGTAATCGGGATATGTGTCAAAGGGATCTGGGTAATAGCACCATCTGTGTAATTGGAATCTGGGTAAAAGAGGCCGTCCCCTTAATACATCTAAAATTTAAAATTTCTGCGTTTTTTTATAAATATAAAAATTTATTAATGATGAATTAAATTTTCTAAAGTTTAGAATATGTTTTTATGTCCAAATAAGTCAAAAATAAATGAAATTATCAATTTGCCGTTTAAAATTCCCGCGGAAGTTGCGCTCATGCGCTGAAACCGTTCTAGCATATGCGCAGATCTAAAATCACGTTCTAAAGCTAATAACCTTTGATTTTCTCCAAATTTGAAGCTATTACAATGATTTTTTTACCATTTAAAAAAAAAAATAACAAATATTTCTTTTTTTTTTATCAAAAGTAACTCTATAAAGCCTTTAAAAATGGGTTAAAGTAATAAATAAGTTTCTTAAAAAACTTTTTTCGGTACTTTTAAATAAAAATTTGTTCTTGAATCAAAACAACCAGTTATCTTAAAAAAAATTTCGTTTATAATGAAAATTTCTCTCGAATCAAATAATTTTAAAGTGTAGAATTAAAATTAAAAGAAAATATCCTCCCAGAGGGGAGAGAGCTCCAGCTAAGATGATCCTGAAAATTTAGCGAGTCTTCCGAAGATGTAACGAGATAAGCATGATAAATCGACAGGATCTACGTATCGATTTAACCACCCGGAACTCTAAAATCAGGATAATCTAAAAGGATTTAAATGATATGCCTGTTATTCCTCACCGGTGATTCCTTTGCTGTACATGCTGGTCATGTCTTCGAACTTGGGCTTCCGAAGGGTGTTTCCGGCGATCGGACACCCCGATAGGGACCTGTGGGTCGAAAAGGACCCGTTTATGTGCCCGATTCCGTCGCACCCAGGTGTCGGGCAATTTACACCCTCAAATTTCATCGCAGTGGCCGCAGCAACTGCCGCTTTGTGCTGCTCGACCGTCCCTCCGGATTCTAGCACTCGCAATTTGTTGCGGTTCGCTATTGGACATCCCGATGCACTGAAAAGTTTATAAAAAAATTAGATATTTTTGTTATTTTGTCTCTGATGGAAAAAGAGGGTGAGGAATTACCTTCGGTGGCTCAGAAACTTTCCGGTAGCGTGTCCTGACCCGTCACAACCTGGTATTGGACACCTAGCGTACGAAGCGTCATCACCGCACATTAATCCACAAGGAGACAGCGTGAAATGAGCGGAAACCACGACATATTAGTCAGCATCTTGGCTTTAACTCAAACTAAATTCTATCTAGACTGATTCTATGAGGGTCCTCTTACCCTTCTTAGTTTAACTAACCAACCTAAGTATTTCGTGTGTACTTAATTCATTATCTTCATTATTTATCATTTGTGTTAAATGTTTTAGTGTAATTAATCTAAAATTTTTTGGAAATTTATTTTACTCTCCAAAAGAGAAATTCGGTGCATTTTCAAGAAAAATTAGATTCTATAATAGTATTTCTAGTCTTTTTTAGAAATTAAGGAAGAATTTGAGGATATTTAGTAACAAATTGTGATTCTGTAATGTTTTTTGTTCCAATTTAACTCTAAATTTTGTAAATATCTAATTCAGATTAAATTTTCTTATAACTTATGTTTTACGTTAAAAGACAAGTTAATATTTTTGGAAAATTGTACTTTATTTTCTGTGACGAGAAATTCGGCGCGTTTTTGAGAAAAATTAGATTTTATAATAATTTTTCTAGTCTTTTTTAGAGATTAAGAAAGAATTTGAGGATATTTAATTACAAATTGTAATTCTGTAACGAAAGCTCAGTTTTTTTACATAGGTCTTCGGGAACTAGCTTAGTTGAAGTAGGAATATAATGTTTTTGTTCCAATTTAACTCAAAACTCAGATCAAATTCATAACTAATATTTTACGTTAAAATACAGGTTAATATTTTTGGAAAATTGTTCTTTATTTTCCGTGATGAGAAATTCGGCGCATTTTTAAGAAAAATAAGACTTTATAAAAATAGTTATTGATTTTTAATTAGTTGTAGAGGTTTAATCTTGTTCTGTGAGGAATAATTAACTACACTTGAATTAGATAAAATTTTAGTGACGTAAGTAATCGGGGACTAGCTTAGTTGAAGTGAGGGAGTGTAACATTCTATAAAAAATTTTTTTCCTCTGATTTGACTAAAATTTTTCTACTAATATATAAATCTGTAGAGTTTTTAATCTTTGCTCCGGTATAATTAATTAACTACACTCAATTTAGATTTAATTTTTGATAACGTACAGAGTACTCGGATTTAAATTCAGGCAAACGTATTAGAAATTTTGAATTATAGTATCTAGATACAGACAATACTAATCAATAAATAAAATAAAATTTTTAAAATAAAACAAAGCAATATCCTCGACTGTAAATTGTTTTTTTCTACGAACATTTAATCTTCTAAATTAACCATCAAGTACAATCTTCGTCAGTATCTAAAATTGTTATTTGTCGTCAGTAGAATTAGTCATAAAAAATAAGAAATACTAATAAGCTTTTTTTGAAAAAACAATAACACTTTATCAACAAACATTTCCACTTACGGTAAAGTCTAGTGACTTATTGCATACTTGTTCATCAAAAGCAAAAAGAGAACCGTTGGAGTAAACAAACGAGCTCTTAAAAAATACAAACCTTAAAGGTTCTGAATCTTGTCCATCTCGAGGCTTGCTCTTAGGTTTATTAGCACGTGGGCATCCCGATAGACTTCGATGTGAACTGTAGTTTCCTGTGACGTGTCCTGACCCGTCACATCCTGGCGTCGGACATTTTAATTCTTGGGAGTGGGCTTGGATCTGCGAACGGTCGGCTCTAGGACATCCCGATAAACTGCAACGTTATTATTCATGTTTATAATAAATATAAGCTTACTAATCACTAATTATCTCTCTCTCTCTCTTCAATTATAAATATTTCTATCGCATAAACTTCTCCGTTAATTTCCATATGAATACCAGCATCCATTATTATTATTATACAAGCATGCACATTCGCGACTTGCCTCATTAAATCTATAATAATAATAATAATAATAATAATAATAATAATAATAATAATAATAATAATATTAATAATAGTAATTCGAAAGTTAAAATCTCTCCTCTTGGAATCTAAATTCTAGCAAAATTAATCGATCGTTATGATAACTATTATTGTCATTATTTAAATGGAAATTTATGCAGTTTTATCCGATATCCAATATTGATTTTTTGAATAATTGATCAGACAAAAATGTCAATTTAAATTTTATTTATAATTTATAGTTTCTTTTTCTATAAATTCGACTCGGGAATTTTTTTACTTCGCTGCCCACTTGAGGCAGGCATTTAAAAATTTTTTTTATATAATTTTAAATATAAATCTACTTTAAAAAAAAAATAAGGTGTTAGGGTACTCGTGCTTGGAGCCGAAAAAAGAAAAATTTTTTTTTATTATTGATTTTATACTCAATAACAGCCTTGCCTTCTGTGGGTAGCGTAGTTCCCCGAAATATGACCCATGCCGTCGCAGGAGCTCGTCGGACAGTGAATCA
This sequence comes from Cotesia glomerata, assembly GCF_020080835.1. NCBI lineage: Eukaryota > Metazoa > Arthropoda > Insecta > Hymenoptera > Braconidae > Cotesia > Cotesia glomerata. The sequence continues at coordinate 26,225,541 of NC_058162.1, forward strand.
ATTCCTTGCCGTCGCGGCCACGGGGGGCTGAGTAACTCAACGGTTGCCGCTTCGCATTTATACTGCACACCGAGATATTAACCAATCAATTTTAAACTTATCCGTTCAATTTTTTAATTAATATTAATTATTATAAAATTTTTTATTTTATTAATTAATGTTCAAATTTAGAAATGGCCTGGGCTGACCATTAAATTTTAGTACTACTTTTTAATAAGAAGACTAACAGAATTTTTTTTGTATTCAATATTAATTGCTTTAAAATTGGTGATTTTTCTTTAATAAAGTGTGTGTAGTTTAATTATTTAACAACGGTAAATTTGAATATTAAGAGGTCGAGACCAAAAAAATTGACTTTTAATAAAAAGTAATGTAATCTTTAATTAAAATATGTGTTCGGATATTTTTATATTCAAATCGAGATGACTATTGCCCTCATACTTTGTCTCAAATGGGATTTCGCGGATAACCATCTATTGAATAATTAAAACATTCATTTTTTGTATTAGTTATTAATTGCTTTAAAATTGGTGATTTTTCTTTAGTGAAGCGTGTGTACGTGGGATTTATTATTAAAAACTTATTTTTAAATTTATTAAAGGAGACTGTTGAAGCTTAAGAATTATTGGAATAATAGAGTCTAGCGGCGGGAATGCTACATGTGGAAAATTTAAGTATTTAAGTGTGAAATTAACACTAGGTTTGTTATTTTTTGAATAAGCTGTTGTTAGTCGACAATAACACTTGATAAGTTGCGTTTAAATCAACACGAAATTTATGTTGAAAAGACTAACTCGGAATCTGTCGAACAATTAAAGTGACACTTGCGATTTAAAATGTTTATTAAACGGACAAAATAATCCTGATCTACTGCAATGACACACAATTTAAAGTCCAAAAGTAACCACACACTCATTTAGTCTTACTGATTTATACTTTTGTTGAGTTTAAGGGTTCAAGACACGCAACGATTGTAGCTTATGTATTTATTCGACACTTTGATCTTAAATATTATTTAAATAAAGTTTGTTGTTAGTTTTAAGATTAAAGAGCCAAGTTTCCTAAAATTTACAAAATATTTTGTTATAAAACAGAATAACCGACAGTTTATTTTTATTTTAATTATTTTATTTGTTAGTGTGAGCTAACTTGGTAGAACTTATAATCCTTAAAGTACCTTTTAGCTGACTATTTTTTTTATTTATTAAATTAAATCGTTTAAAATATTAAAGATATCTATAAATTTAAAAATTTTTGGCTAAATAAATTCTATCACCAGTTTACAACTGGATGAAATTTTAAATGAACATTTAATAGATTTAACAAAAGAAAATGATGTATTAATTGATTAATTTTAACTTTATAATGTAAATATTATTCATTGAGTTGAATTTAGTGATTAATACATTATTTTTTTTTTATTAACAAATCATATTTAATGAGTTAATCAATTGATTATCAATTAAAAAATTGAATTTAAAAGCAATTAAGGAGGTTCGAGCGAATCTAATGTAAAAAATAATTTTCAACTTTGAGCTTTGAAATTAAGTATACGTATAAATAAATACGTAATTTATCTAATCCCAAAATTTAAAAAAGATTCACCGTTTAGTTACTTAGATATTAAATTTTAAAAATCACATATTTTATCTCCTTATACACGGGCTCTTATGGCGGACAAACATTTTGTCGAGACTTTAATTATTTATTTCAATATTAACCTCCCAACTTTAACGGATAAAAAACTATACACAAGAAACTTGGATTGTTGCAATATATAAAAACAATTTAATAATAATACATTACCGATATAATTTTTGAAGTATTTAAAGTCAAATTTAATGTTTGTAACTCGTTTATCGTCAGCTATTTATTCGAATAAAGATTTGACAACATCGCGTCAACAGCTGAGAAAAAACAAAAGGATAGAAATATAGTTACAGAGAGAGAAATGTTTAACTCACACACTCATCCACGTCTCTGTTATGGGTATAATCAAACGCGCTATTGCCAAATCTATTTATTTATTCCGACAAGTAATAAATACCAAAGTCATTTTATTACTTTACTTTATTAAATAAGTAAAAATCATCAATTATTAAATTGTTTAAATTATTTTAAATTAAAATAAAGAATTTTGACGAATATTGGGAAGACAAAAATTTTAAAAAAATTTCAACATTATTTTGACTCATTAGTTACGCTCGAACTTCCTTAAATACATTTTCTACTAAGAATTTAGTTTAATGATTCATGAATTCTTTTTTTTTATTAAAAAAGTGGATTTAATGTTTCTAATTATTTTTTTTCCATTAAAAAATCAATTTTTTATTAAAGAATTAACTTTGATAATTGAATTTATTAATATTCTTTAAAAAAATTGAATGTATTAGGTTACCGAATTAATTTTCAATTGAAAAATTAAATTTATTATTGAAATTCTAAACAGCTCTAAGTGCACTAAAAATTCCAAAATTTTAAAAAAATTCTTGACTCCTCTATCTCAATAACAATCCAAAAATCCACCAGAGTATGTTGAATTTCATGCAGACAACTAGCAAATGAATAGAGTCTATACCTTCATAAGAGCCCGAGGAAAACGAGCGTGTTTAGCTTGGAAGAGATAGAAAAGGGAGTTTGCAAACTCCATACCGACATTTGGGCGTCTGGAGCGTCCGAGAACAGTCCGAACGAGTCTCGTCGTCTCCTCGTTCTCGAGTTACGAGAAAGCTTGAGACCTCGATGGCCCTTGAGTGCCCGCGATATTGCCGAGGGCCTATCCCACTAGCACCCCTCACCCCGACATAGCAAACTCCTAGGCCATTCGGAAGCTACCCTCTTACCGCACGCTCTTTGCCCCGTGGGATCTCCAGAAAACCGAGCGCCGACCGGGGTCTTGAGTGCAATCACGCCGCGAATGCCTCCACCGGAATACCGCTTCCACTTGGTCTCAAGCGCTCTACAAGGAGCCGAGAGCTTCTCATATCCGAGCTTAGAAAATTGACATTTACCTCATTTTTTCATAACCTGACCGTTTTATCAATCAGTGCATCGATTATATCCCTTTCCTATTATATTAGTCCCTCATATTGGCCATTAATAACGCTAAAGTATCGTTAGTAGTATCCACCGAGTTAGATTCCGCGAGGCACCACAAGTATGCTTTTCCAATAAATTTCCCAGTAAACTTTTAATAAAATCATCTTTAGGTAGAAATTAACTATTAAATAACTGCTTGAAAGATATTAATGGCACTTATTTATAAGATCCATATAAAAAAAATTCATGTAGGTTAGTGTGGGAATCCGAATCCGAAATTATGGATTCATGTAGGAATGTATGAATTTATGAATTTTGATTTGAATTTGTGCCTTTTCAAGATTTCATATCATTCTCACCGATAGTCAATTTATTATGATAAGTAAATAGGCTGCATTAGAAAATGCTCTATTTCTAGATTCATAATTAAGAAATAACCTTGTATCTTGAGAACTATTGACATTTTTTATAAGATATAAGTTCATCCTGATGTTACACTCATCAAGACCTTTCATTTGAGTACCCACATCAATTTTTTATATATTTTATGTATTTCATAAATATCATATATATATATATATATATATATATATATATATATATATATATATATATATATATATATATATATATGAAAAATTGAAGAGGGTACTCAAATGAAAGGTCGTGATGAGTAACATCGAATGATCTTATATCTTTAAAAATGTCAATAGTTCACAAATAAAGGTCATTTCTTAATTATTGATATTTTTAAAGATATAAGCTCATCCTGATGTTACACTCATCAAGACCTTTCATTTGAGTACCCACATCAATTTTTATATATTTTATGTATTTTATAAATATAATATATATATATATATATATATATATATATAAAATATATAAAAAAAATCATGTGGGTACTCAAATAAAAGGTCTCGATGAGTGTAACATCAAAATGAGTTTATTTCTTAAAAAATGTCAATAATTAAGAAATGACGTATCTTGTGAACTATTGACATTTTTAAAGATATAAGCTTATCCTGATGTTACACTCCTCGAGACCTTTTATTGAAGTACCCACATCAATTTTTCATATATTTATGTATATTATAAATATATGGATATATGAAAAATATATAAAAAATGCAAGTGGGTACTCAAATGAAAGGTCTCGATGAGTGTAACATCAAAATGAGTTTATTTCTTGAAAAATGTCAATAATTAAGAAATTACCTTGTATCTTGTGAATTATTGAGATTTTTAAAGATATAATCTCATTCCTAGATTACACTCATCGAGACCTTATTTTCTTGTCTATCACGGTATATATTACTACACATATGTGTATAGGCTATAAGTAATTATATTAATTTTTTTTGGTAGATTCCTTTAGGAAATCCGATAAGAAGCGGGATAGTTAAATTTTCGGAAAGACACAGAAGTTTGGTTCGATGTGTTCCGGATTCACAATCCGAGCTTTCTCAGTCTTATAATCTAGCTTGGTGGCAACTGATTATGCTCTGGTTTGTACAGTTCGTAGCACCTCCCCAATCCGCAGCCTGTGATGGTCTTATCGAGGCTGCGTTTGCTCCTATTCGAGGCATCAGCCACCACTGCACCCTCACTACTCTTAGAACTACATCTAGCGGCACCAACACCACCGGCAGCACCTTAGACCTCTTACCACCAAGCTTCACGTCAATTAGAATAAGGTTGGCACTTTCGGCTACGAAGAGTAATTACTTTAATTAACGAAATGAAGGTGGCTGTAATAGTGAGTGTAAGGTGGTGGTAGTGCTCGACTATCAGGATCAAGTACCAGCATCCCACCATCTAGTGGGAGTTTCCGTTGTATTAACTGAACCTACAAGTTATCTTGTACTCACGGATTTAGCATGATACCCTGTTCGTATATCACGGGCACGATGAAACGGCTAGCGTTAGACTAGGAAAGGGATTATCGACGCGCTAAGAATTCCTACGCTGATAGATTACCCCGGGCGATAATTAACGCTTCGACCTATGAAATTTAAAATTCGATTGATGGTGTCCTTACCCGTCATCCTTGCCCGAGGGCTTGTCCAGTGTTCCGATGGTGTGTTGAGGAGGAGGCATGCTGTAGCAAGGGGCTGGACTGTAGCCCGCTGGAATCTGGTATCCAGAGGTCACTGGTCCACCTGGGTAGCTCCCTCCGCAGTTGTAACCCGCTGTTGGGTAAGGGGTGTATGTGTTTCCTGGGTACTCTGGTTGGACGGCTGTCATTCCGTAGCCTGGGTGCGGGCTCATTGGTCCGTATGCTGAAACAATTTAATTTTAGGAATTGAGATACTTTTCTTATAAACTTGATTAGGTACAAGAGAATTTGAGTATAGTTTTAGAGAAATTTTAACAAAATTTTAGTTTAGACTTTAGATAATTTTAGTTCAAAAAATTTTATTAACAGTAAATAGTGTCTGGTTTAGCAGATAGGTGGCGAAAGTAGTCCAAAGTTTTTCGCTTACAGACCGGTAGGCCGAGGAATTAACTACCATTAACAAAAGTTAGATTCTTTGACTTGTTCGACATCTCCAAACATAATAAATATCTCCATTTTATGCTAACACATTTATTAATTGTTAATAACGTTTTGTTTTAGTATTTTAAGGTCTGAATAGTCGGAAACTTTAAAATAAATCCAGAGGTTACTTTATTAAAGCGTTAGTCTCTTTGTAAATTGACATATAATTTTAAGAGTAGAGTTGCGAGTTGCCAAATAAATAATTATTTGGTGAGGAATTGGAAGAAAGTTGTAGCAAGAATAATAATAATACTTGGAATAATATGTGTCTTGATTAAGGAAAATATATTGTTAGTATCTTAAAATAAAATTGCAATTCTTATTTCAAATTTAAATTTTTAACAAGAATATTTGAGAATAATTTCACGGGGGTAACAAAGAAAAATTTAAGCTTCAAGGATTTATAGAAGAAAATATTTTCTTCAGCATGCAGCAACGGTAATTTCAATATTATTCAACATTTTAGTTTAGATTTTAGATAATTTTAGTTCCAAAAATTTTATCAACAGTAAATAGTGGCTGGTATAGCAGATAGATGGCGAAAGTAGTCCAAAGTTTTTCGCTTACAGACCGGTAGGCCGAGGAATTAACTACCATCAACAAAAGTTAGATTGTTCGACTTGTTCCACTTGTTCGACATCTCCAAACATAATAAGTACCTCCGTTTTATGCTAACACATTTATTAATTGTTAATAACGTTTTGTTTTAGTATTTTAAGGTCTAAATAGTCGGCAACTTTAAAATAAATCCAGAGGTTACTTTATTAAAGCGTTAGTCTCTTTGTAAATTGACATATAATTTTAAGAGTAGAGTTGCGAGTTGCCAAATAAATAATTATTTGGTGAGGAATTGGAAGAAAGTTGTAGCAAGAATAATAATAATACTTGGGATAATATATGTCTTGTTTAAGGTAGATATATTGATAGTAACTTGAAATTAAATTGCAATTTTAGAATTCAAATTTTCATATTTTTGGATGGTTATACTGAAGAAAATCCAAGTGAATTTCTACTAGCTCCTTGCTTTATTGGATTATTCAAGCAAAAATTCCTTTGTCAGATATCTTCAGCAAAGAAGTATTGTCCAGAACAAAGGGTGTTTTGTGTGTTGTCTACTTGAGAGTATCATAAGTGAAGCACCGAGGGAGTAAATATATATTACGGGGTGTAGAAATGACGATCCCCGACGTGGACGTTGTACTAAAATGTTTCAATTTCAATAACTACTCCCCCGCGTACGGAAAACCGAGTAGGACGAATGGACAATATTGCCGTCGGAGTGTACTCACTGGACTTTTGCCGCGTGTACGCGAAATATTGATAATTAACAATGCCCGTGTTTCCAGCAGTGGTATGAGAATGTGATGCGTGTGTGCGAGGGAGGAAACGCCGAGTGAGATATATAACATTCCGGTGTTTTCAAATACCGAGTGAGTGAGACATTGGAAAGGGAAACCGAGCAAGGGAGTAAGGGACAGTGAACGAATGAAACCGGGGGTGGCACGGCTCTATAAAACATGTTGGGTATCTATGTATGCGATATGTATCCACGTGTATGATCAAGTGGTGAGAGTAGATGAAATGAGTCGAACTCTGGCGTCTATTGCTAAGCCCGTGTACCATTCACTACGAATTTTTATTCGAGGCTTGTAACGAAGCACTGGTCAGCCCCCCGGGGGCACAGCCGCCCGTTTCGGCTCTCTCACTTTTAACTCCATGATAATACACGTGCGTACCTTTTTTTGACCTTCCTGCCGTAAGAGGAAGAGTACCGGCTGTTTGCTGCTGGCCCTCAAGCCTCGGGGAGCTTGTATGTTTCCACGCTCAATGTCCGCTTGGAATTTATCACCCTACTCGCTACTCATTTCTCTGCTGTATTTTTTAAGAGCTCGTTTGTTTACTACAACGGTTCTCTTTTTGCTTTTGATGAACAAGTATGCAATAAGTCACTAAGACTTTACCGTAAGTGGAAACGTTTTTTGATAAAGTGTTATTGTTTTTTCAAAAAAAGCTTATTAGTATTTCTTATTTTTTATGACTAATTCTACTGACGACAAATAACAATTTTAGATACTGACGAAGATTGTACTTGATGGTTAATTTAGAAGATTAAATGTTCGTAGAAAAAAACAATTTACAGTCGAGGATATTGCTTTGTTTTATTTTAAAAATTTTATTTTATTTATTGATTAGTATTGTCTGTATCTAGATACTATAATTCAAAATTTCTAATACGTTTGACTGAATTTAAATCCGAGTACTCTGTACGTTATCAAAAATTAAATCTAAATTGAGTGTAGTTAATTAATTATACCGGAGCAAAGATTAAAAACTCTACAGATTTATATATTAGTAAGCTTCAACTAAGCTAGTCCCCGATTACTTACGTCACTAAAATTTTATCTAATTCAAGTGTAGTTAATTATTCCTCACAGAACAAGATTAAACCTCTACAACTAATTAAAAATCAATAACTATTTTTATAAAGTCTTATTTTTCTTAAAAATGCGTCGAATTTCTCATCACGGAAAATAAAGAACAATTTTCCAAAAATATTAACCTGTATTTTAACGTAAAATATTAGTTATGAATTTGATCAGAATTTTGAGTTAAATTGGAACAAAAACATTATATCCCTACTTCAACTAAGCTAGTTCCCGAAGATCTATGTAAAAAAACTGAGTTTTAGTTACAGAATTACAATTTGTAGTAAAATATCCTCAAATTCGTCCTTAATCTCTAAAAAAGACTAGAAAAATTATTATAAAATCTAATTTTTCTTAAAAACGCGCCAAATTTCTCATCACAGAAAATAAAGTAGAATTTTCCAAAAATATTAACCCGTATTTTAACGTAAAATATAAGTTATGAATTTGATCTGAATTTTGAGTTAAATTGGAACAAAAACATTACATCCCTACTTCAACTAAGCTAGTCTTCGAAGACCTATGTAAAAAAACTGAGCTTTAGTTACAGAATCACAATTTGTAATTAAATATCCTCAAATTCTTTCTTAATCTCTAAAAAAGACTAGAAAAATATTATAAAATCTAATTTTTCTTAAAAACGCGCCGAATTTCTCATCACAGAAAATAAAATACAATTTTCCATAAATATTAACTTGCATTTTAACGTAAAACATAAATTGAAAAAATTTAATCTGAATTAGATATTTATAAAATTTGGAGTTAAATTGGAACAAAAAACATTACAGAATCACAATTTGTAACTAAAGATCCTCAAATTCTTCTTTAATCTCAAAAAAATACTAGAAATATTATAAAAACTCACCACTAGGATCTCTGTAGGCATCCATGTAATGAGAAACCCCACTGTCAGGAGTGCTCTCTCGGCTGTAAGCGGCCGCGTGGACTCCGGGTGGTGGAAAGCCAACAGGCCTGATTCCAGGACCGCCGCTGAAATTAACAGGTTCATTAGCCGTAGAAAAATCCACGGGTTCCGTCTGTTCCTCGATGGGTCGTGGTGCTGGGAAAGGCGGACCCACTGGAACGGGAACAGCTTCACCGTGACCCGTCGAATATTGAGGACTAGGAGCTCCGCTGAACATATAAATAGTCAGTTGACTATTCTTAAAACACCTCTATCTACCAATAAAAAAAACCAATTACCTGTGAAGGCGATTCACACTGAGATCGAGCGTCTGTCCTTGAGGGCTCGGAACCTGGGGGCTGGATGTGAGGTGAGGACTGGCGGCTGCCTGAGGGCTGCCCCCGACGGTCTGTCCGCCTCCGTACTGCGGACTGAGGCTATTGGAGCCGTACGGCGGCGCCTGGGGACTGGTAGACGTCACACTGGAGGTCGACAGATCCATCACAGAGCCGCCGGGCGACGTAGGGGGTCCAGATTTCTGCATCTGGACCTGGGCCGTCGTCACGCATTTCACTGAATCACAAAAATCTGTTGATTAATGAAGAATTCCATCAAGCTGAACAATGTTCCTAAAGAACAACAACCAGAACTGCTCTTACCGTCCTCGGATTTGATCATCACTCCCGTAGCAGCAGCCATGGCCATTTGGTGCTGCTGTGCAGCAGCAGCTTCCTGATGATAAGCTCGCTCCTGCTCATCAGGAGTCATCCCAGATTGTCCTAAGTAATACATATTCGCTCTGAGATGAAGCTGTTGCTGCTGCTGCTGTTGCTGCTGCTGGAAGGGAGAGCATCCCTGGGTGTCATACCGTTCGTAACCTGACCCAGCGCTTGGATCATAAGGACGATGATTGGCAGCCCCCACACTGTCGTATCTCGCAGCTCCGACGTCATTGGAGTACGTAACCACAGGCCTGGTGATCCCATTGCTTACTGGGTGCATGTAGCTCCTGTGCTCTGCGTTCCGATGATGATAGAGCTCCTCGTTGGTGGTAGACGTCGCTGTCCCGCTCATCATTGGCTCGTAGGGGGACCGCTGAGCCATTTGATGGGACATCCGCGTGTCTTCTACCATCGACATGGGATACGTCACAGTTGGTTGCATCGGCAGCACGTGGTGAGGCGGATGCTGGCCCGGATGATGGATAGTAGCTCCAATAGGCCGGGAATTCATGGCTTCCATCGAGGACATCGACGAGGAATTCGAGTCCTGGTTCAGATACGGGTCGTACGGCTGTCTTACTGGCGGAGGAGGTGGAGGCGGTGAATTTACTCGACAAGAAGAGCTTTCCTCGGTCTTGGGGACCAGCAGCTCGGAATTTGAAGGGTTTCTGCCTGGTAAGCTGTTGCAGCAGCTCGTTGGAGGTGAGACTTCTGATTTGGGGATTAATTTTGCTGGAGCACGCGTTGAGCTGTCTTCTGGAGTCTTTGGTGGCTTGCTGGGCATTCCAGGCCCTTTGTAATAGTCGTAGCTGGGGGAGTTGACGGTCGGCTTTGATTCTTGGGACACTGCGCTGTATAATGGGTAGCCCTTGACGTCCATCGATCCGGGTAGTAAGTTTGTGTTGATGAACTCTGGCGGGACTCCTGTTACTGTTTGGAGGTTTTTGTTATTCGAGGTAGTTGGTTATTAGAGGGTTGTAAGAGGTCGTGGCTAAGTTGTGCAGACAAGAGCGATTTTAACACAGGCTGTCAAGTGATGGTGCACGTAAAAAAAATTTTGTTGGGGCAAAATATGTTGTAGTAACAAATGAATATGTTAGTTAAGTAATTTATGTTTTAGGAAAACAGTTTAGTTATAGCAGAATCTTTTAGTTGAATGGTCAAATTGATTTGTTGAAATAACAAGATTGTTTTCAGGATAACGATAAATTTTTTGGTTATTCAACATAAACCAGTTGGTATAACAAATGTTGATGAAATAGCTAAATTATTTTCGATAAATAAGTACTTATTTTGTTAGCTAAATATTCTCAAAAACATTTTTTTAAGACAGTATTTTTGAGCGTTTTGAACTTTAATATAACAGGAAGTTCCAGGGATAGCTTTTAGAGTCAACCATATCCAGCATTTTTAAATTGTTACAATAATAAAAAACAATTGTAAGTTATAAATTTAATGACAATTTTGGAAAAAAGCTCAGAATTTTACAACTATTTTTGGCAACAAAATCACTTTGTTACAGTAACAAAATATGCCGAGTTAGGTAGCTAAATTATTTTCGCCAAAAAAATAATAATTTTGTAAGCTAAATTTTCTCAAAAACATTTTTCCAAGACAATAACTAGATTTTCGAGCTCAAAGTTGTATTTTGAGCTTCAAGAGCTACTAACTTTGCAATAGAAAAATTTTTGAGAGTTTTGAACTTTAATATAACAGAAATTCCAGGGATAGCTTTTGTCCTCAACCATATCTAGGATTTTAAAATTGTTACAATAATAAAAACAATTGTAAATTATAAATTTAATGACAATTTTGGAGAGAAGCTCAGAATTTTACAACTATTTTCGGCAACAAAATGAGCTAAATTATTTTGCTATCCTAAAGAATCATTATTAGTACAACAAATTAGTTTAGTAACAAACTGGTTTGTTATTGCAACTCAACTAATGTTAATTTTGGAAAATAATGAATTAGTCCTATATAAGTACACTCATTTGTTACAACAACATATTTTCCACCCTTTTTTCGTTATTTTAACAAAATAATTTTTACGAGTGAGAAAGTGACTAACCTGATAATTTGTGACGGGAATCGCGAGATGCTTGCTTATTGGCCGCCGCTGTTGGGCAACCAGACAGGCTTCTGTGAGTGCTGCGATTGGAGCTGACGTGCCCACGACCATTGCAACCCGGTGTTGGGCATTTCAAAATAGTCTCATGCATCGCCAGGACTAAGAGAATCCAGACGGAGGCCGAAATTACTTTTTTTTTTAAACGAGACTTAAGGCCGCGCAGAATCGGTCAATTTTTATTCAATTTTTCAAACTTTTCAAATTTTACTTTAAAAAAACGTAACGCGCGGGAGGTATTTATAGAGAATACGAAGATTAAGAAGGAAGAAATAAATAAACAGAGAAGTCTTTAGAGGGCTTTTAAGTGTGTCTATGTTTTTTTTTTTTAAATAAACATCGAGCGGGTAGAGAGTAAACAAAAAATGAGTTAAATTTTGAATCCCGAACAAAGATGGAGTGTTTTTGGGAATTGGGAGATTCTGTCTTAGGTTGTCTTCGTATCCTCAATTGAATTTGGAAATCGAGGCTTTTATTTTTGATTCTGCGCATGCCGGGTCTCTTTTCGGTCGTCAGGATCTCGATTTTTTATTTAAATAAATAAAAAACACAATAAATAGAAAATAAAATGCAACTAATTTGTTAAAACTACAAATTGTGAAAAAAACGAAATTCTTGGCAAGTGATCTCCTGTTCTGGGTTGGTCTCCTTCCAAGTTGACGGAACAGAGGTCAAAAAACATAACAAGAAGCTCTCTACCCCGCATAACATAAAAGCAAATAAAACAATACGTGTGAATTTTTTACAATGTGGTAACAGATAAATAACAGTGAATAAATGAAGAAATAAATTATAGATTAGTGAATGATGTAAAAAAATAATAATTAACACACATACACTCCCACGCGCACGCAAATTTTTTGAGAAATTTTGTTTAGTTTGATTTTATGCGATAACGTGGGATTTTTTTTAGTAACTTTAGTGGCAACCTACTTGTGCAAAAATCAATGCACTAATTTCTCTACTTATGCGCTTAAAAATAATTTTGGTTTGGAAAGTTTTGATACTCACTTTCAGGCGTTAATTTGTCCTTTCGCGGACAGCCGGATAAACTGGAATTAATGGAAAGGTTTTTGGTTAGATGAGATTTTAAATTAGTTTGTTTTTTATTGTTTTGTGGGATTGTTACTGATAAATTTGACGATGGCTTTTTTTTTTTTGGTAATTTTGGGTTAAATTAAAATATGGGCAGTAGCAAAATAATTTTAGTGAATTTTAAAATTTATGAAAATTAATGATTAGATCATTTATAATTTTTATTTAGAAAAATTATTGTAATATTTGCATTACAAACTCATTTTAAAAATTTTCCAAATTCGGAATAATTTCAATTTTTAGAAAATAAAAAAGCTTAAAAATCAATTTTGCATCAATTTTGGAGTTCAAATTTCGGAAATTAAATAAGCATATTCTTGAAAAATATTAAACTGCGATATTTATTGAATGAGTCCAAAAAATGCGAAGAATAAAAAATCATTTAGAATAATTTTAAAGTTACATTAAAAAAATGCTTCTTTGAAATTTTTTCATTGCTATTTTTCAAACAAAAAAAATTTTACAAGTCAAATTTAAAAAAAAAATGACAAATTCTTGCGTTCAGAAAAATCTATATTATTAAGAGAATAAGAACAATTTTGTGTCCTGGATAGTCAAATAATAAAATTGATTTTTTAAGTGAAATTTAGAGTCATTGCAAAGGTCTTGACTTGAATTTTTGCCTTTTGAATGTTTCATTTCATTTCCAGCGAGAATTAATTTATAATGATAAATATTGAGGCTGCATTCGAAAATGCTTTATTTCTAGATATATAATTAAGAAATGACTTTGTATCTTGTGAACGATTGACATTTTTAAAGATATAAGCTCATCCCGATGTTACACTCATCGAGACCTTCCATTTGAGTACCCACATCAATTTTTCATATATTTTATATATTTATATATATATTATATATATGTATATATGAAAAATATATCAAAAATGCATGTGGGTACCCAAATGAAAGCTCTTGATGAGTGTAACATTGGGATGAGCTTATATCTTTAAAATATATATTATATATATGGATACTGTTATGCATCAATGTGTTAAGTGCTATGGAAATCCTATGTACTTAACACACTATTGCATAACAGAGTCTATATGTATATATGAAAAATATATCAAAAATGCATGTGGGTACTCAAATGAAAGCTCTTGATGAGTGTAACATCGGGATGAGCTTATATCTTTAAAAACGTCAATATTTAAGAAAGTACAGTTCAATTTAACAAAATTCAATATTTAATAAAACAAAATTTTATTTATTTACAGTAAAAAATTTTGAAAACTTGAAAAAAAATTTAAATTTCTTTATAAATTAGTTTTTCTATTTTTTAAATCATTAAATTAATTTTTTTATTCTACATAAGTTTATAATTTCCTTAACTTTCCTTAATCTTCAAAATTTTTAGATTTAAAATTCTTGCTTATAAAATTTTTTCATAGTTTTTTAAAAATTTTCCTTCATTTATTAAAAAAAATTCTTTTTACTTCCGAGCATAACTTTCCTAAAAAAAAACTCTGTTGATTTTAATTAAAAGATTTTTAAAATTTCCAAAGACAGGTAGCGAATTTAGCGGTCAGTTAATTATCAGTAATTGCTTACCTGCGATGGTGCGAGTAAAGTCCGGTCACGTGACCTTGGCCCGTACAACCTGGTGTCGGGCACTTGTTGCCCTCTGAAACACAAATCAAAGCGACGTTATTGCACCTCGTCACGATAGACTTGTTTATAATTATTTGCCGTCGATAGAAAATTATAAATTAATCTATTTCATATAAAAAAAAAATAACAAAACAAAACTCCGTTTCTTCACGACTAAAACCCAAATAAATTTCCGATTCACGCTAAAAATTAATGTCGTAAATAATTTACCACAACTATTATCGACTGACCACAATTACCCGGCAGACACATCCACTAAAAGAAAGCCTTGGTCACGTAATACAGCATGCAAAGAAGAAAAAACCAGTCTTACAATAATCATACTCGCAATGTACGATCGTAACAGACTATACGACTAGTCCTGAGTCTTGCATGGAACATGGAACAAGATCGCGTGACCCCGGAATAACATATAATGCTTCAAATGCACCGTATCTCAATCCCGACATGACTGAACTCAACGTTTACCGTCATGACAATATTGTAAATTCTGATAATTATTTTATTAAACCACGATCATGTGATTTTATGTAAGAAAATGACGTATACTGTGGTAAAATTAAAGGATTGAATAATTTTTAATTAATTAAGGTACCTGCGAATTTTTTATTATTTTCCATTAGATGAAAATAAAGAAATTGTTTGTTTCAAAATTATAAAACACGGATTTAGAATTTTTGAAAATTAATATAAAGAATAAATTTTAATATTTAAAAAAATTGCGTCAATAAGTAGATTTTTCGATAAATTCTATCTATAATAATTTATTTATTAAGAATTTCCAAAAATTGTCTTATAAAAGTTATTTTAGTAATTGATTTTACTGAATTGATCGATCTGTTGATATAGTTAAATTATTTTTCACAAAAAACTAATAATTTTGGTAGATAAATTTTCAAAAAAATATTTTTCCAAGACAGTAACTAGATTTTCGAGCTCGAAGTTGTATTTTGAGCTTCAAGAGCGACTAACTTTGCAATAAAAAAATTTTTGAGCGTTTTGAACTTCAATATAACAGAAAATTCAGGGATAGCTTTGATACGGAAATAAGTAAACTGTAATAAATAACAGTCGATTTATAATAAGTAATGATCAACTGCTAAAAATTACCATTTCAAACAGTAAAATCGTGATTTTACTATTCATTTTATAATATTTACCATTTAAACGTTACAATTTACTCTTTACATGGAAGAAAATACTATTTCAAACAGTAATATTCGCTATGTAAATGTCTAAAATGTTAAAGTATAATAATTAACAATTCAGACTTTGATAATTATCATTTCGTACCTAAAAATGATCTTAAGATATGTAAAAAGTATAAAATAAAGTTAGTAAATTTCTAATACAAGCAACGTCAATATTTACAAAGTAAAATGGTAAATTTTAAACGCAACGCTAAAAATCAAACTGTAATTATTGACTTGCTTGGACTGGTAAAATGTATATTTTAAAAGTATAATTTTTACTGTTTCAAATGTTAAATTCTCCCAGAGTGAGACCCCCTTCTCTTTCATCTGAGTTCCCCTTCTCCTCATAATATGGACTATAGATTGAAATGGCAATTTTTACTGTTTGAAACTGTAATTTTTTAAGATGAGAGAGTCGTTATTTATTATAGTGACAGCTACTAATTACTTATTTTGGATATTAAATTATAAATTGTGGCTTTTATACTTTCTACATTAAGTTCTGTAATATTTATATTTTTGCCACCCCGATGTCCGCTTTACTGTTTGAAACTATAAAAATTAACCGGAATCCGAGTGAATATTACAGTTTACTTTTTTCCCTGTAGAGTCAACCATATCTAGGATTTTTAAATTGTTACAATAATAAAAAAAATTGTAAATTAGAACTTTAATGACAATTGGAGAAAAGCTTCTCAGAATTTTATAACTATTTTTGGCAACAAAATTTGTTATTCCAACATAATCACTTTGTTACAGCAACAAAATGAACCGAGTTAGGTAACTAAATCATTTTGCTATCCTAAAAAATCATTGTTAGGACAACAGATTAGTTTAGTAATAAACTGGTTTGTTATTACAACTTGACAAATGTTAATTTCTAAACAGTAGGGTAGAAGTACCGTTTGTGGCCACTTTATTTTCAAATTATTATACAAATATTTTCATAAATGCAAGACTTTGTGAATTCAATTCGTATAAAAATACTAATTTATAAATTCTATAAAAATTCTACTTGAATAGCAAAATTTTTTACAAATTAACTAAAATATCGAGGCCAAAAATGGACCTTAGATGGCCAAGACCGGTACTTCT
This sequence comes from Cotesia glomerata, assembly GCF_020080835.1. Lineage (NCBI taxonomy): Eukaryota > Metazoa > Arthropoda > Insecta > Hymenoptera > Braconidae > Cotesia > Cotesia glomerata. The sequence goes on from NC_058162.1 coordinate 26,242,299, forward strand.
ACACTGAGAGACAATTTTATTCAATAGTAATAAAAAAATTTATTTGGACTTGAAAAAAAAACGTGGTTAATATTAATAAAATTATATTTCATATAAATAAAATTTTATTAGTATTTAATAAAATTTTCTTAAATACTAATATGTGTTTATTAAAATAACCACGAGCGTCGCTTTCGTTTGCTGTCATTAATACGCGTAATTTGTACTTGTTCCAAAAGTTTCACAGTAAGCAAATAATCTCAAAAAAAAAAAATTAATATTGATCAATTTAATTTATTAAGGTATATAAACATATAAAAGTTAAATGTGCTTAATTACAATACATAATTTATGTTTCATAACATAACATAAATTTGTATTAATTATAATATAGTCATAGTATATTACATACCTAGGCCAGTAAAATAAGAAAAGTCTCAGATCACATGTAATTGTTGGCCGAGGCGAAGCCGAGGTTGACAAACATGTGATCTGAGGCTTTCTTATTTACTGGCCAAGGTGTGTATACTATTTTTCTGCTCGACGTAGCCGGAATGTGGCAACTTTGTTTAGCGCAGCGGCCAGAAAGTTGCCACTTTCCGGCCGGAGGGCAGAAAATTATATTTTCACAGTAATATCTTTTAATAAATAATATTAAGATTTTTCAACGAGACATCCTAACCTAACCTATTTGTTTACTCCCGACTTTTATGTTGTCTTTATGACAAACATCTTTTACATACTAAGAAAAATTTATTAGTATTTAATAAAATTTTATTAGTGTTTAATAAAACATACATTAGTATTTAAAAAAATATTTATTAGTATTTAAGGAAATTTTATTAATATTTAATGAATTTTTATTTGTGATTAGTCAAATAAACGTTTTATTAAATAGTAACAAAATTTCATTACTATTAAATAAAATTGTCTCTCAGTGTACTTTATACTAATTTTTTAAGACATATTTTTCAATTGTCCCATTTTTCAACATTGTCAATTCTAATAATTACTTTATTAAGCCTTGATGATATGATTTTCTTCAAAAATTGCCATAGATATACGAAATACATACGATACACTCTCGGAAGATAAGAACCGAGCAAAGTGAGGCCGGAGAGGGTGAGAGGGTGAGATTGAAGGGATGTAAGGATCTAAGGGGATATGTCGAGTACAGGGGCAGGATTCCCAATAGGATTGGACTAGCACTTTTATAAACTTTGTCGTACTAATCCCTCCGGCTTTGCCCTGGATGATCCTCAGTCGATTCGACCGGCGTGTATAAACTTCATCAGGACGTCATTTTGCGTCTAGTCCTTCCTCCGCATCATGCTTTGCAGATACGAACTATCTTAGAAGATAGAGCGGTAAATAGTAAAGCAAATTGGATTAGCGCGTGACGTCATTAACTGTTTGGCCCTATAAGAGGTTCCATCGTCCATCCTCTGAAGAATTAGCAGGAAAACAACGGAGGAAGGAGTTTAGTTTGTTTGTAGGAAGCGGTGTTAATAAATTAGGTGCGAATGGTAATGCTTCCGGTCAACAAAATGAATACCGGCACGCGCTTCTTTTCCGGAGCTTGAATAGACTTGTAATGAGCACCGGTGAAGATTTTTTTCAGTTTTATTTTTTTCCGAGCGAGTAGAGGCCAAAGGTTTGCGTTTGCTGAGGGTTGCTTTTTCAGGGCATGAAAGAGTGAAGCTGTCGAGGGATAAACCAGGCATGAGCGTGGGTGAGGTCGGAAAGCAGAAACCGTAAGGGGAGGCCAAGTGTGTAATAGTGTTATTTCGTAGCCATTTCATGTGAGGGTCACTGTCATCGCGGGATTAAGCCAGAGGTCTACATAAACACCAACATTGTTTTATTCATTTCTGTGTTAGGGGGTGAAGGAGACGCGTGCCATTTTTTGGGATTTTTTTAAAAAAAGTACGACTTAATGAATTAATTTTGGTTACACTGATAGAAGGATTTAGTACAGAGTACTAAACTGATTTGGTAACAAAATTTTTAGTCATTTATTTGGGAGAAACAAATATTTTGTACCCATCAATATTATTTGTTACAGTTTAATAAATGATTTCTTTATATGAACAAAGCCTTATTACATGGAAATAAATATTTAGTTCCGCCAAATAATATTTAGTAACAGGTACTAAATATTTCTTTGGCAAGTATTGTCGGTAGATGGCTATGCTTCAATTCCAATATTTATGTGATACATAACTTCTTCACTGACTTAGATTATTTTATTCAGCTCGATTTTGGGAGATTTATTAAACCTTTAAAAATACATATACTCCCAATAAATGTCTTCTATTTATGTCTTTTTCTCAGTGAAGTTTAGTTTACATTTTTAAATTTGTCTATTATCGATATGTTAAAAACTTGTTTAATTTTAAATTTTATAAATGTCTCAAACAAAAAAATATGATTTAATGAGATTCTTTTCTTTATAATACCTTATATTTTTACTTAAAATTATTAATTTTAATTATTTTTATTTATTTTAAGTTAAAAAGTTAGGTTACACGCTAAAATTAGTTAAAAAATTAATTTCTTTGATACCAATAAACGATTTATTGAGTAGCAGTAAATCATTTGTTAAATACTACTAAATATTTAATTGGTGGAACTAAATGTGCTTTAATAAATAATTTAGTACCTATTACTAAATATTTGGTAATGAAAGGTTTGTTACTAAATCATTTAGTATCTATTACTAAATCTTATTAAGTAGAACTAAATTCTTCTATCAGTGTAAAAAAGAATTTATGAGGTCTTAAAAGAAAATTATTTTTAATTGGGTGTCTTGATTTGAAAATTTTTTGGCTTAAGGAGGTTCGAGCGAATCTAATGTAAAAAATAATTTCCAACTTTGAGCTTTGGAATTAAGTATACGTATAAATAAATACGTCATTTATCTAATTCCAAAATTTAAAAAAGATTCACCGTTTAGTTACTTAGATATTAAATTTAAAAAATCACATATTTTATCTCCTTATACACGGGCTCTTATGGCGGACAAACGTTTTGTCGAGACTTTAATTATTTATTTCAATATTAACCTCCCAACTTTAACGGATAAAAAACTATATACAAGAAACTTGGATTATTGCAAAATATAAAAACAATTTAATAATAATACATTACCGATATAATTTTTGAAATATTTAAAGTCAAATTTTATGTTTGTAACTCGTTTATCGTCAGCTATTTATTCGAATAAAGATTTGACAACATCGCGTCAACAGCTGAGAAAAAAGAAAAGGATAGAAATATAGTTACAGAGAGAGAAATGTTTAACTCACACACTCATCCACGTCTCTGTAATGGGTATAATCAAACGCGCTATTGCCAAATCTGTTTATTTATTCCGGCAATTAATAAATACCAAAGTCATTTTATTACTTTACTTTATTAAATAAGTAAAAATCATCAATTATTAAATTGTTTAAATTATTTTAAATTAAAATAAAGAATTTTGACGAATATTGGAAAGACTAAAATTAAAAAAAAATTTTAACATTATTTTGACTCATTAGTTACGCTCGAACTCCTTTAAAATTCTTTTTATTAATGCAGAAAAATAAGAGGATTTTTTCTAAGTCGATTTTGTTTAAAAAAAATAATCTTATATATCTAAAATAGCCGAAAATTAAAAAAAAAATAATAAACTTTTTGGTATTTTTGAAATAAGTCAATATGTTGAATTAACATTATTTTAGATTTTAATCCTTGAAAAAAGGATTAAAAGTAAATTATTAAAGAACCGAGAATTAACTAAAACCTTTTTTGTAGAAAATCAAATTTTCTACAATAAGATTATGAATTTTTTATATCTCTTATATTTTAGTAAGAATTAGAATTACAAATTTTTTTTTACTTTTATATTCACTTTTAGTTCGCGAATTTTTTAAATTGAACTGAAAAATGCGCAAAAAAATTTTGTTCTATAAAAGTGATCCAAAAATTCATATTTTGAAACAAATGTAACTTTTATAATGAATTTGTCACAATATTTTTACAATAATGTAGAAGAAAAACCAAGAATTCAAACTTTCTAAAATATTTTAGAGAACTTATAGGCTTTTTAGAAACAAATCTTAAAATAATTCATTAAAAAAATTATATTTGTGTCAAAATATCACTTTAACTCGTCAAAATTAGCTCAACACGTCTCTTGATTCATTATTTAGTTTGTTAAATACCGGTGACCGTAAAATTGAGTTACACGGTAGTTTATTTTATTAGTTTGTTTTATTTTTATCGACTACTAACAACTGAAAAAGGGGGATGGGAGTAGTATTGTACGGGGTGGCTTTTTGCGGGCGGCGGATTTCCCCGATAGTGGTTTTATGGCGTGTCAACACGCTTCTCTTTTGCTCGGAGAAAACGACGCCCGGAAATCCAATCGTGCACGCAATCATATCTCAAAAATCTAATAAAAGCTTACGTTTTTTAACGTGTGTGAACATACTATAGCATTTTTATAATAAATACCTATTTTTTACACGGTTAACGTGAGTGCGAAAAGATTGTTTGGTTAAATAACGCGAATTAGGTCGCACGTTATGCTCCGGCGATTAATCATAATTTAGGAACCAGTGAAGGAATTAAAACCAAAGATTTCAGCGATGTCCTGTCTGTAAGATTGGGCATTAGCTAATTTTCCCGGCGGATTTGGAAAATAAGGGCTAGCTTTAGTGATAAGGTTCAAGCTTACAAATTATTATTATTATTATCGTATATATGGTGAATGGAGGGTGATGCTAGTCACGTTTCCACTCGCTGACAGCTGTGGCTTATACGTATGACGTGGTATCAACCCCAAATTTTCTCAACTAAAACCCTCATCGTGTCACCGAACGTAAGACCAAGGAATGCACTTTACTCAACCCGTCAATCCTACTCTCATTTATCCGTAAATATTTCCCAAATAATTGCAACCAGCGTGATAAATAATGAAAACTAAAATGGAAAATAAGGTAAAGTACCCAGTACTTGAACACTTATAAAAATAGGACCAGTACTTGAACAGACTTTTTGAATTTTTATAATACAAAATCCGTAAATTTATTATGAGTAATATAAGAATATTATAATTATTAAATGATACAGTAATTGATTTCTGTAAGTTTTTTCAATTATAAATCAAAACAATTATATTTTTATTAACTTCAAAGTTGACATAAAGAGAATCGCCGATAGATGCTATTTTTTTCATGAAAAAGGTACTAAATCGTAAACCGAATAATCAGTCAAAAAAAAAAAAAAACGGTATATCATCATTTTAAGTAAAAAAAATTGTACCATCTAATAAAATAGTCTTTTCTAAATAGCATATATTTTTTGCAAAGACATAAACTAGAATTTTTATATTAAATTTTAGCGTTCAACTATACCTCGAAATTTCCAAAGCGGTACCCAGAACCTAAACAGGTTGAGGCCGTATAATTTTAACAGCACTATAACCTCTAATAGGTTTATAGACTAATGATCAGCATTGCCATTTGTATTAATTACTGCAATTTAAATAAGTTTTATGACTAAAAATTAGTGTAGTTAAAAATTATTGTACGTTATTTAAAAAATTAAATACAAATATTTATCATTTTTAAATGAACATATTAAATATTGACAGTATTATTTTTAATATTATTCAATAATATGTTATATTCCTTTTGATATTTCAATAAAACGTTGAAAATTTTTGGTGTGCCTATTGCCCTATATTTTATAAGTTCAACTACTGCTCCCGGAGTGTTCAACTACTGCGGCTTGTCAGAATTGATTGTTCAACTACTACCCTTTTCATAGTCTATTTTAAAAACTTCGAAATATAAATAATCAATTATCTTTGTTATTTTGCTAATCAATTCAAAATTGTTTGTATTTTCATGAAAATCACTAATTTTAACTAATAACCATATCTTTATATATTAAAAGTCGGGTCAAATAAGTTTTACTTAGAAACCTGTTCAACTACTGGGTACCTAACCTTAGAAGAGATGAATGATAAAAAAAGGAATAGAAAGGGTTGGAAGATCTGCGGAGGACAAGAATAAGGGAATAGGACCTTGATTTAAACATTTGAGTCATCGCACCCTCGCTTTGGTAATTATTGATTTTCTGTGCTCGGACTAAGTCTCCCCTAACTTTATAGAAAATGAGAAGAGAAGAGAGGTCCAGGAGCGGTGATCAGTGCAGTGATGAGGAACCCAGTGGAAAGTGTCTTTTGTCGGGGTTTCATCTCTCCAAACCGTATATACGCTCCCCTTATAAGCTTTCCCACGCGAGGAGTAAAAAGCGCTAAAGTAACCCTAGCGCGAAAGACCTATTTCTGACATTTGTCACATTTGTATACAGACATATCATAAATGAATGTGAAAAAAGAGGCTGATGCCATACCTCGAGCAAGGCTGGACGGTGACATAGACATCCCGGGTCTGCTGGCGTCGAATCCGTTGCTGTCTGACATCTTCATCACGTCTGAGGGACCAGTTCCTGTTGTGGTAGAGACGTCACCGACTGATGGACAAGTGGTGGTAGAGGTGGTGGTGTTGGTGGTGATACTGCTGGCATTCGTGTTACCAATGTTCGTGGACCCAGTGTTGGTGTTGTTAGAACTATTGGTATTGGTGTTACTGCTACTATTGCTACTATTGTTACTATTGTTGTTAGCGTTGTTGTTGTTAGCAAGAGTACTATTGTTATTATTATTAACGGGTCCGTTTTTGTGGTTCCCGGTGTAACTGCTGGTGGTATTGCTGCCAGCAGCACTGGTGACAGCGGTGACACTGACGACGCCTTCACGAGCGATGTCTTGGATCGCGGTGGCAGCCCGCGAGCCTAGACCAGCTGGCTGGAGGATGGTGTACTGCTTAGAAGAGGTGTCGGGTGATGTAACAGGCGGCAATCCCGTCCCGGTTGGCTTTACGACGATCGGAGCCGCTTCCGGCTGAGGTTGGTGTTCCTCTTTCGGTGATTTCAACTGGAGAAGCGACACCGAGTGCTTATCGTCGACTGAGGGCGGGATCACCGGCTGTGGGACTGGCATCACTGGACCAGGAATTGGCGTAGGAAAGCCCACGAATGTTGCTGATGCGGGATAGGGTCCTATTGGCGGGCTGGATACGACTGATGCAGGTACTGGGGCACGGCAAGGCTTCGTGTGCTCAGAATTCGGAGGTCGGAATGCTGACGATCCGGAGAACGCTGATGATGAGGAAGTTGACGTTTTTAAATTGTTATCCGGGTACCTTTGGTAGTTGGGGTACATTTGATGATGTCTCGGATGGGGCCCGTTGCTTTTGATCCTGTCCTTGTCCTTGTTATCAGGGCAATCCCGCTCGTTGTCTTCCTTTTCAGCCAAGGGGTCTGACATGTCAATCTCCAGTTCATTTGAAGAATCGTCAACAAGTTCATTAAAATCCGGTGGGTCATAACGGGAATACTTGTCGCCGTGTCTTAGATCAGCCATCCTGTCATTTCTGTCTTTCATCATCGTCGACCTGGACAACGACCGCATTTTATTAGGGTCTGTCATCTGACACTGCACTGGTTGACACTCAGGGTCCATCCTCATCAAGATTTCATCTTTTTTCTTCATTAACTGTGACTGCTGCTTATGCTCTTGTAACTTGTTCTGCTGAAACCGTCGATCCTGTTGTCCGCGATACGTAATCACATCTTTAAGCGAGCAGCCCGTTTCGCCGCTATTACTCGAAGATGTCGACACAGAAGAGGGTGACATTTTCGGATTGTCTTTCTTCTCCTCGAACAAGTTTTCGAAATTCGACTCGTATTTATCTTCATCAGGATTGCCTCTTTGGTACATCGAGCCACTAGGCCCAGGCCAACTACCCGACAAACTTTTCAATGCAGCTTCCGTTTCACGTATCAAAGTTTCATCGTCTTCAGGTTCATCAGAATTCTTACTAGATTTTCTAGCCGGGCTGCCTAAGTTATTGTTAGCACTAAAGACACGTTTTTTCTGGGGCAACGCCATAGTTTTGTCACTTTGGTCAATATTCTTTCTCACATCATCATGCACAATTTTTCTCCTACGCTTTGTCGCTACGTCAAAATTTTCCATGTCCTGCTGTTGCTGCATCTGGCCACTTGATTGATTAACACCAACAACACCTACACCCACACCACCATAACCACTACCACCCGCACTACAAACTTGATGTAACGGTTTTTTACCATTCAGCGGCAGTGATGATTGTTGCGGCTGCAGTGGCTTCGGGATAACCGAATCAGCTTCCAGCTTCCGTTTTTTGAGATGTGCCATTGCATTCTGTCCACCTGGCACGCTGGTTAGTTCCACCCTGGAACACAAAAATCCCAGGTGAACTCTTGTCATTCACACAATCATCATTAACATCATCATCATCAACAATTTTTTCAAATTTTTAATGCCAAAGCACATGTTCCTCATCACTACGACCCAATAAATAAAGCATCCTAATTCCTACCTAATATCCCAAAAATACTTCTAATGGCTACTATTAACGTTGCTAATCAAAGTCTAACTAATAAAATCACAGATATCGGAAAAATTGCACTGATAAGCTCAAAAACCCCGACGAAATTGCTTACCTCAGACGCGAATCTGACGATAGGGGTGCAATGAAAGTTTTGGCGTTGAATAAACCCTCACCGACGGGGTGCTCGCGAGCTACTGTGTGCTATGTTGAATAAACCCACTTCGGGCAGCTTGGCGGGGGTTGATATTCCGAGTCCGAGGTGGGAGTAAAAGCGATGCACGTGCGCGGACGGACGACAGGCGCATTCTCAAGTCGACGCTGAAGGTGGGGGGCGGGTTTTGCGCACTGTCCACCCCCAAGGTAGACTGGGGAAGTGAATCCACTCCCGTTGTGATCTTTTCTCCCGTGCATTCTACGCTGGTGCAAGCCTCTTTGCAACTGGAAAAAGTTTTAACCAACGAGAAGAAAAACGACATGAAAAGCTCCGGGTTCTAGATTGTCTCTTTAAACCTTGGATACGACTTGCTATCAAGACCAATACTTTGTACTTATTATGCTTTATAAACAAAGAACTTTAATAGAGCTTTATATAGTCTTCATGCTTTTATGTCTCGACAACTTTTCTGACTAAATATTTTGTGGATGAACTAATGGTCAATTGACGATCTGCCATGCTTTCTATAGCAATTACCATTTCCAATCGGTACTAAATTTGTCAGTAAAGCATTTTACCAAGAGTAATTATCCCTTGGATTAATAGTTATCAAAATTATCTCGGATACAATGAGTTAAATTAGATAAACCACGATCGAAGATTTAGCGAGTCTTGAATGAAGAGCCGGATCAGCGTCAGCGCTTAGAAGATTCTCTTCTAGGATTGAAGGAGTGAAGCCTCCCTTAAACCTCAGCATCCCTTTTCTTGGCTGTTGTCTCTCAGTAACTTTCCGGCTTTACTCATCTCTACCTCGAGGTAACCAACCAGCAGCATCCGCCCGCTTTTGAAAACCACCCGAGTTTAGAGGAGTGAACAGAACAGAAGATGAGAGAGGATCACCAGAAATCGTAAGTTAAATCGCACCGTTGGCTCAAGACATTATCACTTTTATTTAAGGAGCAGCAAGACCGCTCGACCAAGCGGGGACTAAGGACTTGAGTGAGCAGATGAAAAGCAGCTCCAAGGGGTGGCAAGCTCCAACCAAGGACGGGTTGGATGAACCATAGGAGCTCACGAAGGAGCCACAGAGAAAGATGAGAAGGGATCGATGAGTCTCCTCATCCTTCGGCTCCCTTTCTCGCTCCATTCCAATCCTCTCTCTTTTTATCTACAGCCCTTCACCACGCAAAACCCATGGGGAATAATTAGAAAGTAACCCCTCGACTACGTGATAAGACGATGAACACATCGGCTACCATCAAAAAGTGGATCAACAGTCTAAAAATAAACCAACATCTCTTTCGTGGATCCGGACTAATGCATACATTGCTCAACAATTAATTAGCAAACCTCAGGTAGTCTTCAGCATATAAGATCTTAAACGTCCCTACCAGTATCTCCGAGACTACCACCCAAGATTAGGGTATTAAGCGACGTCACGTCACTAGTCTAAAGAGCACTACTCCAAGAGATAGCCGAGCAAAGTTGGGTATCCTGTTCCTGCCAGGACTAGCACCCAGTAAACCATTCTCCAGCTCGCCTTCGACAATTCCAATTAGATAAACCACCGGATCACGGCTCTTAGCGGTCAGGATGTCCAGGCATTCAACCAGTTATCAGTGTATCGGAATTTCATTTGTCCTCTGGTGAGAACATCAATGCTGCTAAACCAAAAACTGGTAGCTTCTAAGGTAAAGTACCCAGTACTTGAACACTTATAAAAATGGGACCAGTACTTGAACAGTATTTTCGAATTGTTATAATACAAAATCCGTAAATTTATTATGAGTAATAGAAGCATATTATAATTATTAAATGATACAGTAATTGATTTCTGTAAGTTTTTTCAATTATAAATCAAAACAATTATATTTTTATTAACTTAAAAGTTTACATAAAGAGAATCGCCGATAGATGCTATTTTTTCATGAAAAAGGTACTAAATCGTAAACCGAACAATCAGTTAAAAAAAAAAAAAATACGGTATATCATCATTTTAAGTAAAAAACATTGTATCATCTAATGAAATAGTCTTTTCTAAATAGCACATATTTTTTGCAAAGACATAAACTAGAATTTTTATATTAAATTTTAGCGTTCAACTATACCTCGAAATTTTCAAAGCGGTACCCATAACTTGAACAGGCTGGGGCCGTATAATTTTAACAGCACTATACCCTCTAATAGGTTTATAGACTAATGATCAGCATTGTTATTTGTATTAATTACTGCAATTTAAATAAGTTTCATGACTAAAAATTAGTGTAGTTAAAAATTATTGAACGTTTTGAATTGAGTTTTTTTGATTTATAATTGAAAATTTGCTTTGTCATTCATAAAAAATGTAATTAAAAAATTAAATACAAATATTTATCATTTTCAAATGAACATGTTAAATATTCACAGTATTATTTTTAATATTATTCAATAATATGTTATATTTCTTTTGATATTTCAATGAAACATTGAAAATTTTTGGTGTGTCTATTGCCATATATTTTATTAGTTCAACTACTGCTCCCAGAGTGTTCAACTACTGCAGCTTGTTAGAATTGATTGTTCAACTACTACTCTTTTCATAGTCTATTTTAAAAACGTCAAAATATAAATAATTAATTCAAAATTGTTTATATTTTCATGAAAATCACTAATTTGACCTAATAATTACATCTTTATACATTAAAAGTGGGGTCAAATAAGTTTTACTTTCAAACCTGTTCAACTACTGGGTACTTTACCTTACAGCGTCGGATAATTAGATTAACCGAATCAAGAAACTAATTTATGAAGGAAACTTAAGGAAAAACTCACACTGAAAAAAGTAAACTGTAATATTCATTCGGATTCCGGTTAATTTTTATAGTTTCAAACAGTAAAGCGGACATCGGGGTGGCAAAAATATAAATATTACAGAACTTAATGTAGAAAGTATAAAAGCCACAATTTATAATTTAATATCCAAAATAAGTGATTAGCAGCTGTCACTGTAGTAAATAATGACTCTTTCATCTTAAAAAATTACAGTTTCAAACAGTGAAAATTGCCATTTCAATATATAGTCGATATTATGAGGAGAAGGGGAACTCAGATGAAAGAGAAGGGGGTCTCACTCTGGGAGAATTTAACATTTGAAACAGTAAAAATTATACTTTTAAAATATACATTTTACCAGTCCAAGCAAGTCAATAATTACAGTTTGATTTTTAGCGTTGCGTTTAAAATTTACCATTTTACTTTGTAAATATTGACATTGCTTGTATTAGAAATTTACTAACTTTATTTTATACTTTTTACATATTATAAAATCATTTTTTAGGTACCAAATGATGAATATCAAAGTTTGAATTGTTAATTATTATACTTTAACATATTAGACATTTACATAGCGAATATTACTGTTTGAAATAGTATTTTCTTCCATGTAAAGAGTAAATTGTAACGTTTAAATGGTAAATATTATAAAATGAATAGTAAAATCACGATTTTACTGTTTGAAATGGTAATTTTTAGCAGTTGATCATTACTTATTATAAATCGACTGTTATTGATTACAGTTAACTTTTTTCCGTGTACAGCGTTGGATAATTGGATTAACCAAATCAAGAAACTAATTTATGAAGGAAATTTAAGGAAAGACTCATGTGTCTTTTTCGCGCTGAAGCAAATGGGAAGCCAGATAATTTAAGACTCTCTCACGCGTGGATAATGGCCGAGCCGGCTAATGCACCCTTACTTTTGGCACCAAGTCCTGCTGGATACACATGACTCGGTGCTCTTGCTTCTTTTCGGTAGAAGGAACTACCATGACTCTCTTTTCGCACTTTTACCCATCGCCACCTCCAAACTCTACACTCCGCCACCCAGTTCTCAGATTCTACCCTCTTTCTGCTACAACCCGGCGTCTCAACCCCAGATACGGAATACACAACAGAACATACCCTTGTTGTGCCTCCAGCAACAAAACATCACGATTGCCTTGCTCTAGAAAAGAAGATCATGGAATAGAGGAGCTTTTCAGCCCCTTGTCGATGCGACATATGATGAAAGCTCGGTTCAAGAGCTTCGCCTTGTCAATTATTGAATAAATTCGACTAAGTGCTGCGCTGCGACAAATTTTTCAACGGTACTAAAATGCTAACGAGTATCTCGATAGAGAGGACTCTTGACTCTTGACCCATGACCCTTGGCTAACGACATCCAGATTGGCTTTATTATCTATGTCCAAGGGACCAGTGATATGTTATATGGACTCCCTTGGACCTAAACAATATCGCGATCTTCCAGATTTTAGAGGAAAATCTTATAATTTTATCTTGCGAGTGGACATCTGGCGAAATGCTCTTTCTATTCTGCCCTTATCGGAAACTAACGACCTCCATTTCGGGACGGATCGGGACACTAAACCAATCGAATTCCAATAAAATATTTAACGCTGACCGGGACTGCCCTCAAGTGCTTCTTCTTTAAGAGAGAGCATCTTGCTCAATCGCATATTGAAAGTTTGAGTGTCTTTTTTTTTTTTTTAGATATATTTGTTTCAAACTTGAGATAGTAAATACCTTAAATAAGTTATTAGAAGTTTTATTTTAACTCTGGCTCTAATGTATCTTTGTTTTATTTCGGTCGCTTTCTCTTATAGACCATTAAATATTGAGCTTACTATAGTCTTACTATTGTTTGCTCAAGTAACTGTCTTTGTATTAACGTTTATGATTACGTTTCAAAGTGTCATTAAATATTTAAGAATTTATAAGCTTTTTACAAAATTATTGTTATGCGTATTGTCAATAGTCAATAGACAAAATATAAAAAAAATAAAATATGTCCGAGACTAAATATCACACAAAATCCATGATAAAAGGGCACAACACGGTAACAAGCTTATGTGTTGGTCTACTGCCGAATAAACACAAAATATCCAGGACAAAAAATCCCCAAAATAAGTATCCCAAGACAAAATATCTTAAATAATTTAATTTTTTAATAAAATAATTTAAAACAATAAATTTGAAAAAAATTATCAAATTTTAGCATGTTACTGTAAGGTAAAAGCTCCAATTATTGACACTATAAGAGACAAAGTTATGATTTGATTTTTTTTAAGCAATCAAATATCAATATCGTTGAATTTTGTTTGTGGTAATGTTTCTAGTAATGTTTTTACTAATAAAATTTTTTAAAATCATAATCACTGATATTTACTAATTAATTTTAAATAATTAAATAGATTATCCGGAAACACCAATTATTGGCAGGTTAAAAAACTGATTGATCTAATTATTGACATACCTTTACCCCAATTATTGACACTTATACTAAGCATGCCGACAATCATCTGCTTATTTTTATTTATCCAAACTTATTATTAAGTAATCAATTTTATTAAAGTTTATTAATAATAATTTCCATAAATGATTAATTACTTTTAAAAATATAAAAATTTATTTTAAAATAATTTATTTAATCAGAAGAGTTCAAACTCTTACAGTTAATTTTTTAGATTAAAGTCAAAAAAAGGCGTCTTAGCGCTATCGAATGGCTGTCAATATGAGATTCCACTTAAAAATTATCAACTAGTTATTGACAGCCATTATTTAAATATTATAAAGCTTACAATTAATTTCGATTATTCAATTTTACAAATTTTTCATATATTGTTAATTAAAAAAAAAAAAAGATGATATTATTAGATGAAGAAATTAATTTAAACTCGGCATTTAAAAAATTGCTTTTCTAATCAAAGTTGTTAAGAAAATAAACGTTCGTAAGCTGGTTTGATGAACTGGTGCTCTTTATTTTTTTTTAATAATTAATATTCAATATTTTGAACTGACAGTAATTTTTTTCAATTTTTTAATTAATTAGAATTTAATAAAAATTTATATGATAGTTATTATTATTACAGATGATTAAATATATTTAAAAATAATTTAGGGTGTCAATATTTAGACCCCTGTCGATAATTGGGGCTTTTATATTATTGTGCCCTTTTATGATGGATTTTGTGTGTGTTTATTTGCACGGAAAAAAGTAAACGGTAATATTCACTCGGATTCCGGTTAATTTTTATAGTTTCAAACAGTAAAACGGACATCGGGGTGGCAAAAATATAAATATTACAGAACTTAACGGAGAAAGTATAAAAGCCACAATTTATAATTTAATATCCAAAATAAGTGATTAGTAGCTGTCACTATAATAAATAACGACTCTTTCATCTTAAAAAATTACAGTTTCAAACAGTAAAAATTGCCATTTCAATATATAGTTCATATTATGAGGAGAAGGGGAACTCAGATGAAAGAGAAGGGGGTCTCACTCTGGGATAATTTAACATTTGAAACAGTAAAAATTATACTTTTAAAATATACATTTTACCAGTCCAAGCAAGTCAATAATTATAATTTGATTTTTAGCGTTGCGTTTAAAATTACCATTTACTTTGTAAATATTGACATTGCTTGTATTAGAAATTTACTAACTTTATTTTATACTTTTTACATATCATAAGATCATTTTTTAGGTACGAAATGATGAATATCAAAGTCTGAATTGTTAATTATTATACTTTAACATTTTAGACATTTACATAGCGAATATTACTGTTTGAAATAGTATTTTCTTCCATGTAAAGAGTAAATCGTAACGTTTAAATGGTAAATATTATAAAGTAAATAGCAAAATCATGATTTTACTGTTTGAAATGGTAATTTTTAGCAGTTGATCATTACTTATTATAAATCGACTGTTATTTATTACAGTTTACTTTTTTCCGTGTGACATTATTAATCTTAAAAAGATGAATATTTATGTATTTAAATATTTTGTCCGGAATATTTTGTCGGGGTATCAAGAATCCTGATACCGCTACGAATATTTATTGAAATGTTATTAATAAGTGTTAAAATAAAATTGATAATTTTTTTTTAAATTCATTATTTTGAATTGTTTTATTAAAAAATTTAATCATTTAAGATATTTTATCCAGGGATATTTTTTTTCGGATATTTTGTCCAGAATATTTTGTCGGAAGATCAAAAATCATGGAACGGGTCAATAGTTGGTTCTTTTTTCCTAAGTTTAATTTTTGGTTGGAAAAAATTAACTCTCTAATGGGAAACTGTCATATGAATAATTAGATAGAGTCAAAACTCGGTAGGTTGTTTAAAGTAACAAGATAGAGAGAGTACCGGAATAGAGTTTACAAACATTACTGCGGCATCAGCTTAAAGCTAGTGAAAAGCGTAGTCGGTTGGTTGGCTGTAGCATTGTCTTGTTACTCTTATACATCCACAGAGTGTGTTCTGTATAGAGTTCTACTACCATCACAAGGAAACTCTGTCTCGCGATCTGGCTCAAGCTTAGTCCTCAACCCGCTTGACTTCGAAAACCAGAGCTAATAAAAGCCCACAATTACCTCCGGTTTGGGCCATTTGTCTTGACAGCCAAGTCGTCTCATGCCCGATATAATTCACCCTGGCAACAACACATTGTTGCCTAATGAGGTGTAAAACATTCCGAGATATCTTGCTTGCTGCTCCTGTCTACTGGGAATCCCTACTCTGTCTGGCTCCATCTGCAGTCAGCGTCTCGAAGACATTCCAAGCCCCTTCCACATTTTTCCCGTTTCAAATTTCGTTTCAGTGTAATAAAATTTATTGTACATTTTAGGGAAAAATAAATAAATGATGCCTTGTTTTGTTTTGTCAGTGTCTTATAAAGTTGTTTCAATGATTTGCGGCGATAAAACCCGGCATCGACAGGCTACGCACGTGTTACGCCTCTAGTCCCGCTTAAATCCGTGCAAACAGGGGGAATGTTTTGCTACTACACTAAGGTATGAAACCTTACGAAAAAAGGAGGTTATGATATATTTGTAATCATGTTACACGATACGTGACCTTCTGTCCCAACTGTTTCACTTAACAAACTAGCCTTTTTTCGGTGATATATTTTTATCGACCTACTGTAATTTATTTTTAATTTTTTTAAGGGATGATTGATATCAAATTTAAGAGTGGGAATTTTAGATCCCTTTTAGTTTGATCCGTAAAATTTTTAATTATTACTGATTTACTGCATTAAATTGAGGGGAAATTTTTCTAGCAAGTTTCATATAATTCTCGCCATTAGGCAATTTATTATAAGTATTTAGGCTGTATTCGAAAATACATAATTAAGAAATGACCTTGTATATTGTGAACTGTTGACATTTTTAAAGATATAAGCTCATTCCGATGTTACACTCATCAAGACCTTTCATTTGAGTACCCACATCAATTTTTCATATATTTTATATATACATATATATAATATATATAAATATATGAAAAATATATCAAAAATGCATGTGGGTACTCGAATGAAAGTTCTTGACGAGTGTAACATCAGGATGAGCTTACATCTTTAAAATTATCGATAATGAAGAAATGACCTTGTATCTTGTGAATTATTGAAATTTTTAAAGATATAAGCTCACCCTGACATTACACTCATCAAGACCTTTCATTTGAGTACCCACATCAATTTTTTATATATTTTATATATTTATATATATGAATATATAAAAAATATATCAAAAATGCATGTGGGTACTCAAATGAAAGTTCTTGACGAGTGTAACATCAGGATGAGCTTACATCTTTAAAATTATTAATAATTAAGAAATGTCCTTGTATCTTGTGAATTATTGGAATTTTTAAAGATATAAGCTCACCCTGACATTACACTCATCAAGACCTTTCATTTGAGTACCCACATCAATTTTTCATATATTTTATTTATTTATATATATTATATATATGAATATATGAAAAATATATCAAAAATGCATGTGGGTACTTAAATGATAGCTATTAATGAGTATAACACCGGGCTGAGCTTATATATTCAAAATATATATTATATATATGTATATATGAAAAATATATCAAAAATGCATGTGGGTACTCAAATGAAAGCTCTTGATGAGTGTAAAACCGGGATGAGCTTATATCTTTAAAAACGTCGATAGTTAAGTAATTACAGTCCAATTTAACAAAATTCATTATTTAGAAATAATTTATTTTAATAATCTTAACAATTACATAAAAATTCAAGTCAAGATTGATGTCTCCGAATTCTTACTAAAAAATATTTATTTTTCCTCGAAAGAACTAAAAAACAATATTTTATTTGTCACAATGAGGATCTTTTGTCACACGACCCTTTCATGAATTTACCGTAATCGCAGTAAGGGAACGGCAGTGCATGTGGGGTTGGCAAGCCAGCTTTAGAGCCCAGTATAAAATGTATAAATGCATAAATACATGAGCGAAACCAAATTTTAGGAGGGATGAGACTCGAACAAGCTTGCGATTCGCACATATTCATCTCATCCTTAACCTTTTTTACTTATTTTTCTTGTGCTTTCGTTCCTCATACTTTATACCGATACGTAGTAGTAATAACGCACCAGTCAGGAGCCAACAGCCAGAGCTTTCCGAGGCATTATCCCACCCCAGTGAATTTTCGGTCTCAGCTTGCGAAAAGGGGTGAACCTTTTGAATTTTTATTATTTTTCATCCCTCTTTCGAAATTTTCTTTTTTTTTTTTACATACTTTCCGACCGGGTAGAGGTTTACCGACCGGGTACTAGACACTCGGGAATTTCGGGCTGTCTATGCTGTAACTGGCCGCAACAATGTAAGCGACAAGTAATTAACCTGACAAGTATCTCAAATATTCAAAGAAACATCCGCCGAAATTTATCTCCAAGAAAATTTATAAATTTATAAATACATTTTTTATTGTCTGCAATTTTGTTGTAATCGATATTATGCTAATCGGTGATTAATATGGAGCTCTTTCCCTTTTATTCACGAGGTCAATCGTTAATTTATTACAACTTATTACCATCTTTTGAATAATTTACTAAATGCCACATTAAATACTTCATTTTTTAAATCAAAATTTTCAATCATTTTAATGATAAGTTACATTTGTCAAAATTTGATACGGAATTTTTAAAAAATTTTATTTTACGAATAAAAAATCTAGAACGACCCTAATAATTCTTAAATTTCAAGATCAATGAGCTAGAAAATTTTTTTTATGGTAAATTTCAAAATTAATCGATTTATAAAGGAACAGAAAATATTTTTTATTATTTATGTGATCGTATTTTTATGATAGATTACGTTACATATATTTGATTTATGATTATTGGAGTGAAAAATTATTTAAAAAAGTAGATCGATTCAATATTGGAGCGGTTTGTACGAAAAAATTGATAAAAACCTTTTTTGTAGGTTTCCATATTTTAGCCAAAATTTAAATTCCAAATTAACACAACTTTGTTCTAAAAATAAGTTTTTTGAGAAAAATTTTAATCATAATCAAGACCTTTTTTGTCGAGAATTAGTTCCTATAAGAAAGCTTCCATGTATAATTAGGGTATGCCAAAATTTAACTTCCGTGAGGAACCTTTAAAGATTGGAATTTTGAGTTCTGCTTTTAACAGGGGCTGTATTTCGGTATTTTCTGAGATATTTTGGAGTGAGACGATATATTTGATGTTCATAGAATTTTTCAACTAGAACTTAGTTTGGGAATTTTCGCTGAAAATTCAAAATTTGGCCGAAAGTACCCAATTAAATCTCCTGTTAAAAATTCTATGAACATCAAATAAATCCTCTCACCCCAAAATATCTCAGAAAATGCCCAAACACAGCTGCTGTTCATAGCGAAACTCAAAATTCCAATTTTTAAAGGTTCCTCACGGAAGTTAAATTTTGGCACACCCTAATGTATATATTTGCTATCTTCCGTATTTAAGCCATAATTTGAATTTAAAATTTTTAAAAATTTTTTTCCAACATAGTTAAGGAAGTTCGAGCGTAACTAATTTTAGTAACTAATTTTAGTAACTAATTCTAGTGACTAATTTTAGTAACTAATTTCAGTAACTAATTTTAGTAACTAATTTCAGTAACTATTTTTAGTAACTAATTTTAGTAACTATTTTTAGTAACTAATTTTAGTTTTCCTAATATTCGTCAAAATTCCTTATTTTAATTTAAAATAATTTAAACAATTTAATAATTGATGATTTTTACTTATGTAATAAAGTAAAGTAATAAAATGACTTTGGTATTTATTACTTGCCGGAATAAATAAACAGATTTGGCAATAGCGCGTTTGATTACACCCATTACAGAGACGTGGATGAGTGTGTGAGTTAAACATTTCTCTCTCTGTAACTATATTTCTATCCTTTTGTTTTTTCTCAGCTGTTGACGCGATGTTGTCAAATCTTTATTCGAATAAATGGCTGACGATAAATGAGTTACAAACATAAAATTTGACTTTAAATATTTCAAAAATTATATCGGTAATGTATTATTATTAAATTGTTTTTATATTTTGCAATAATCCAAGTTTCTTGTGTATAGTTTTTTATCCGTTAAAGTTGGGAGGTTAATATTGAAATAAATAATTAAAGTCTCGACAAAACGTTTGTCCGCCATAAGAGCCCGTGTATAAGGAGATAAAATATGTGATTTTTTAATTTAATATCTGAGTAACTAAACGGTGAATCTTTTTTAAATTTTGGGATTAGATTAATTACGTATTTATTTATACGTATACTTTATTTCAAAGCTCAAAGTTGGAAATTATTTTTTACATTAGATTTGCTCGAACCTCCTTAATTATTTCTTCGACTATTGAATCCAAAAAATTAAATTGAAAAAAAAAATTCATCTAATTTTTTCCAAAATTAACTAAAATTTGGTGGCACCGTAGGTGCCACCAAATCCCATAAATGTTACGTATACAAAGCCACTCAGACATATTAGTCTTCCCCCTCCTCTTACAAAATCTTCATTATTGTTCTTCCACTCAACCGTTGGTATTATTTATGCGTGTACACTATTTTTTCCGTAGAGCCGGGTAAGAATGGAAACAATATGTCAAGTGTAAGGATTCGAGGGTAGTTTCTTGTAGGTATCCCGTCTGTGTAATATCAACAGTATATTACCTCACCGAGTATCATGATTTTAAAGGCGAGTCGACCCCAGTCCAGGTTTAATTTATCAGACAGATGTAAAAAAAGCCGGATAAATTTCATTGATTTTACACCCTAGTCCTGGAGCTCTCGCCGAGGAAACTTAGATTTAGGTATTTCTGCACAATCACTGAATCAAGGGGACTGTAAAAAGGGCAAAGGCTATAAGTAACACGCCGTCTGTTAGTACGAGAAAATGCCTCCAGGGCGAGCGGTGATTTAGAGAAATTAAAAGTTTAATTCATGTTGGGGATCCGCGAGGGCGTTTGTCCTTCCCCCTGCTGAGAACTCAAGGCTTTTTAAATAAAAAGTATTTCCGAGGAAGAAACCACGTTTGTACTTATCCATCCTGGCCGACCATCTTACAACAATTCGAGTCCGAAGGGGGTGAACAGTCCTGGTTAGTTTTAAGTTACGGAGCAAGACTTACATCTCACTTGCAATTTTTCTTCCACCCTCCTAACGCTAATAAACCATCGAGAACTGAAAGGCCAGCAGTCCTCTAACTCTTATATGATCTATCGCTCCTGATAAATCACTTTGGTGACAACCGAAAATATAGTTTCTATAAATATTACGGCTGGAGCAGTTTTAGGAAAAAAAAATTATTTATTTTCAATAATTTTATATCAAAAAATAATTTTGATAAGTTGACTATAAGAAATTTTATTTACAATTATATTAAGCTCGTTTAAATTTTCCCGCAGAATTTTTTTATACGAATTTAATGCCCTCTTTCGTTCCGATTGTGAATCATAAAAAAGAACCAATTAAAGACTGTACCGGCGGTCAGCCAGCTAAACAATTGAGTATAGTATCAGCTGTCTTCAAGCTGTGTTTACAAATAAATTTTTCTATATAGCTGCTCAAAGGATAGAAAATTTCTCCAACTGCCGGCCGAAAAAAATTAATTATAATTAAACAAAACAATATTAAGCTGCAATTTTCAATACGGAACTTCCCTTTAGTCTTAAGAAGAGATTAAAAAATAAATTGAGTTGAAAAATTGATTTTTTCAAAAGTTATCGCGTTTGCCCCTCTATAAAAATTTGAAAATCTACTCTAAGCCATTAAAACTACTTTTTTGTGTTAAAATAGCAATTAATCTGTTAAAAAAATAATTTTGATAAGTTAATTACAAGAAATTTTATTTACAATTATATTTTAAAGCTCGTTTAAATTGTCCTGCGGAATTTTGTCATACGAATTCAACGCCCTCTTTCGTTACGATTTTGAACCATAAAAAAGAACCAATTAAAGACTACCTGGCGGTCAGTTAGCGAAACAATTGAGTATAGTATCAGCTGTCTCAAAGCTGTGTTTAAAAATAAATTTTTCTATATGGCTGCTCAAAGGACAGAAAGTTTCTCCAACTGCCAGCCGAAAAAAATTAATTATAATTAAACAAAACAATATTAAGCTGCAATTTTCAATACGGAACTTCCCTTTAGTCTTAAGAAGAGATTAAGAAATAAATTGAGTTGAAAAATTGATTTTTTCAAAAATTATCGTGTTTGTCCCTTTATAAACATTTAAAAATCTATACTAAGCTATTAAAATCACTTTTTCGTGTTAAAATAACAATTGATTGATTTAAAAAAAAATTTTATAAGTTCAGATTAGTGATTTTTACAGTCTAAAGTACAATTTATTATTTTTTAGCAGATATTTTATCGGAAATTAATTTTTTAGAGATTGAAAAAAGTTTGTAGACTGAATGACCTTATTAGCAGAACTAAACTCCGATATCAATAGAAAAATGAGTGAGTTTAATAACTGGTCATCTACTTTTGCGTTAAAAAAAGATATTTGAGAGAATTTAAATGATTATTTATTAGTAGGTGATAAATTTAACGTGGAGGAGATTGTTATAGTCAGATGTACCCATAACCCATAAGTTGCTTCTTAAATCTCCCGGGCATTGCTTTTAGTCTGGGCAGAGTACACAAACTCCCACCAATAAATTCCCATCATCAGGTATACGCCTTCGGGAAATAAATCATCAGAGTAAGTGAATCTGAATTGAATTAAATGAGTAAATATTGCGGTTGGGTAGTAAGAAAAAATTTTTATTAGAAACCGGTTAGCTAAAATATTAAATTCAAAGATTTAGATTTTCATCATCACTTTCAATGTTGTAAAATTTTTTACCAATTGTTGAGTAATTAATTTCAATTTTAAATGAATTAATACAACGTTTTTTAAAATTAAAACCAGCAAACACAACTTCGGGCGTGAGTCTCTTGATAAAGTGTTAAATAATAATAATCTCTGGTATTTTAATTGTTGATAAATTAATAAACTGTTTGATATAAGTAACTACTGGAAAGTAATCGAAAAATATTGGCTGTTAGACGTCTGAACTTTTTTATTAAGTGTTTGGCGATGGTGCAGGGAGGAAAGGTGGGCGGTGCAAACACTAAAAATCTCTGTTGTCTGGCTTTAAATATTTTATTTGTTTATTAACAGTTATTTTAAATTCGGCATTAATTCTAGAGTATTTTTTTGATGGTATTGCTAGAAGAAATAACTCAACCAGTGTATCTTTTAAATCACTTGATTTTAGTGTTTAGTATTAAATTAGCGGCGTCGTCTAAAGTCAGCCCTCTGGACTTGTTACTTTTAAATTATTTAAAATACCGATTGTAAGCAATTGCAGGGACAGTGCTCAGCCGAAATTAATCTGAGGGCTGACTTTTTACATTTTGCCGAGTGTTCCATCACCATTTATTACATCCAAGTTATTTATGGTACTTTGGCGGCGAGGAAATAAGAAATTTATAGAATAAAAAAAATTCCAGAAAAATGTATCGGCCTCGAATTACTGATACTGACATAATACTTGAATGAGTGATTAATAAAATGAATTGACAGTAAAAAAATCGATAAGAGTTAAAAAAAAAACTTGATTATGAAAATGAGATTGTTAATTTTTGATAAGTGTAAAAATGTTGTTTGAATTTTATCAATTTCAATAATAAAGGTAATCAAGTAATCATGTAATGAAATCTGACACTTTAATTACTGATTGAATTTAAATATTTAAACATTAATGATTAATAATTTTTAACTTTACTTGAAATAAGAAATTTATATAGAATGCCCTGATTAATATAAAAAAGAAATTCCAGGAAAATGTCTCGGCTGAACTATATAACTTATCCCCATAAAATACTTGAATCAGTAATAAAAAAAGTATATTTAAAACCTATTCGTAAATTTACGGCTCTTTTTCCCGACGCCTACGGTTACGACTCCGCAGTAAGAACTAAAACATCGTTTGCATATACACAAATATACAGAGTTATCTTACTCTTTTGCTGTAGGGTTGCCGGGTTCCCTCCTAAATCATGCTAGATTTGTTTGTGCAGATGCTGCGTGCGGTAGCGTCCCAGATAGCGCGGGAGCACGATTACATAATTAATAGACAAAAGAAAGATAATTTTTTTTGTTGAGACCGATAAATAAAGGAAAACAGCGTATCGATTACCCGACAAAAGATTTTGAGCCTTAGAAATTCTATTTCCGGCACGTACTCTTTAGCTTGGAGCCCTGGAACCCTTTCGACCCTTTAGCGATAAATTCCCATTGTCCACCGAATTCCTTATCTAAATTATTAATTCATAAATATTTCTAGTTTTAGCCCAAGCAGCCCATTACTCTCCGGTAAAATATTCCTCTTTATATTTATATTTATTGATATAAAAAGGAGTAGAGAACAAAATTTTTAGCCCAATAACATCGCGGTGTATTTTCTCAGTAGGTTTTGCTTCACTTGCTCGCCTATAAATCAGTGGAAATTTGTTATGCCCGGCACGCAGATGGTTTTGTTATATGAAAATATGTGCCGCATAGGGATGCCGTAAGTATCCCTCGGTAAAACACATCCCTTATACCTTCTTCATCCTTATTCACTCTATTTTTCTCTCTCTAGGAGAGTTCATACCTACATACAATCCGTACATTTAAAACACACCGCTTTTCTCATTTTAATTCTCATTTTGCCAAACACACCCTACTATCCTTTCTCAATCTTGTAAGAGTCTTTTTTCATTAATAAAAATATCTTTAAAGTTTTAGATTTGAAAAAATATTTTCTTAAGCAAATAGCAACAGTAATTTTCTAAAAAATTCAAGATTTTAGTTCAAAAAATTTTATCAACAGTAAATAGTGTCTGGTTTAGCAGATAGGTGGCGAAAGTAGTCCAAAGTTTTTCGCTTACAGACCGGCAGGCCGAGGAATTAACTACCATCAACAAAAGTTAAATTCTTCGACTTGTTCCACTTGTTCGACATCTCCAAACATAATAAACACCTCCGCTTTATGCTAACACATTTATTAATTTTTAAAACGTTTTGTTTTAGTATTTTAAGGTCTGAATAGTCGAGAACTTTAAAATAAATCCAGAGGTTACTTTATTATAGCGTTTGTCTCTTTATAAATTGACATATAATTTTAAGAGTGCGAGTTGCCAAATAAATAATTATTTGATGAGGAATAGGAAAAAAGTTGTGGCAAGAATAATAATAATACTTGGAATATTATATGTCTTGCTTAAAGTAAATATGTTGTTAGTAACTTGAAATAAAATTGCGATTCTTAATTCAAACTCAAATTTTCAACAAGGAAATTTGAGAATAGTTTTACGGGAGTAACAAAGAAATTTGAGCTTCAAGGATTTATAGAAGAAAATATTTTCTTAAGCAAACAGCAACAGTAATTTCAAAAGTATTCAACATTTTAGTTTAGATTTTAGATATAATTTTAGTTCAAAAAAATTTTATAAACAGTAAATAGTGTCCGGTTTAGCAGATAGGTGGCGAAAGTAGTCTAAAGTTTTTCGCTTATAGACCGGTAGGCCGAGGAATTAACTACTATCAACAAAAGCTAGATTCTTCGACTTGTTCCACTTGTTCGACATCTCCAAACATAATAAACACCTCCGCTTTATGCTAACACATTTATTAATTGTTAATAACGTTTTGTTTTAGTATTTTAAGGTCTGAATAGTCGGGAACTTTAAAATAAATCCAGAGGTTACTTTATTAAAGCGTTCGTCTCTTTATAAATTGACGTATAATTTTAAGAGTGGAGTTGCGAGTTGCCAAATAAATAATTATTTGATGAGGAATTGGAAGAAAGTTGTAGCAAGAATTAATAATGATACTTGGAATAATACACGGAAAAAAAATTTCGTTCTGGGAACGAAATTGTACAGTTACCGTAACTATACACAGTTTACTGTTTGTTATAGAGTTACAGTAACAAAATTTTATTTAGTTCTGATAACTGAATGTTGTTGAGCTCTCAGAGCTCAACGGGATAGTTCCGAGAGACAAACGGTATAATTGGAAGGGCTTTACGTTGCGCAGTAGTGGAGTGCGCTGATATATTTCATATCCTTCGAAAATGACGAACATAATTATTTTGTTACTCATCCATATTATTAAAAATATATGAGGACAATTAAGTTTCCAGTTTATTTATTTAAGGAAATAGGTATTTTCTTTTGTCAAATTTAATTTCGTTAGAACGGTTTTGTATTTATGGTTTTTCAAGGTTCATTTGCAGTGACTGTTAATTTAATGTATTAGTATAATATATTGTGATATATATTGTGATTGTGATAATTTTTATTCGTAATGTAAGTTCTATTATTATTTTATTTCTATTATAATACTATTCTTATTTGTCATATACAATTATTATTGGCAATATAAATTCGTTCTGCTGGATTTATTTATTAAAGTATCAATATTAAATCGTTATAAATTTGTTAAAATTTGTTATAGTCTCAGAAGGATCCTGTAGAGTTGTGAGAGGTAAATAACGTTGAGCTCTCAGAGCTCAACGACATAGAGTTATAGGAGCCAAACGGTATTATTACCATAAGAATGCGTTAACCTACTGGAACTTTTTACAACTAACTATCTACTTTAGAGTTCCTGTAGCTAAATTTTTTTCTCCTTGTATATGTCTTGCAGGTAAATATTGTTAGTAACGGAATTAAATTGCTATTCTAATTTTTGTAGATACCCTACTAAAAAACGAACCTTGGCAATATTCAATCTTATTAAATTAATTACACTACTAAAATCTATAATATAAAAAATAAACTTACAGAGTGACAGGTTCTTCTGGACTGGACGGTGAGGTGATTGCGACAGGGGTAGGCCGCATCGACGTGCCAGGCGATCTGCCCCGTTCATCCACCTGAAAAAAAAAAATCCACTTTGTCACAAAAATAATCTCAATATTTCACCGAAAAGGTTAGGGAGGTCGTACTTTTTAGTTATTTTCTCCACTCAATCCAACCGATTGATTCGCCCTCGACTCACCCCGGAATTTTTATCGCTTCGGAACTCCCCTTGCGTTTAGCGGAATCGTGTGCAACAGGTAGAACCCTACCTGTCCTCACAAGAGCAACCAGACACAGTCGGGTTTGCTCTCCACGCGAATCACTGCCTGTGAGTTATCACTTCACCCTCGATTTATAACCTATTCGATTTATCTGAGCTCGCACGCGACTAGTCCGCTAGTTGCTTTGCAACTCGCTACTAAAATTTATCAAATAACTATTTAATAGAAAAATATAATTCTGCACTTTTTAGAGTAACAGAGATAGAATATATATTTTTAAAAAGGGAAAAAAAATCCCCGCGTGATTTGCATTCCTCGGGTCTCGTCGGCATAAAAATTCCAGGGCGATAACTTCCTTTGTTCCTTTCCCTCTGTGGCCACGGTTTCAAGTCACCCCTTCTCTATTTTTCCATCTTCTCCTCCCACTTCTTCACTACCACAGGCTTCGTCAACCACCGAGGCGATCACTCTCCCCAAAATTCATTCCTCTGCTGCCTGACTTCTTTATCCTCATCCTCGCTCTCAATTTTTTTATTATTATTATTGTTGCTCCCTCTTCTCACCCCAAATCTCTGAAGCTTATATTACATTTTTTCCTTGATTAAAGGTGAGTGGCTCTCTCTTACCTGGCGGAATAATTTTTTAGGATGCATTTTTTGCTAATTAAAATTCAAAACAACATTCCTTTGCAAAATAATTAAAATCTATTTACGTAAAAGCCGCAATAGTTTTTTTTATAAAAATTATTCTTTTACTATCAACTTTGCAGTCACTATGTGACTGCCGTGATTTAAAATTTTGACTTTTGTTAAATTGCACTGTTCTTTTTTAACTATTGACCTTTTTAAAGATATAAGCTCATCCCGATGTTGCACTCATCAAGAGCTTTTATTTGAGTACCCACATGCATTTTTGATATATTTCTCATATATACATCTCACATATATATAATATATATAAATATATGAAAAATTGATGTAGGTACTCAAATGAAAGGACTTGATGAGTGTAACATCGGGATGAGCTTATATCTTTAAGAATATCAATAGTTCATAAAATACAAGGTCTTTTTTTAATTATTTGAATACCCACATGCATTTTGATATATTTTTCATATTTACATATATATAATTGACGTTTTTAAAGATATAAGCTCATCCTGATGTTACAATTATCAAAAGCTTTCATTTGAGTACCTACATGAATTTTTAATATATTTTTCATATATACATATATATAATATATATAAATATATGAAAAATTGATGTGGGTACTCAAATGAAAGGTCTTGATAAGTGTAACATCGGGATGAGCTTATATCTTTAAAAATGTCAATAGTTCACAATATACAAGGTTATTTCTTAATTATTTGAGTATCCACATGCATTTTTATATATTTTTCATATTTACATATATATAATTGACGTTTTTAAAGATATAAGCTCACCCCGACGTTACACTCGTCGAGACCTTTCATTTGAGTACCCACATGTATTTTCATATATTTTTCATATATACATATATATAATATATATAAATATATGAAAAATTGATGTGGGTACTCAAATGAAAGGTCTTGATGAGTGTAACATCGGGATGAGCTTATATCTTAAAAAATGTCAATAGTTCACAAGATACAGGGTCATTTTTTAATTATGTATCTACAGATAGAGAATTTTCGAATGCAGCCTAAATACTTCTCATCATAAATTGACTATTGGTAAGAATGATATAAAACCATAAAAAGGCACAACGCTAGGTCAAGATCTTTCCAACATCACCAAATTTAACCACAAAAACCCATTTTATTATATAAATACACTGGCCAAAAAACTTTCTATAGCAATTTTATAAAAAATCCATTTTATAAAATTCTAAGAATTGTTCTCATATTTTTTCTTCCCATGGATAAGCTCAACTTTGAACAGCAAAAAAGTTTATTTTTCCCTCCACATTCTACTCGTTAAATAAAATCCGATCGTATTTATCGGAGATAGAGATAGAAATCGAGATGTAGGATCGAGATGTAATTAAGAGGGCAAATAATTCGACTCGGCAAACTCGAGAGCACAGGGGATCAAAGAAGAACGCGGGCACCTAACCCGCGACGTGACGACGTCGTCCAATTCAAGGGATCCTGCAGGCCTTGCTATCAGATGTGAGGTGAGGAGAAAGACTCATCCTTTTACGGAAAAGAGCCAGGATTTAAAAGCCGGGAATCCAGAACCTTGGATAAATATTTCCGTCAAGTGACCGATCCGGGTCTCATGATTCAAAGAGCAAGAAAGAGCACCCCCATTCCCATTCCAGCTCCGCAAAGGTAAAATCGAATATAAGCTTCGGGCAGATTAAAATACGGAGTTTAATCTGTGAAAGTTGAGACTGGCCAGTGTATTTGCGTTAGGTTACGTAGTTCCGCGTTTAATCAGCCATGCTAGACCGAGAGGGTGTTTGAGGATGAAAATTCGGCATGGGGAGGCCTTTGCCAAAGAGTCTCGGACTCTGCAGTAAGCGGATTGACTTCTCTACGACTACCTCCTACTCTTTAGCAGCTCCGAACCCAGCTTCGCTGGAATAGGTTTCCTCCTTCCCCTTCCTTTTTCCACCAAGGTCTCTTTCTAAGCCCTGAAAAAAGGGATGTCGATAGCGTGACAGATTACCCACTGTATTTTCCAGCACATACATCAAATATTCCCTTCAATGGAAAGCTAACTATAAGTTGAGGTACGGCTTTGAGTGTTGGCTTTTTAATTGGTGCTGGCGTCGGGGGTGTTACGTTGAATTATTATCCAAATTCGAATTGAATCGGTGGTTTGATAGGAATTTCTATTCTAAGCGCGCGGAAAAAAAATTTTGTTGGGACATCGCGCATAAAACCAATTTTGTTGAAATAACAAAAAACGGGATAACTGAAAAATATCGCGTTCCAGATGCCATAAGGGCGTATACCGGCAAAAGGTCCCGGTGAAAAGCCATAAGGGCGTATAAAAAATTTTTTTTCGGGAATCAACGTAGTTTCGTCTGAAATGTGCAGAAATGCAAAAAAAATTTTATACGCCCTTATGGCTCCCGGAACCCACCTCGGATGCCATAAGGGCGTATCAAAAAAATTTTTTTTGGGAATCGACGTATTTTTGTATGAAACTTGCAGAAATGCAAAAAAAAATTTTTTCTCCTAACTAAAAGTTTTCTTGGATTTAGAAAAAAAAACATAATTTTTATTATACGCCCTTATGGCATCCGAGGTAGGTTACGGGAGCCATAAGGGCGTATAAAAAATTTTTTTTTCGGGAATCGATGTATTTTCGTCCGAAATGTGCAGAAATGCAAAAAAAAAAATTTTATACGCCCTTATGGTTCCCGGGTGCCATAAGGGCGTATAATTTTTATACGCCCTTATGGCATCTGTAACGCGATATGTTCTGGTAAAAAATGAGTATACTTATTGCGACAATTTCATTATTTTTCGAAACATATATTAGTCGAGTTGTAATAACAAACCAGTTTGTTACTAAACTAATCTGTTGTACTAACAATGACTTTTTTGGACGGCTAAATAATTTGACTACCTAACTCAGTTTTTGTTGCTGTTACAAAGTCATTTTGTTGCCAAAAATAGTTGTAAAATTCTGAGAAGCTTTCTTCCAAAATTGTCATTAAAGTTATAATTTACAATTTTTTTTATTATTGTAACAATTTGAAATCCTGGATATGGTTGACTCTAAAAGCTATCCCTGGAATTTTCTGTTATATTAAAGTTCAAAACGCTCAAAAATTTTTCTACTGCAAAGTTAGTAGCTTTCGAAGCTCAAAATACAACTTCGAGCTCGAAAATCTAGTTACTGTCTTGGAGAAATGTTTTTGAGAAAATTTAGCTAATAAAATTATTAGTTTTTTGTCGAAAATAATTTAGCTACCTAACTCGGCTCATTATATTGCTGTAACAAAGTGAATTTGTTTCTAAAAATAGTTGTAAAATTCTGAGAAGCTTTTCTCCAAAATTGTCATTCAATTTATAATTTACAATTTTTTTTATTATAGTGACAATTAAAAAATCCTGGATATGGTTGACTCTAAAAGCTATCCCTGGAATTTTCTGTTATATTAAATTTCAAAACGCTCAAAATTTTTCTACTGCAAAGTTAGTAGCTCTTGAAGCTCAAAGTACAACTTCGAGCTCGAAAATCTAGTTACTGTCTTGGAGAAATATTTTTGAGAAAATTCAGCTAACAAAATTATTAGTTTTTTGTCGAAACAAAATATTTTCCAGTCATCCCGTTTTTAGTTATGTTTTTCCACGTGTTCTTCAGCTCCTAATTCCGAGGTATGTAGCTAATGTTGAAGTCTTTAACGCAGTGTGTTTTGGAACAGAGGGTGACTTCGCGAGTAATAGTACTTGCCTCTGCTAGGTCATATTTGGGATTAAGACGCAGGAGTGGAACCCTAGGACTCTGTGGTTAAACGGGGGAGCCTAACCCCCGTGGAATTATCTTAACAAATCTAATCTCGTGTTTATAAATGTCTTGTTTTCTGGAAAAACTTAGCAAAGCTTCGAGGGAAGGATTTTAGGTGGAAAATTGAGGTAAAATTTGGAAAGTGACTAGGACTATTGATATGGGCTAGTTGGTAGGTTATTGATTTCTAGATGAAGAGGTGGATCCTGTTGGTTCGCCAACAGAGCGGTAAGGCCTGTTATTACAGACTACAAGAGCCTCCCCTTAAACTAGAGGGTGTAATCCCTTAAGAGCAATAATAAGAATCCTTTTCCCTGCTAAGCCGAATCCCGACTAAAACTGGTGCGTTAGCCCACAAGAGACTTTACTTAATTCCGTGGCTTCCTACTAAATCGTCGTGGGATGGCATGCTAAAAATCACAAACTGCCTTTTTAAATTGTATTTTGGGATTCGTTAATGTCGAGGGGGGAGTCTTACACCTTGTAGCGTTAGTGGGTAGTAAAAAGATGTCACGTAGCCAAGGGATGCTACGGAGAGAATACTGATTCATTATTCTATCTGGGTCGAGTGATTAGCATGCAGTGTTTGTTCTTTTCAAGAAATTTTTTATAAATTATGTATGGACTTATAAAATCCTGGAAATTCCATGATATTTTGTCGCAATTTTTATTTAATTAATTGAAAAATATTAATGAATAAATTTTATACATTTTAGAGTTGATTTTTAAACAATTTTTTAGAAAAAATTAATTTTAAAGAATTTTAGCAAAAGTTTTTTATAATTATGAATTTGTAAACACTATAGATGTTTTAAAAACCACAGCTCAATAATTATCTATAGTATAAAGAGAATAAGCAAAATTTTGTGGGCAGTGTATTTATATGATGGGTTTTTATGGTTAAATTTGGTATCATTAAAAAGGTCTTGACCTAGAATTGCGCCTTTTCAAGGTTTCATATTATTCTCACCAATAGCCAATTTATTATGATAAGTATTTAGGCTGCACTCGAAAATGCTCTATCTTTAGATACATAATTAAAAAAAGGTCCTGTATCTTGTGAATTATTGACATTTTCAAAGATATAAGCTCATCCCGATGTTATACTCATCAAGACCTTTCATTTGAGTACCCTCTTCAATTTTTCATATATTTTATATATTTATATACATCATATATATAAATATATGAAAAATATATCAAAAATGCATGTAGGTACTCAAATGAAAGCTCTTGATGAGTGTAACATCAGGATGAGCTTATATCTTTAAAAATATCAATAATTAAGGAATGACCTTGTATTTTGTGAACTATTGACATTTTTAAAGATATAAGATCATTCCGATGTTACACTCATCAAGACCTTTCATTTGAGTACCCTCTTCAATTTTTCATATATTTATATATATCATATATATATAAATATATAAAAAATATATCAAAAATGCATGTGGGTACTCAAATGAAAGCTCTTGATGAGTGTAACATCAGGATGAGCTTATATCTTTAAAAATATCAATAATTAAGAAATGACCTTGTATTTTGTGAACTATTGACATTTTTAAAGATATAAG
The DNA here is from genome assembly GCF_020080835.1 of Cotesia glomerata. NCBI lineage: Eukaryota > Metazoa > Arthropoda > Insecta > Hymenoptera > Braconidae > Cotesia > Cotesia glomerata. The sequence goes on from NC_058162.1 coordinate 26,275,359, forward strand.
CTCATCCCGATGTTACACTCATCAAGACCTTTCATTTGAGTACCCTCTTCAATTTTTCATACATTTTATACATTTATATATATCATATATATAAATATATGAAAAATATATCAAAAATGCATGTAGGTACTCAAATGAAAGCTCTTGATGAGTGTTACATCGGGATGAGCTTATATCTTTAAAAATATCAATAATTAAGGAATGACCTTGTATTTTGTGAACTATTGACATTTTTAAAGATATAAGATCATTCCGATGTTACACTCATCGAGACCTTTCATTTGAGTACCCACATCAATTTTTTATATATTTATATATATCATATATAAATATATGAAAAATATATCAAAAATGCATGTGGGTACTCAAATGAAGGCTCTTGATGAGTGTAACATCAGGATGAGCTTATATCTTTAAAAATATCAATAATTAAGAAATGACCTTGTATTTTGTGAACTATTGACATTTTTAAAGATATAAGCTCATCCCGATGTTACACTCATCAAGACCTTTCATTTGAGTACCCTCTTCAATTTTTCATACATTTTATACATTTATATATATCATATATATAAATATATAAAAAATATATAAAAATGCATGTGGGTACTCAAATGAAAGCTCTTGATGAGTGTAACATCAGGATGAGCTTATATCTTTAAAAATATATATTATATATATGTATATATGAAAAATATATCAAAAATGCATGTGGGTACTCAAATGAAAGCTCTTGATGAATGTAACATTGGGATGAGCTTATATCTTTAAACACGTCAATATTTAAGAAAGTACAGTGCAATTTAACGAAAGTCATTATTTAATAAAGCAAAATTTTATTTAATTATAGTTCACAGCAGTCACGTAGTGACTGCAAGGTTGCTAATTTGTTTAATTGTAAATAGATTTTTATCATCATTTTCTCTCAATTTTTGGTCATTGTGCAGCCAAATGAAATATATTTTTATAAACAGAGTTTTTTATAAAGTTAATGTGCTTATGCGTTTCCATAACTTGTAATTACACTGTCTTAACGCATGAGGGCGCTAAACTTTCAAGACTATTTCTATCACGGGAAAATTTAAACAAACTAAAAAATCAATTGTAGCGAAAATTAATTTTTTAAAATGAATTATTGCAATTTCTTCATTATTAGTTTTTAATTTCTTTATTTTTAGTTTTGAATTAAATTGGCGTTTAGATTAATCCATAGTTGCAAATATAAGCTATAATTTCAATAATTTGCACTTAAGGTATGCAAATTTTTTCATTTTTTTGGTGGGCATTTTAACGTAGACCGTATAAAAAAAATTATTTTTCATATTCTTAAAAATCTGATGGTCGTTGATGCGTGCACCGAGGAGAGTGGAAGCCTGAGAGTGTCAGTGAGTGGTAAAATAAAACAAAAAAAAAGGAAATGGTTAAATTTTAACTCTCATTCGATTAAGATTTCTAAGAATAAAAGTAGTGGGTGGGAGGTTTCTCATCTTGCTAGCACGGAAGAGTCTGTATTGGAAGGGGTGCCAGAGATCCGGATTTAAGGCGTCGTCCGTGAAAGCCCTCTAGAGGCGGTTGAGCTGGGGTTCTCTCTCCAGAAAGAGAAAATCGCTGGGGGTAGAAAAAGGAGGAATAAAGAGGAGTCTTTTAGAAACGGGACAGGAGGTAAAATAGGGTGGTTAGACTACTGGGGGTGAGTAGTCGGTGGTGCTCCGACATGGACGTGTTAGAGTGTAAGTGCTAAGATCTCTGAGTGCATTAACATGCCTCCGAGGCAACTTGAATACAACCCTTCTTACAACTCGAGTTACTCCCCAACAACCCCTCCGCCCTTTCTTAAGACTCTTTCTCTTACCGGTTGGGCATCCACAATTCCTACTTAATTATATTAAAAATCTTTTCTACTATTCTTATGCTACAAATTTCATTCTCTTGTTTCTGCTAGCAAAAAAAAATCCGACGGTATCAATCAGATATTTGAATAATTTAAGAATTTTCAATTCTTAATTACATTTATTTCATATCAATATGAGTTAAGCACTCTAGTCTCCAGAGTATTTCATATATTGACATCGGAGTTTTTTTTATGAACTTCAGAATTACCCCAAGAGGAAGCCTATTAAAAATGGCGGACTAATTCGGTATCATTTAATTATAACCAGCAACCTTGCAGTCACTATGTGACTGCCGTGATTTAACATTTTGACTTTTGTTAAATTGCACTGTACTTTTTTAACTATTGACGTTTTTAAAGATATAAGCTCATCCCGATGTTACATTCATTAAGAGCTTTTATTTGAGTACCCACATGCATTTTTGATATATTTTTCATATATACATATATATAATATATATTTTTGAAGATATAAGCTCATCCCGATGTTACACTCATTAAGAGCTTTTATTTGAGTAGCCACATGTATTTTTCATATAAACATATATATAATATTTATATATATATATATATATATATATATATATATATATATATATATAAATATATAAATATATGAAAAATTCATGAGGGTACTCAAATGAAAGGTCTCGATGGATGTAACATCAAGATGAGCTTATATCTTAAAAAATGTCAATAGTTCACAAGATACAAGGTCATTTTTTAATTATTGACATTTTTTAAGATATAAATTCATTTTGATGTTACTTTTATCGAGCCTTTTCATTGAAGTACCCACATGGCATTTTTTATATATTTCATATATATAGTATTTGAGAAATATATTGTAACGTCCACGTTTTCCAAAAAAATTATAGAAATAAAATAATTTATTTAATTGTCCCCGGCTCGAAATTTGCTCGCCGGAGTCCAGGGTCATAAACGGGGATTACATTATCGATAACAAAATAATAAACAAAACACTTTATTTTAAATCAATCAAAGAAAAAAAGAAAAACCTCTTTATTGGCCTGATCATGTTAATAAACGATATAAACAATATAAACAAATTAAACAATATAAACAATATGTTAGAACACTCTTCTCACACATACTCTCACTCACCGTGAGCGTCAAAATCGCGAACTAAACTTCAAAGCTGATTCCCCGCTTCCCCAGGAGACTAGCCGTCACCCCTGGGCCTAAACCTCTACCCCAGAGCGAATGGAGAGTGTCCTCTTCGCCCCCACCTACACGGCTTATGATCACCTACCGTGCCTCAGCTGAAGGCTTTGGCACGGGGAGAAGCTTCATCCGGTCGGTTCATGATACTTACCTGAGCCTTGGTCAGACTCAGGTAGAGTATCATCCTCTGGAATTACTTGGGGAAGAGTATTCGCCCGAGTAATTCTCCCGAGAAAGAACTGCTTGCTTTATCGAGCCAAATTTTGGCGTTTATCATTTTGCCTAACTCTCTTGTAACGAAAAGGAAGAGTCGTTTTAGACACCTATCCGGTGTTCTCGTACTAGCATTCAAAAATAATTATTTATTATTTTAATCGTAATTTCCTTCATTTTCCATCCATTCGTCTCGCCAAATTCTAAGTTTTTATTTTCGAAACTCAAGTCTTTATTATTTTAATCGCAATTTTCTTCATTCTCTATCCATTCGTTTCGTCAAATTCACAATTCTTTATTATTTTAATCGCAATTTCCTTCATTATATATCCATTCGTTGATTTTCCATACTAAATTGTCTTCGGGACTTATAAAATTTTCGCTTACCTAATTTATTTCTTACAAAATAATAATCGTCATTTCTTTCATTTTATATCCATTCATCACTTTCCCATACTAAATCTTGTTCGGAACTTAGAATAATTTTCCCAGTCTTTTAATTTCTTTTACAATTAATTCGCTCGGCTTCGTAATAATTTCTCACACGCTTATTTTCTTAATTTAATCATACCTTCGGTAACAATAACATAAAATTATTAGCTAAATAAATACAATAATTAAATAATAATCGCCGCACTAATAACAATAATTGTTTCTATTAATTTTAAGTAATTAACAACGAATAAACTAAAATACTCAATTACAAAAAGTAAAATCTGGGTCATACCCCTCTTTCCTCGGAAAGAAAAGTGGTGAACTTGGTTTGCCACTTTTCTTTTGGTCCATTCTTCTCCCTTTCTGAAGTTCAGTAAACATCTTGTTGGTCTTTGACATCTCCATGGTGGTGAAAACGACAAAAACGCTATAAATGGCTTTCGCACGCCATGTCATTCAGCTTACAAACAAAAAATAATTTTCTTTTCACGTTTTCAGGTCAATAAACAGGCTCGGTACTAGTAAACTATGTAACTAAACAGACTCTCGAATTTAAATTTGGTATCTTTTGAAACTTGGGGTCTTTACTCGGTTTTACGCGGATCTTCTTTCGGTGTCCTCATCGCTGAGTCTGGTTCACAATCGGGACCTCGGATGGATCTTCCTCACGGTCATTCTACGGTGATGCGTCGTGGTTCAAGTTCTGCTCATACTCGGCTTCGGATTCAACTTCAGGTGCCTGCCCACGTAATGGCACACAGGACTTTCAGGTGCCTGCCCACATAGAGGCACACAGGACTTTTACAGGTGCTTGCCCACCTAGTGTCACACAGGACCTTCAGGTGCCTGCCCACATAGTGGCACAAAGGAATTTTTCAGGTGACTGCCCACATAGTGGCACACAGGACTTTACAAGTTCTGATTTCAACGAGTTCCTCAACTTCGTAGCTATTTCAGTGACTGGTAATTCTTGATGACGGTGACTCCTACCTCCAGGGCATGGTCTCATCTTTGAATTGCTCAGAACACTGCGGACACTTAGATTTCGGTACTGGTTTACATCAGAGATTCAAGGTTCTAGTTTCATCCTTCATCCGGTTGAACGACTTCTTTTCGACAACACATTCACATCCCGGCTAATCGCGTTTTGGAACGATTTTTTTTTTGTCTCGTTCCCCAAGTTCCAAAAGATTTACAATAATATGAATTTACGATAAGTCATCTTTAACTACACTACGTGGCCCGTTACCAAAAATTAATCCTGTCCCTGTTCGAGCGCCATCTGTAACGTCCACGTTTTCCAAAAAATTATAAAAATAAAATAATTTATTTAATTGTCCCCGGCTCGAAATTTGCTCGCCGGAGTCCAGGGTCATAAACGGGGATTACATTATCAATAACAAAATAATAAACAAAACACTTTATTTTAAATCAATCAAAGAAAAAAAGAAAAACCTCTTTATTGGCCTGATCATGTTAATAAACGATATAAACAATATAAACAAATTAAACAATATAAACAATATGTTAGAACACTCTTCTCACACATACTCTCACTCACCGTGAGCGTCAAAATCGCGAACTAAACTTCAAAGCTGATTCCCCGCTTCCCCAGGAGACTAGCCGTCACCCCTGGGCCTAAACCTCTACCCCGAGAGCGAATGGAGAGTGTCCTCTTCGCCCCCACCTACACGGCTTATGATCACCTACCGTGCCTCAGCTGAAGGCTTTGGCACGGGGAGAAGCACTCATCCGGTCGGTTCATGATACTTACCTGAGCCTTGGTCAGACTCAGGTAGAGTATCATCCTCTGGAATTACTTGGGGAAGAGTATTCGCCCGAGTAATTCTCCCGAGAAAGAACTGCTTGCTTTATCGAGCCAAATTTTGGCGTTTATCATTTTTTGCCTAACTCTCTTGTAACGAAAAGGAAGAGTCGTTTTAGACACCTATCCGGTGTTCTCGTACTAGCATTCAAAAATAATTATTTATTATTTTAATCGTAATTTCCTTCATTTTCCATCCATTCGTCTCGCCAAATTCTAAGTTTTTATTTTCGAAACTCAAGTCTTTATTATTTTAATCGCAATTTTCTTCATTCTCTATCCATTCGTTTCGTCAAATTCACAATTCTTTATTATTTTAATCGCAATTTCCTTCATTATATATCCATTCGTTGATTTTTCCATACTAAATTGTCTTCGGGACTTATAAAATTTTCGCTTACCTAATTTATTTCTTACAAAATAATAATCGTCATTTCTTTCATTTTATATCCATTCATCACTTTCCCATACTAAATCTTGTTCGGAACTTAGAATAATTTTCCCAGTCTTTTAATTTCTTTTACAATTAATTCGCTCGGCTTCGTAATAATTTCTCACACGCTTATTTTCTTAATTTAATCATACCTTCGGTAACAATAACATAAAATTATTAGCTAAATAAATACAATAATTAAATAATAATCGCCGCACTAATAACAATAATTGTTTCTATTAATTTTTAAGTAATTAACAACGAATAAACTAAAATACTCAATTACAAAAAGTAAAATCTGGGTCATAATATAAATATATAAAATATATGAAAAATTCATGAGGGTACTCAAATGAAAGGTCTCGATGGATGTAACATCAAGATGAGCTTATATCTTAAAAAATCTCAATATTTCACAAGATACAGGGTAATTTCTTAATTATGTATCTAAAGATTTACGAATGCAGCCTAAATAATCATAATAAATCAACTATCGGTGAGAATGACATGAAACCTTGAAAAGGCACTAATTTAAGTAAAGACCTTTTCAATGCCACTAAAAAATTGATTTATAGTCTAAGCATTTACTAAAATTTTTTCCCCGCAAATCTAGCCTTTGAAACTTACAATTTCTTTTTGTGCACTTGATCGCCGTCACAAAAAAAAAAAAAAAATAAAAACACGCGATAAAAGCGTAGGTACTTTACCAAAAAAACAAGCTCCTATCAGAGGGAATTATGATAACAGCAACAAGGCAGAGTAAACCCGAAAAGGGGCACAAAGCCCTTGATAGATGGATAGCCACGGGGTTTGTGGACGTCCAGCTACAATCTGGTGTAGTGACCACCTGTTGACTTACCTGTCCACCCTTTCTTGCTTTCTCTTTGGACAGCCCATGCACGTACATGAATTATTTTTCCCTCGTGCACAATAAAGTTAAATAAAAATCAACCTGTGCAAAAAATTCTTTTCAATAGTGGTGACTATCAAACGCGAGCTTGCTGGACAGGAGTGGTGATCTGTCGGGAATCGAGTAGCTTATTTTTTATTATTTTATTTTATTTTATCCTCCGCTCATACAATTCACATCGTGGGGAATGAAGGACGTGCCGTGCGACGTGGATGCATTATAGCCCCTGGCAACTAGATCGTTCCATTTTGTTGTTTGTCTCTTGTCGTCGTTTGCCTCACGGCAAAATCCACCCCCGTTTAGGTAAAAGGGGCGAGGGGATGCGCTACTGTTATGTGCTCACTATCTCTGCTTCCCATGACTCTCTTGTCTCTGCTCTTCATACTCGTGCTATTTATTCTATCGTATTTCTGTTCAAGAGTATTTATATTTATATTTATATCTTTATTCTTTTTTTTTATTTTCATTCTTTTTTCTCCAATAAAAGCTACTCCTTTATTTATTTTAGCGATTCAGAGCGTCAGGAGCTCTTTGACACGCCACACATCCTTTCTCTATTAATAGAGCTCGTTATTGTTCTTATGAAGTCAACTCGCTGAGTGTTGTTAGTGCTATTAACTGGAGCGTATTGTCGCGCTGAAGTCAATGAAGAAACTTCATTTAACAAAACACTACATTAAGCGTGTCATTTTACAACAGATCAAAAAACTTTTTTTTTTTAACATTTTCCATACAAAAAAACATTATCTAACCTAAGCTCTCTCCCTCCCAAGAAAAGTATTTTTTTCCCGATTACTATTACATAAAATTGTTATGTCTACAAAAAGTCAATAAAAAAAAGTTTTTTTCCGAAAACTACCATTATAATAGAGTTTTCGTATTTTAAACATCTTAAAACGATGTTATTAATTTATTTCATTCATATTATTATTCTGAAAACTAATTATTTATTTATTACTACTAATATTCGCAAAAGTAGACCGAAATTGGGTTTTAATAATTTAGATCAGAGAATTAATATTTATTTAGGCGACTTTTAGATTATTTAATCTAATCTTCATCAGGTATCATTATACGTAATTTTGACTAAATATTATAATCATACTCTAGTCACGACTACTGAATTTTTAACGTAAAATTCTATAATATTAATTAATTTGTACTGAAATTTCGATAAAAAGTTTAATTACTTAATGACATAGCGCATTAATATTCTTGAGGTCGATTGCTTTTAAATTATAAAAAGCGTTTTTTGTTAAAAATCATGACAGATTTTTTGGTATCATGATACTTTAAAGGAAGTAATTATTCAACCTTTATAACGTAATTTTTAATTGCTATAAATAAAATTAGATATGAAAATAGGTATGTAAAAGGTTAATTGACGGGTAATAGAGCCTTTAGGTTGCGTCATTGTGATAGAAATCTAAATTATATTCATTGAGTGGTCAAGTTCCCTGTTATGATTCATTAAGATAAAAAAATACTTTTATTTTAAATTATAAAAATTAGAAGTCTAAAAAATAATAAAAATTAGAATTATTTACTTTGAACCTCTATTTCCTAAGCATATATTGATTAGTTCAATATTCTAGGGATAAATGCTCCTTGTGACTTGTTAGTAATCCGAAAACGTCGCGTCTATTATACATTCCGATTTGAAGATAACTTGCTTTCCATCCCTAAAACCTTCTTGATCCTGTGTCATCGCTTTCAAATTGCTTTGTCGACATCTTATTCTTTAGTCACTTAATTTTCAATTTAAAACTTTGAATTTCTCTTTTTTCAACATTAATTTATTATTCAATATTCCTAATTTCGATTAAATCAACCTATTTTTAATCACACCCCCCCTTCTAAAAAAAATACTGTCCCGATTCTAAAAAATTCTAAATATTCTGCAACTCTTAACTTTTAAGGAGATCCAACGCAAGCGCAGTGAAAAAAAATATAAAATATCTCCGTAATACGTTCGGAAACCTATTTTTTTTATTGTTTTAATAGATAGCTTATTATTTTTTCAATCAAATTCAATAAAAATAAAATTTTTTTTAAATCGTTCATTGCATTAAATTCTTAACCAAATACACGGCTGGTGGAATCTCCATTCACATGTAAAAATTACAATTTTTAATCCTAATTATTTGATTCAATCCCGGAAACCTGTTTTTTAATTTTTTTATTAATTATTACGTAGATTGAATTTACAAATTTTCAGTTTTAAAAATTTAACTAGTTCGCGTGGATCTCAATAAAGAAACTCTTATTTCAATATTATCGAATAATACCGCCTATGTGATTTCAAATTTCGCGCGCTACCAATGCACCATCTATGTACGTCATTTCCCGCGTAGCCAACCGCGAAATACAAAAAATTATTAGAATAACTTTATTTTAACGCTAAAATCTTAAATAATAATTATTTTTTTTCTTTTTAAAGAACTTTTTTCTATTTTTTATCTTAATAATAGTTATTGCAATCAGTATCAATTTATTTTAATCACTGAAAATTACAATTTTCAAACGTAATTATCATTAAAAAATTTTAATTTTAAAATCACTAAAAAAGCAACTTCAAATGTTTAATTACCGTAAAAAAATAATCCTCAACTAATCAAGTACCAGAATAATTAGCGTTTAGTCTTCCTTAAAACTGAAAGTCCTTGATTTTAATTACTCAGAAGGATAAATTGAAATAACAACAAAAAAAAAGAAAGTGACCGTTGACTTTGCGGTATTATCCCTTTGGCTAACATGCCTGAGAGAACATGAAGAGCTTCGTGAATTGGTTTACTACCGCAGGAGTTAATTTTTTTCTAAACCCTCGGCTTGGTCATCCGAAATAAAATCCGCGAGGTAAAAAACGGACGGTAAGACCATCAAGCAGAAGCAAAATCGGAATTGGGTAATTAAAAACAAACTGCGACGGGGAATCGATTGATGTAAGAATTATGCAGATGTCGTTTCAAAACGGGAATGGGAAATTTTTCCAAGCGAGGGTGAGGATTGTCGAGAAGAGGGTTAACGATGGTAGAGGTTACAATTAGGCAAGGAGTCAATTCAATATCAAGGACCATTCGAGGAATATTCAACGATTGGTATTAAACGCTGGCGGCCCTTTTCTACCTTTTACGAATAGAATCCCTGGAAGAAAGGGGAGGGCTGATGAATTTACCCCTGAAGAGGAGGAGAGAGACTCAGTGCGAGTTTGGCTTTTGACTGAGCTTCGACGTGGACAGACCCGGTCCAAGGCCAATACCCTTGATACCAACCCTCAGTAGCATCGATGGAATTACCTACGGGTAATGAGTTTATCCGATACGACGGGGGTAATCTTCAACGTCAAGTCCTTTTTATTTGTTAGCTTTTTCTCCTTCAATCTTTTTTCTCAGTAATGTCTTTTGACGTTTATTTAATCAGGATTAATCTTATTTGCTGGAATATTAAGGCTACATTTTTACTCTTATTTTTATTGTTAAGTTTTTTTTTTTCAGCTGGGTAATTATAAGTTCATTTGGAGAGTGATTGACTTTTGGGATTTTGAAGGGTAGTCAAGTGCAGAATACCTGAGGGTAGGTTAGTAGTTTGTTTGCGGGAATTTTTGACGTGAAATTCTTAAGTTTAGAAGGGATTGTTTTGTCATTTTTGGAAAAGTTTAAAACAATTGTTTTTAAGTGGTTGAATTTTTAAAATTTCCTGAAAATTTTTCAATTCAATCTACGTAATAATTAATAAAAAAATTAAAAAACAAGTTTCCAGGATTTAATCAAATAATTAGGTGTGAAAATTGTAATTTTCAATGATTAAGACAAATTGATACTGATTGCAATAATTATTATTAAGATAAAAAATAGAAGAAAGTTCTTTAAAAAGGCAAAAAAAAAATAATTATTTAAGATTTTAGCGTTAAAATAAAGTTTTTCTAATAACTTTTTGTATTTCGCGGTTGGCAACGCGGGAAATGACGTACATAGATGGCGCATTGGTAGCGCGCGAAATTTAAAAACAGGTTTCCGGGATTTAATCAAATAATTAGGTTTAAAAATTGTAATTTTTACATGTGAATGAAGATTCCGCCAGTGGGTATTTGGTTAAGAATTTAATGCAATCAACGATTTAAAAAAAAATTTATTTTCATTGAATTTGATTGAAAAAATAATAAGCTTTCGATTAAAACAATAAAAAAGTAATATTTTTTTATAGACATTCTTTACCCTACACTGAGAGACAATTTTATTTAATAGTAATGAAATTTTATTACTATTTAATAAAACGTTTATTTGGCTAATCTCAAATAAAAATTTATAAAATATTAATAAAATTTCCTTAAATACTAATAAAATTTTATAAAATACTAATAAATTTTTCTTAGTATGTAAAAGATGTTGTCTGTCATAAAGACAACATAAAAGTCGGAAGTAAACAAATAGGTTAGGTTAGGATGTCTCGTTGAAAAATCTTAATATTATTTATTAAAAGATATTACTGTGAAAATATAATTGACTATATTATAATTAATAAAAATTTATGTTATGTTATGAAACATAAATTATGTATAGTAATTAAGCACATTTAACTTTTATATGTTTATATATCTTAATAAATTAAATTCATCAATATTAATTTTTTTTTTGAGATTATTTGCTTACCGTAAAACTTTTGGAACAGGTACAAAGTACGCGTATTAATGACAGCAATCGAAAGCGACGCTCGTGGTTATTTTAATAAACACATATTAGTATTTAAGAAAATTTTATTAAATACTAATAAAATTTTATTGATATGAAATCAAATTTTGTTAATATTAACTAATTTTTTTTTTTCAAGTCTAAATAAACTTCTTTATTACTATTAAATAAAATTGTCTCTCAGTATAGTAATGGAATTTTATTACTATTTAATAAAACGTTTACTTGGCTAATCCCAAATAGAAATTTATAAAATATTAATAAAATTTCCTCAAATATTAATAAAAATTTTCGTAAATACTAATATATATTTTATTAAATACAAATAAAATTTTATAAAATACTAATAAATTTTTCTTAGTATGTAAAAGATGTTGTCTGTCATAAAGACAACATAAAAGTCGGGAGTAAACAAATAGGTTAGGTTAGGATGTCTCGTTGAAAAATCTTAATATTATTTATTAAAAGATATTACTGTGAAAATATAATTGACTATATTATAATTAATACAAATTTATGTTATGTTATGAAACATAAATTATGTATTGTAATTAAGCACATTTAACTTTTATATGTTTATATAAGGTAAAAGCCCCAATATATGATCATGTACCAGTATATGATCACTCCATGTATTTGTATACCTATATTTGTGAATATAGATATACAAATACATGGAGTGATCATATACTGGTACATGATCATATATTGGGGCTTTTACCTTACCTTAATAAATTAAATTGATCAATATTAATTTTTTTTTTGAGATTATTTGCTTACCGTAAAACTTTTGGAACAAGTACAAACTACGCGTATTAATGACAGCAATCGAAAGCGACGCTCGTGGTTATTTCAATAAACACATATTAGTATTTAAGAAAATTTTATTAAATATTAATAAAATTTTATTTATATGAAATAAAATTTTGTTAATATTAACTAATTTTTTTTTTCAAGTCCAAATAAACTTCTTAATTACTATTAAATAAAATTGTCTCTCAGTGTATGAGGATACTTGGATCTCCTTAACCAAAATTCACTATCAATAGAACCAACTACGCTGCTCATATTCGTAAAAGAGTAGCAAGTTGGCTAAATATTGCAAAAGAAAACAAAGTCTCGGTTAATATTTATCCAGAGTGAGTGTAACTCATCGTCGAGAAGATAATCATATTAGCTCGGCTATAACTTGTCTATGCATAAGCATAATACCGTGAGGGTGAGTGAAGGGCGAGAGGATGGAGCTGGAAGTAGCTGAAGGATACGAAAGAGAAGAGTGTCCTGGTGCTGGCGGATTCTAGCCAGGGATACTTCCATGTATACAATATGTATTTAATGTGTTCAACGTTCTAGGTTGTGTTGTAGGTTGTGTTCTGTGCTCTGCTGAGTCTGTAGGTCGCAGTGTCTCCGTTGTAGGAATAGGAGCAGTCTCCTTGCTCCTCTTCTTGCTGCTCCTCTTACATCCCTTACTCACTCCAGCTCGGGACTGTTCACACTGTGCACAAGAGTATTATACTCTCGATTTTCCTGCGCTTCTCTGTATCCTTGCTTCTGGTGCTTTTGCTTTGCTGCTCCTCGCTGGATCCACTCGAGAAGGTGCAACGTACAACGTTAATCAGCGTAATTGAATTAGCCGCTCGCTCGACTGTTGTAATTATGACTATTTATAATGATTCTATGTGGGAGCTGAATCAGTGAATTAGCTTCTGTATCTTTACATCAATGATATATTACTTATTACGCTTCTCTATCTAAAGTCAATTGTATTATCAAATCTTCTCTTTTAATTTTTAGTTATTAATTGCTTTAAAATTGCTGATTTTTCTTTGGTAAAGTGTGTGTTGTTTAATTGTTTAATAATGGTAAGTCTGGCAATTAAGAGGTCGAGACTAAAAAAATTGACTTTTAATAAAAAGTAATGTATTCTGTAATTAAAATATGTGTTCGGATATTTTTATATTCAAATCGAGACGACTATTGCCCTCATAGTTTGCCTCAAATGGGATTTCGCGGATAACCATCTATTGAATAATTAAAACATTCATTTTTTGTATTAGTTATTAATTGCTTTAAAATTGGCGATTTTTCTTTAGTAAAGCGTGTGTACGTGGGATTATTATTAAAAAGTTATTTTTAAATTTATTAAAGGAGACTGTCGAAGATTAAGAATTATTGGAATAATAGAGTCCAGCGGCGGGAATGCTACATGTGGAAAATTTAAGTATTTTAGTGTGAAATTAACACTAGGCTTGTTATTTTTTGAATAAGCTGTTGTTAGTCGACAATAACACTTGATAAGTTGCGTTTAAATCAACACGAAATTTATGTTGAAAAGACTAACTCGGAATCTGTCGAACAATTAAAGTGACACTTACGATTTAAAATGTTTATTAAACGGACAAAATAATCCTGATCTACTGCATTGACACACAATTAAAAGTCCAAAAGTAACCACATACTCATTTAGTCTCACTAATATATACTTTTGTTGAGTTTAAGGGTTACAAGACACACAACGATTGTAGCTTAACTATTTATTCGACACTTTAATCTTAAATATTATTTAAATAAAGTTTGTTATTAGTTTTAAGATTGAAGAGCCAAGTTTCGTAAAATTTACCAAATATTTTGTTATAAAATAGAATAACTGACAGTTTATTTTTATTTTAAATATTTTATTTGTCAGTGTGAGCTAACTTGGTAGAAATAACCCTTGAAGTACCTTTTAGCTGACTATTTTATATATTTATTAAATTAAATCTTTGTTTAAAGTATTAAAAATATCTATAAATTTAAAAATTTTTGGCTAAATAAATTCTATCACCAGTTTACAACTGGATGAAATTTTGAATTAACATCGAATAGATTTAACAAAAGAAAATAATGTATTAATTGATTAATTTTAACTTTATAATGTAAATCTTAATCATTGAGTTGAATTTAGTGATTAATGCATTATTTTTTCTATTAAAAAATCATATTTAATGAGTTAATCAATTTATTATCAATTACAAAATTGAATTTAAAAATAATTCAATTTATTTTCTACTAAGAATTTAATTTAATGGTTCATGAATTATTTTTTTTCATTAGAAAAGTGGATTTAATGTTTCAAATTATTTTTTTTCTATTAAAAAATCAATTTTTTTTAAAGAATTACTTTTAATAAGTGAATTTATTAATATTTTTTTACAAAATTGAATTTAATAGGTTACCAAATTAATTTCAAATTGAAAAATTAAATTTATTATTGAAATTTTAAACAGCTTTAAGTGCACTGAAAATTCCAAAATTTAAAAAAAATGAGAAATTTTAAGGAGGTCCGAGCGAATCTAATGTAAAAAATAATTTCCAACTTTGAGCTTTGAAATTAAGTATATGTATAAATAAATACGTAATTTATCTAATCCCAAAATTTAAAAAAGATTCACCGTTTAGTTACTTAGATATTAAATTTAAAAAATCACATATTTTATCTCCTTATACACGGGCTCTTATGGCGGACAAACGTTTTATCGAGACTAATTATTTATTTCAATATTAACCTGCCAACTTTAACGGATAAAAAACTATACACAAGAAACTTGGATTATTGCAAAATATGAAAACAATTTAATAATAATACATTACCGATATAATTTTTGAAATATTTAAAGTCAAATTTTATGTTTGTAACTCGTTTATCGTCAGCTATTTATTCGAATAAAGATTTGACAACATCGCGTCAACAGCTGAGAAAAAGCAAAAGGATAGAAATATAGTTACAGAGAGCGAGAAATGTTTAACTCACACACTCATCCACGTCTCTGTATTATTTACTCCGGCAAGTAATAAATACCAAAGTCATTTTATTACTTTACTTTATTAAATAAGTAAAAATCATCAATTATTAAATTGTCTAAATTATTTGAAATTAAAATAAAGAATTTTGACGAATATTGGGAAGACTAAAATTTGAAAAAAATTTAACACTATTTTGACTCATTAGTTACGCTCGAACTTCCTTAAAATACATTTAGCACAAAAAAATTCTAAACAGTAATTTTCAAAAGGATAAAACATTTTATAAATGAACAGGGTATTTAGTTGAGATTTCAAGGACTTGGTCTTTGAGACTCCCTTTTGGCACGCATCAAAAGTCGTACTTCATTAAGTTGGTAACACTTCTCCTCTTAATTCGGATCTGTGAGTGGCTTACACGATTCTAGATCTCGGAAGCTGAAGCTCCACCGAAGAACAAGAAAGAGATGCGTAAAAGCATAAAAGAGACGGCAAGGGAGCAAGAGACACCATGAGAGAAAGATTAATTGCATTCCGTCTTGAGGCGGCGTATTTTAAAGCAAACCACCGGGAGAGAATGAGACAACCAGAGAATTAGGAAACCGTCTCTTGGAGCTTGAGGTATAGTAGAAAGGATGAAAAGAGAAAGGGGCCAGAAAAGACGACGTTAAATTCAGTGAGAGATTCCTGGCTGCCACTGATGGAGGGACTACGCCACTAGACGAGAAGACAGCGCCAGAGGCCTTGTTGTATTTATCATATAATTACCATAATAGAGCTCGAACCATCTCCGTCTCTATCCTATCTAGAGTATCTCACTCGATTATTTTACCAAAAGCCCCAACCGCCGAATTTAAAGTTACCTCCACCTCCGCTCTGATAATTTCTGATGGAACCTGTAAAACCTCTATTCCGAATCGCCCGTTCTAAAACCGCAAATTACAAACTCCCTGATACATTTTAACTCCAGCTTTTCTGGGTCTCTCTCTGCTGCACGGTCTGTGTGGATAACACAATACAACCCGAGCCTTCGAGCGTAACAGGACAGCTGACCTACGTCCTGGATCCGTTGATTTTAATGTCAAAATAGCCGAGGGTTCAGTTACAACACAACACGGAAAATTCATTCTATAATCTGATTATTTACTGGATTGAGTTTCTGCTGTTTATAACGGTGACCGTTTGTAAGCTGGGTATTGATACTTTGGAGCCAAAGTTGGTTGTAATTGATTGATTTTTTCCAAACATATGAAAATTAGACTTGCAAGTTACTAACAATATATTTCTGCAAGACATATATTATTCCAAGTATTGTTATTATTCTTGCTACAACTTTCTTTCAATTCCTCACTAAATAATTATTTATTTGGCAACTCGTATTTCCACTCTTAAAATTATATGTCAATTTATAAAGAGACTAACGCTTTAATAAAGTAACCTCTGGATTTATTTTAAAGTTTCCGACTATTCACACCTTAAAATACTAAAACAAAACGTTATTAACAATTAATAAATGTGTTAGCATAAAGCGGTGGTGTTTATTATGTTTGGAGATGTCGAACAAGTGGAACAAGTCGAAGAATCTAACTTTTGTTGATGGTAGTTAATTCCTCGGCCTGCCGGTCTGTAAACGAAAAACTTTGGACTACTTTCGCCACCTATCTGCTAAACCAGACACTATTTATTGTTAATAAAATTTTTTGAATTAAAATTATCTAAAATCTAAACTAAAATGTTGAATACTATCAAAATTACTGTTGCCGTTTGCTTAAGAAAATATTTTCTTTTATAAATTTTTGAAGCTTAAATTCTTTGTTACTCCCGTGAAATTATTCTCAAATTTTCCTATTCAAAATTTAAATTTGACATAAGAATTGCAATATTATTTCAAGTTATTATCAATATATTTACCTTAACAGGCGAGACCATCTTTTTCTCGCTTTGCTCTCACATAGTTCAACGGAACTATCTCTGTCGCACTCCCAAAAGCAGAGCAATTGCAGTTTCGATTGGTTTCACGAAACGAATGAAATTTTTGAAAAAAACGCTTTGTGGTGAAATAGTTTATTAAATTATCTATTATCTCTAAAAACGTTTTTTCAAAATTTACATTCGTTTCGCTAAGCCGATTGAAACTGCAATCACTGGTCTCGGCTGTTAAGCAAGACAAATATTATTCCAAGTATCATTATTATTCTTGCTACAATTTTCTTTCAATTCCTCACCAAATAATTATTTATTTGGCAACTCGTATTTCCACTCTTAAAATTATATGTCAATTTATAAAGAGACTAACGCTTTAATAAAGTAACCTCTGGATTTATTTTAAAGTTCCCGACTATTCAGACCTTAAAATACTAAAACAAAGCGTTATTAAAAATTAATAAATGTGTTAGAATGAAGCGGAGGTGTTTATTATGTTTGGAGATGTCGAACAAGTGGAACAAGTCGAAGAATCTAACTTTTGTTGATGATAGTTAATTCCTCGGCCTACCGGTCTGTAAGCGAAAAACTTTGGACTACTTTCGCCACCTATCTGCTAAACCAGACACTATTTATTGTTGATAAAATTTTTTGAACTAAAATTATCTAAAATCTAAACTAAAATGTTGAATACTATCAAAATTACTGTTGCCGTTTGCTTAAGAAAATATTTTCTTCTATAAATCCTTGAAGCTTAAATTTCTTTGTTATTTCCGTCTATTCTCAAATTCTCTTGCATCTAATTAAGTTTCTCAATAAATAAATCACTCGAGATTTTAATTTGCTCTTATGGATACTGATGAAGTCATAAAATAGTGATCAGTAATCTAGAGCTTATCTCGCTCGAAAATAGATTTTTAATAAAATCGTAAAATATTTATGAGGACGAAAGTAGGTAGTGAATGAGCCAGCTTATTAATGATAATCGGTTTACTGTTGAATATAATTACAATTACTGGCAACGGATCTCGGACATGGGACATAGGGAATAGAAGCTTCTTAAGATATGTGCATACATGATAAAGTCAATGAGCCAAATATTGTCTGAAAAGTTTTATCCTTACTTTTTATATTTATATTTCTATTTCAGCGGGTAAGCTATTTATGGATATTATGTTCTCGTTTCGAGAATCTATTTTCGAGTCCTGTTTAGATTTCCCGTGAATATTGGCTCAGATATTCCACCCTCGAAAATTTCGTCCCCCGTCACGGGAAAACTAGCTGGTATCGATACGAATTCTAATAGAACGTCCAATAAAATTCTTTTTGTTTTCAATTCATTATTTTCACCCGATCGATTTTTTATAGAGTTCAATTTCATTTTATTTTATCATTTTTATCCCAAATGTTTTCTCAATGTATTAAGTGATGATATTTTCGGTGAATACGGTTAACTAAGTGGAAAGATATTACTAAACAGTACTCGAGTTCTTTGATGCTACTTACGGATCCATGAGCATCATGCTCTTTACTCGAGATAATTTACGTTAAAGGTTAACTAAACAATCCGACCGTCAATATCATGCGGGTCTTATCTCCAGTGATATTAATTATAATCATAAAGTAAATAATAAATTCTGGGAAAAAAAAATTTTATAAATATTGTGGTACTAAATTGGAAAAGTGTCGAATATTTTTGCAAATTATAATCACTTATATCTTCTTTCCATTTATTCAGGAGATAACTCATCAATTATTCCATAAAATTACTCTTAAATCGCTGAAGAATCATCGGATGACAATCCAACCTGAGTTCCATCTTTACTAAATTTATTAAAGTACCATCCGATGGAAAAAAAGTAAATAACACTTTTGGAAATAGTATCACTAAGGTGCAAACAAAATATTATTTCATAAGCTTAAAGGTCTGTTAAAAAAACTAGGACACGTGATGGTATTTAAAAGTTATTCAAAGCCACCCCATAAAATTCATTTTTTGGAATATTTTTCCAAATTTTAAAAGCCACAAAATAAATTTTAAAAATCATTTAAAGTAGATAAGGCAGCTTGAATAGAAGTTTAAATTGCGAACTTCAAGATAAATTTATCAATTTTAAGGAATCTCTTGCTAGAAAGTTATTTTGATACTGACTAAACTATGAGTTTCTAGTAAAAAAATTAGAAAAACGGTTGACCCTAAAGGCCATCCCTGCAACTTCCCGCAAATTCCGTTAATACCTGGCCGCTTTTTTGAGCTCTTCGAGCTCAAAAGTACAATCTGTGTGTTGTTTTAAGCTCTCTGAGCTCAAAAAAATACCTTTTCTATGCTTTTGAGCTCTTTGAGCTCAAAAGTCTGATAGAAGTTCCATAGAACACTATTTTTTGAATGTTCATACCGCAATAACTTTTGAATGAATGAACTGATTTTTACGCGGTTGGCGGCATTCTACGTAGTTTTTTAGCCTTATAAATAGTTTCTAAGTTTCAATTGGTCAAACTAGAAATTTCGGAGTAATTCTGAAAAACACTTTTTCCGTCTTTCTTTCGTTTACGATATCTCTCGAACGAATCAACCGATTTTGACCGGATTGGCGGCGACCGACATGGTTTTTCAAGGTTGAGAGCTGATTAGTTTTTGGAATCGATCGGTTGAGCCGTTTAAAAGTTATCCCAAAAAAACCACTTCAGAAAAAATTTTTTTTCCTACTTTTTTTTAGATTTCTCCAAATTTCTCAAAATATATCGGTCCGAATCAGTTCAAATTAACAGGATATTTAAGTTTGGCAAAGCCCTTTCGAATGGCACCAACCGCGATGAAATCGGCTTAACCGTTTACAAGTTAGAAAAGGTTTACATACTTACACACACACACACATACATACAGACATAGTGACACCCTCGCGGGAATAGTCAGGAAAGCTTCCTAGGACCTCAAAACGTCGAGATCTGATGAAAACTCGATTTTCGAAAAACGGGGTAAAATCAATAACTTCCCGATTTTTGAAAATTTTCAATTTTCTTGGCGGGAAGTTAAAAATTTTATTTTACACTGAGAGACAATTTTATTTAATAGTAATGAAATTTTATTACTATTTAATAAAACGTTTATTCGGCTAATCCCAAATAAAAATTTATTGAATATTAATAAAATTTCCTTAAATACTAATAAAAATTTTCTTAAATAATAATATATGTTTTATTGAATATTAATAAAATTTCCTTAAATACTAATAAAAATTTTCTTAGTATGTAAAAAATGTCTGTCATAAAGACAAAATAAAAGTCGAGAGTAAACAAATAGGTTAGGTTAGGATGTCTCGTTGAAAAATCTTAATATTATTTATTAAAAGATATTACTGTGAAAATCTAATTGACTATATTATAATTAATACAAATTTATGTTATGTTATGAAACATAAATTATTCATTGTAATTAAGCACATTTAACTTTTATATGTTTATATACCTTAATAAATTAAATTGATCAATATTAATTTTTTTTTTTGAGATTATTTGCTTACCGTCAAACTTTTGGAACAAGTACAAAGTACGCGTATTAATGACAGAAAACGAAAGCGACGCTCGTGGTTATTTTAATAAACACATATTAGTATTTAAGAAAATTTTATTAAATACTAATAAAATTTTATTTATATGAAATATAATTTTATTAATATTAAGTTTTTTTTTCAAGTCCAAATAAACTTTTTTATTACTATTAAATAAAATTGTCTCTCAGTGTAGCCACTGTAACTGACCAATCTAGCTCATCTTCGAACTTAACCCAAAATTAATTCATTAAAATAAATCAATTTCTCACAGTTCAAAGCTTCCTCAAAAATAAATTCCCAATAAATTATTAACCCGGTAAAAAAATCAATAGCATAAAATATGAAGTGCACCCCCGATAGCGAATTTACTCTTTATATTTTTACCTACCATAAGGTAAAAGCTCGATATATATTTATATATTTTTCGGATAATGTATAAAATGTATAAAATTTACGAAATGTATAAAACCAGTGGTTAATTCAGAGGGTGAGGGTAATTGGTGCAATTCGGGTGCGTACTCTCGTCTCCGGGCATAAACACGAGGGGTCTCAGGCTCAGGTGTCGAGGTAAAACGTAATAGGTCGCATCATCCCTGCGTGTGCCATTCCCTCGTCAACGACCAGCTATACTCGTGCCAGTAAGTAGTCTCTACTCTAGTTCGCCGACTTCGCCCCCTGATCGATGTATTATACCTCTCAACTGAGGGTACCTCCCTCTTTCTCTTATCCACAACATCGATCCAAGTACATTTATTTTTTCCTGTCCCCTACCGAAAAAAGTTTCCAGCTCTAGCAATTTTTTCCTGCCCACTCCATGTTTAATTTTTCATGGATAAGTTTGTCGAGCCGGGTAATCCGTAATTTTTTGTTGACTCACCTTTTTTTCGTTGTTTTTTTTTTTTATTATTTTACCGCCGTAAATCATCGGGTAAGTGTACTTAATAGTGTTTGAAGAATTATGTGCGAAAATTACGGTATGAAAATTAAAATTTCCGGTCCGCAAGGGTCTGTGTAACCTGCGAAACCCTTTTTCCTCGTGTCCGTCATTTAAACTTAAGGGTCCAAGCTCTTTTACACTTTCAACCACCTTCTACTTTTAGGGAGCATTACACCTCTCGGAAGGTAACAGGAAAACCACTTTAAATATTTACTTTTCAATTAATTTACAAATATTACCTCAGTCATCATATCACGATATCATAACTTTATTTTTTACGCATTTATTCAATTTTTAACTTCCCGCTAAGAAAATTGAAAATTTTCAAAAATCGGGAAGTTATTGGTTTTACCCCGTTTTTCGAAAATCGAGTTTTCATCAGATCTCGACGTTTTGAGGTCCTAGGAAGCTTTCCTGACTATTCCCGCGAGGGTGTCACTATGTCTGAATGTATGTATGTATGTGTGTGTGTGTGTGTGTAAGTATGTAAACCTCTTATAACTTTTTAACGGTTGAACCGATTTCATCGCGGTTGGTGCCATTCGAAAGGGCTTCGCCAAACTTAGATTTTCTGTTAATTTGAACCGATTCGGAGCGATAGATTTTGAGAAATTTGGAGAAATCTAAAAAAAAGTAGGAAAAAAATTTTTTCTGAAGTGGTTTTTTTGGGATAACTTTTAAACGGCTCAACCGATCGATTCCAAAAACTAATCAGCTCTCAACCTTGCAAAGCCATGTCGGTCGCCGCCAATCCGGTCAAAATCGGTTGATTCGTTCGAGAGATATCGTGAACGAAAGAAAACCGAAAAAAGTGTTTTTTCAGAGTTACTCCGAAATTTATAGTTTGACCAATTGAAACTTAGAAATTATTTATAAAGCTTAAAAACTACGTAGAATGCCGCCAACCGCGTAAAAATCGGTTCATTCATTCAAAAGTTATTGCGGTATGAACATTCAAAAAATAGTGTTCTATGAAACTTCTATCAAACTTTTGAGCTCAAAGAGCTCAAAAGCATAGAAAAAGTATCTTTTTGAGCTCGGAGAGCTTAAAACAACACACAGATTGTACTTTTGAGCTCGAAGAGCTCAAAAAAGCAGCCAGGTATTAACGGAATTAGCGGGAAGTTGCAGGGATGGCCTTTAGGGTCAACCGTTTTCCTAATTTTTTAATAATCAATTTAATTTTTTCAAAAATTTTGTATCAATATTTAAGACATTAAATCTTAAATTCACACGAAAAAATTTTTAATTTACATGATTTTTAACTTCCCGCTAAGGGCTTGACTAAACTTAGATTTTGACCATAATTTAGATCGATTCGAACCGGTAGATTTTGAGAAATCTAAAAAACTGCAAAAAAATTTTTTCAGATGTGGTTTTTGGAATAACTTTTAAAGGGCTCGACCGATCAATTCCAAAACTAATCAGCTCTTAATATCAAAAATCACGCCGATTGCCGCCAGCCCGGTCGAAATCGGTTAATTTGTTCGTGAGTTATCGTTAACGAAAAAATCGAAAAAATCGGTTTTAGGAATTACTTTGCAATTCCTTGTTCGACCAATTCAAACTTACAGGTTCTGTATGAGGCTTCAAAAACTGCGTCAAATGCCACCAAGCGCAAAAAAATCTGCTTATTTATTCAAAAGTTGTTGCGGTTTAAAAATTCGAAAAATAGTGTTTTATTCAACTTCTAGCAGATTTTTGAGCTCGGAGAGCTTAAAATGATACGAAAATTATATTTTTGAGCTCGAAGAGCTTAAGAACGTAATAAATGTAGGTTTGTGCGCTTAAGTATGAAATGAGCGGGAAGTTGCAGGGATGGCCTTTAGGGTCAACCGTTTTCCTAATTTTTTTTTTTAATATTAAAGCTCATAATTTAGTCAATTATATCGAAATAAATTTTTAGCTCCAAGAAATTTTTCTTCAAAAGATGTCATCAAAAATTGCACGCCTCAAAATAAACTATAATTTGAATTGAAAATTATTCTCTAAAATTAAATTAATAAAATACTAGCAACCTTGCAGTCACTACGTGACTCCTGTGACTTTTAAACTATAAATAAATAAAATTTTCTTCTATTAAATAACGAATTTTGTTAAATTGCACTGTACTTTCTTGAATATTGACGTTTTTACAGATATAAGCTCATTCTGAAGTTACACTCATCAAGACCTTTCATTTGAGTACCCACATCAATTTTTCATATATTTAATACATTTATATATTTTACGAATACCATACATATAAAATATATAAAAAATACCATGTGGGTATTTAAATGAAAGGTCTCGATGAATTTAACATTGAAACGAGTTTATATCTTAGAAAATGTCAATAATTAAGAAATGACCTTGTATCTTGTGAACTATTGACATTTTTAAAGATATAAGCTCATCCCGGTGTTACACTCATCAATACCTTTCATTTAAGTACCCATATCAATTTTTCATACATTTATATATATTATATATATGTACATATGAAAAATATATAAAAATGCATGTGAGTACTCAAATGAAAGCTCTTGATGAGTATAACATTGAGATAAGCTTATATCTTTAAAAATCTCAATAATTAAGAAGTAATGTTGTATCTTGTCACCTAATGATGTTATTAAAGATATAAGCTCATCTTGATGTTACACTCATCCATGTAGTACCTACATGCATTTTTGATATGTTATCCATATACACATATATACAATACATATAAATATATGAAATATATAAAAAATTGATGTTGGTACTTAAATGAAAGGTCTCAATGAGTGTAACATCAGGATGAGCTTTTATCTTTAAAAATGTCAATAGTTCACAAAATACAAGGCCATTTCTTAATAATATAAATAACTTACCATCCTAGTGTTGTAAAGCTAAAATTTGTAGTTAAAAAATGAATCTATAAAAAATTTAAAAAGTGTAGGATTGAAATTTAAATTAATTCTTCACTATTTTAAAACAGTTGATTACTAATCACTAGTAGTACGCTTAAGACATTTCTTTTACTAATAAAGCTTAAGCAAGTATTAACATTATTATTTTAAAAATAAAATTTAGTATTTAATAAAAGTAAACGGCCCGAAAAAGTGAATAATCAAACCAAAATCTGCATAACAGATTACGAGTAAAAGTGAAAATGTAATAAAAAGTAATGAACCCTAGTAAAATGGCGAGGACGAGTTGGAGCCGGAAGATGGAATGAGTAAGTAGGAGTAGTATAACTAAGAGTAGATAGCGCCAGAATGAGAATAGGATGGTCAGCAGAGGCACTAGCCAGCCAGCGCCTGGGTACATTATTTCTTGATGTCAAATAAAGCAATTAGCATGTGCCCTGACCAGGGTCCCGGGGCTGCGGACCGAGTAATCTGGCGTAGTCCCCGGCGTGTGCGACATCTTCATCAGCTCGTCTGCCCATCCCTTCCTTCATACGAGCACACACACACAAAAACACACACACACACACACACACACACACACACACACACACAGATAACTACACTGGGAGGACGAGTACGAGCATGAACACATACCCGAGAGACAGTGATAACTGAAAAGAGACCGAAATAATGAACAAGCCTTGCAGAAGGGAGACCAGAGACCTAGATGGCTTCCAAGGGAAATTTCACAAAGGCTGACCTCCTCCTAATGAATGTTATATAACCCTTTTAATGCTTTACGCCTCTTAGATTTTTCAGAACGCACTTTTCGTCTCAGTTACACTCCCCCTTACAGAATAGACGCAGCCCCGTCTTGTCTTGTTCACTTTCGGATGCGGCTCGGCAGAAGAGCCCACATTTTCATCCTATTCAGTTTTCTCGGGCTCTTCTCTTCTGGCTTCTACTTCTACCTCTTTCACTTTCAGACAGCCTCAGAAGTGGCTTGCTCCTACTATACAGCTCTAACGGCTTCCACCGCCGGCGAAACCCCAGACCCTTGGGGGTTGGTAATTATGTGGCGGGCGTAAATTAAGCTTGTTTAGATTGGGATTTTTATTAAGGACCTTTATGAGGTGCTGCAGAAGTGGAGCTGCAACACTTACTTTTTTAAAAGCTCTTAATTTTATTACTTTTTTAAATTTAGTGCATTTGTATTTAGAAAAAAATTTTTTGCAGAAAAATTGTATTTTTTTAATTAAAAAAAAAATAAGTTTAATTTAGAAATTTATTTTTGGCGAAAATATTGGGAGATATCAAAAATTTATAGGATAATTTTTTGTAGAAAGTTGAATTCTCTATAAAAAATATTTCAATCATTTTTCTTGTATCGATAATAAGGTAAAAGCCCTAATTATAGACAAAATTACACGGAAAAAAGTAAACTGTAATATTCACTCGGATTCCGGTTAATTTTTATAGTTTCAAACAGTAAAGCGGACATCGGGGTGGCAAAAATATAAATATTACAGAACTTAATGTAGAAAGTATAAAAGCCACAATTTATAATTTAATATCCAAAATAAGTGATTAGTAGCTGTCACTATAGTAAATAACGACTCTTTCATCTTAAAAAATTACAGTTTCAAACAGTAAAAATTGCCATTTCAATCTATAGTCCATATTATGAGGAGAAGGGGAATTCAGATGAAAGAGGCTCTCACTCTGGGAGAATTTAACATTTCAAACAGTAAAAATTATACTTTTAAAATATATATTTTACCAGTCCAAGCAAGTCAATAATTACAGTTTGATATTTAGCGTTGCGTTTAAAATTTACCATTTTACTTTGTAAATATTGACGTTGCTTGTATTAGAAATTCACTAACTTTATTTTATACTTTTTACAAATCATAAGATTATTTTTTAGGTACGAAATGATGAATATCAAAGTTTTAATTCTTAACAGCCGAGACCAGTGATTGCAGTTTCAATCGGCTTAGCGAAACGAATGGAAATTTTGAAAAAACCTTTTTAGAGATAATAGATAATTTAATAAACTATTTCACCACAAAGCGTTTTTTTCAAAAATTTCATTCGTTTCATGAAACCAATCGAAACTGCAATTGCTCTGCTGTTGGGAGTGCGACAGAGATTGTTCCGTTGAACTCCGTGAGAGCAAAGCGAGAAAAAGATGGTCTCGCCTGTTAATCATTATACTTTAACATTTTAGACATTTACATAGCGAATATTACTGTTTGAAATAGTATTTTCTTCCATGTAAAGAGTAAATTGTAACGTTTAAATGGTAAATGTTATATAGTGAATAGTAAAATCACGATTTTACTGTTTGAAATGGTAATTTTTAGCAGTTGATCATTACTTATTATAAATCGACTGTTATTTATTACAGTTTACTTTTTTCCGTGTAAGTTTATTTATTTTTCTATTATTATTATTATTATTATTATTATTATTTTTATTTATTTATTATTTATAATAATTATTATTATAACTAACAACAATTAATTATTAATAAATAATTAGGTTTATTTAGAAAAAAAATTTTTTTATTTCAGAAAAATTGTATTTTTTTCACTTTCAAAAAAATTAGTTTAATTTAGAATTTTATTTTTGGTAAAGTTATAGGAGGTATAAAAAATTTATAAGATATTTTTTTTGTAGGAAATAACATTCTCTATAAAAAATATTTCAATAATTTTTCTCGTATCTATAATAAGGTAAAAGCTCCAATTATTGACACTATAAGAGACAAAGTTATGATTTGATTTTTTTTAAGCAATCAAATATCAATATCGTTGAATTTTGTTTGTGGTAATGTTTCAAGTAATGTTTTTACTAATCAAATTTTTTCAAATCATAATCACTGATGTTTACTAATTAATTTTAAATAATTAAATAGATTATCCGGATACACCAATTATTGACAGGTTAAAGAACTGATTGATCTAATTATTGACATACCTTCACCCCAATTATTGACACCTATACTGAGCATGCCTACAATCATCTGCTTAGTCTTATTTATCCAAACTTATTATTAAGTAATCAATTTTATTAAAGTTTATTAATAATAATTTCCATAATTGATTAATTAATTTTAAAAATATAAAAATTAATTTAAAAATAATTTATTTAATCAGAAGAGTTCAAACTCTTACAGTTAATTTTTTAGGTTAAAGTCAAAAAAAGGCTTGATAGCGCTGTCGAATGGCTGTCAATATGAGATTCAACTTAAAAATTATCAACTAGTTATTGACACCCATTATTTAAATATTATAAAGCATACAATTAATTTCGATTATTCAATTTTATAAATTTTTCATATATTGTTAATTAAAAAAAAAAAAAAGATGATATTATTAGATGAAGAAATGAATTTAAACTCGGCATTTAAAAAAATGCTTTTCTAATGAAAGTTGTTAAGAAAATAAACGTTCGTAAGGTTTGATCAACTGGTGCTTTTATTTTTTTTAATAATTAATATTCAATATTTTGAACTGACAGTGATTTTTTTCAACTTTTAATGAATTAGTATTTAATAAAAATTTATATAATAGTTATTCTCATTACAGATTATTGAATATATTTAAAAATAATTTAGGGTGTCAATATTTAAACCCCTGTCAATAATTGGGATTCTTACCTTATTTACTAATTAATTTTATATAATTAAATAGATTATCCGGATATACCAATTATTGACAGGTTAAAGAACTGATTGATCTAATTATTGACATACCTTCGACCCAATTATTGACACCTATACTAAGCATGCCTGCAATCACCTGCTTAGTCTTATTTATCCAAACTTATTATTAAGTAATCAATTTTATTAAAGTTTATTAATAATAATTTCCATAAATGATTAATTACTTTTAAAAATATAAAAATTAATTTAAAAATAATTTATTTAATCAGAAGAGTTCAAACTCTTACAGTTAATTTTTTAGGTTAAAGTCAAAAAAAGGCGTGATAGCGCTGTCGAATGGCTGTCAATATGAGATTCAACTTAAAAATTATCAACTAGTTATTGACACCCATTATTTAAATATTATAAAGCATACAATTAATTTCGATTATTCAATTTTATAAATTTTTCATATATTGTTAATTAAAAAAAAAAAAGATGATATTATTAGATGAAGGAATGAATTTAAACTCGGCATTTAAAAAAAATGCTTTTCTAATCAAAGTTGTTAAGAAAATAAACGTTCGTAAGGTTTGATCAATTGGTGCTTTTATTTTTTTTTTTAATAATTAATATTTAATATTTAGAACTGACAGTAATTTTTTTCAATTTTTTAATTAATTAGAATTTAATAAAAATTTATATGATAGTTATTCTTATTACAGATGATTAAATATATTTAAAAATTATTTATGGTGTCAATACTTAAACCCCTGTCAATAATTGGGGATTTTACATTACATACAAATATAGGCAAGATTAAAAGTTTAGCAATGGAAATTATCCACGTATGAATAAGCTAAAGATACCCCAAAGTCGTGAATTGACAAAAGTACATACATCCGTGTGAATAGATAAAGAGATGTACATATGTATGTATTATATGTTGTAAGTTATATAATATATGTAATGTAAGTGCAGAAAGGGTGAATGTAGAGGGTGGCAAAAGAGCCAAGGTGCTTTCGATTTGCAACAAATCATTCAAGCATTTACGCCCGGCTGCCCGCCTAGTTGAATTAAACTTTCGTAGAACTCGCGAGTTAAGTGATGGGAGGAGAAAATAGTTCCCTGTGAATACACAAGAGGGTTAAGGTATGCGTATTTTCGTCTAACCTATCCTTCTCCATGCATAACACCCACACACCTATATATATATATATATATATATACTTATGTGTATAGAATGAAGTCTAAGTTTATATTCCGATAATAATAGAAGTCTTGTTCGGAAATTATGTAAGATAATAATTTAGTGTGACACAGGTTAGAACCACGTGATAAGAATTATTTACTCGGTAATAGAAAAGATAAATAAATATAAAGATAGTCTTAAAGCATGATATCCTTAATGTCGACTTATAGTTGCGGTCAACTGCAAGTCCGGTTACTATTTCCCACGTGTGTAAGATGATCATTCCTTACGACCGGCTCGAAATGGTACAAATTATATTTAAGGAGTGTTTCTGTAGTTAGACCCTTGTTCTGCTGAATAAACTATTTATTACTTTAAGTAAATAGTAAATAACAACAAGAACAATGAAAAATTATTATTTAAGTGACATTTTTACAATTTTTTTAAATCTATATTATTAAGAAAATAAGAAAAATTTTGTGGCCATTGTATTTATATGATAAAATGGATTTTTTTAATGATGAGTATTCCAGCTGCATTCGAAAATGCTTTATCTTAAGGTACATAATTAATAAATTACCTTGTATCTTGTGAAATATTGACATTTTTGAAGATATAAGCTCACCCTGACATTACACTCATCAAGACCTTTCATTTGAGTACCCACATCAATTTTTCATATATTTTTATATATTTATATATGAAAAATATATCAAAAATGCATGTGGGTACTTAAATGATAGCTATTAATGAATATAACACCGGGATGAGCTTGTATATTCAAAATATATATTATATATATGTATATATGAAAAATATATCAAAAATCCATGTTGGTACTCAAATGAAAGCTCTTGATGAATGTAACATCGGGATGAGCTTACATCTTTAAAATTATCAATAATTAAGAATTGTATCTCGTGAACTATTGACATTTTTAAAGATATAAGCTCATCCCGATATTGCACTTATCAAGACCTTTGATTTGAATACCCACATCAATTTTTCATATATTTTATGTATTTACATACTTCACAAATACCATATATATATAAAATATATAAAAAATGCCATGTGGGTATTTAAATGAAAAGTCTCGATGAGTGTAACATCGAAATGAGTTTATTTCGTAAAAAATGTCAATAATTAAGAAAAGACATTTATCTTGTGAAATATTGACATTTTTAAAGATATAAGCTCATCCCGATGTTACAGTCGTTGAGACCTTTCATTTGAGTACCCACATCAATTTTTCATATATTTCATATATTTATATATATGTTTATATGAAAAATATATCAAATATACAAGTGGGTACTCAAATGAAAGCTCTTGATGAGTGTAACATCGGGATGAGCTTATATCTTTAAAATATATATATATATATATATATATATATATATATATATATATATATATATATATATATATATCAAAAATGCACATGGGTACTCAAATGAAAGCTCTTGATGAGTGTAACATCGGGATGAGCTTATATCTTTAAAAACGTAAATATTGAAGAAAGTACTATGCAATTTAACAAAATTCATTATTTAATAAAGCAAAATTTTATTTATTTATAGTTCACAAGTCACAACAGTCACATAGTGACTGCAAAGTTGCTACTATTTATTAAAATAATTGTAATTAGATGAATTTCTCTAATAATAAAAATAAATGTGTCTATAATTGAGATTCAATGAACACGACATAATTTATCTGAGCTAGCAAACTTCTTAGCTCGTATAAGTCTATATCGTCTGCGTTTTCTCGATTGGGATTTGCCGTCATTAAAAGTTTATAAAGAAGTCTAGGTACGCGAAAGTCGCAAGCGCGAAAAGCGAGACCGTCAGCCAATGAGCGGAGCTAAGAGGTGAGAGGAAAGCTTTTGGTTGTACAGCCTTCTCGGGGGTCGAAAGGAGACCGGGCACAGGGTGAGGATGAGGGGGAGGGAGAACCACCGTCTCGAAGTTTTCTCATGTGCAATGCATAATGAGAGAAGGCTAAAGACGTAGAGGGCTTACAAATGAGACTGTATATACTTACTCAACAACTCTACAACAATTCCTTCCATTTTTTTTCACTTTATTATTATTATTATTATTATTATTATTATTATTATTATTATTATTATTATTATTATTATTATCACATAAAAATTTAAGAAAAAATAATAATAATGCTTGTTTCTATTTATAAAAATTATTGTTATTAATATTATTATGGCCATGAATGAATATATACATATATTTATATATTTTATAATATTATATATATTTTACATGCATAAGAAAGGGTTGTGGTCTGATCGGCTGAAGGATATTGAGTAAAATATACTACCCTTGAAATGCGCACGCGATTATTATAGTAAGCTAGCCGAAAAACCGATTAAACACGTTGGGTCGATCGTCCGTGGTTACTGATTGCCTGTTAACCCGTTACAGTATTAATTATATGGAATGAAATAAAAATTTAAGATTTTTTGCTGAGTTATAAATTCAATTTTTTAATAGATAATCAATTGATTAACTCATTAAATATGATTTTTTAATAAAAAAATAATGCATTAATCACTAAATTCAACTCAATGATTAAGATTTATATTATAAACTAAAAATAAATCAATTAATACATCATTTTCTCTTGTTAAATTTATTAGATGTTAATTAAAAATTTCATCCAGTTGTAAACTGGTGATAGAATTTATTTAGCCAAAAATTTTTAAATTTATAGATATTTTTAATACTTTAAACAAAGATTTAATTTAATAAATATAAAAAATAGTCAGCTAAAAGGTACTTTAAGGGTTATTTCTACCAAGTTAGCTCACACTGACAAATAAAATATTTAAAATAAAAATAAACTGTCAGTTATTCTGTTTTATAACAAAATATTTGGTAAATTTTACGAAACTTGGCTCTTCAATCTTAAAACTAATAACAAACTTTATTTAAATAATATTTAAGATTAAAGTGTCGAATAAATAGTTAAGCTACAATCGTTGTGTGTCTTGTAACCCTTAAACTCAACAAAAGTATATATTAGTGAGACTAAATGAGTGTGTGGTTACTTTTGGACTTTTAATTGTGTGTCAATGCAGTAGATCAGGATTATTTTGTCCGTTTAATAAACATTTTAAATCGTAAGTGTCACTTTAATTGTTCGACAGATTCCGAGTTAGTCTTTTCAACATAAATTTCGTGTTGATTTAAACGCAACTTATCAAGTGTTATTGTCGACTAACAACAGCTTATTCAAAAAATAACAAACCTAGTGTTAATTTCACACTAAAATACTTAAATTTTCCACATGTAGCATTCCCGCCGCTGGACTCTATTATTCCAATAATTCTTAAGCTTCGACAGTCTCCTTTGATAAATTTAAAAATGTTTTTAATAATAAATCTCACGTACACACGCTTTACTAAAGAAAAATCACCAATTTTAAAGCAATTAATAACTAATACAAAAAATGAATGTTTTAATTATTCAATAGATGGTTATCCGCGAAATCCCATTTGAGGCAAACTATGAGGGCAATAGTCGTCTCGATTTGAATATAAAAATATCCGAACACATATTTTAATTACAGAATACATTACTTTTTATTAAAAGTCAATTTTTTTAGTCTCGACCTCTTAATTGCCAGACTAACCATTATTAAACAATTAATCTAGTCCGCGATAAGTAGGCAAATATTCAAATTTTTAGTTGAAAAATTAATAGAATAAATTGCTCACCTTGTTCATCATTCGGCGGGGATACTCCCGCCTCGTTGGAGGCGACTCTGTAACAGAAAAAAATAATAATAATTATAATTTTTTTCAAATAATAATCATTAATTGTTTTTTTTTATTTTTATAAAGTTCAAAATTTTTTTTTATATGTTTTATAATTGAATAAAATATAATAAAAATAATAATAAAAAAATGTAGTGTCTGGAAAGTTGGCGAATAATGTTTCGGACACAGGCAAGAGAAAGCGGGGGTGGTAAGTGTGAGGGGGTTTACTAGCAAACCCCTTACGCGTGTCCGCCGCAGATTCAGACTCCTAATTAAGACGAGGGTGGAACGGGCTGTTGCCGGGTACAGTGCGGGTTTATGCCCGTGGGTGAGAAGAGAAACTCCCATCGCTAAGGAAGTGAGGGTGCACGATTCAAACTCCGGACTCCTATCCAGCGAAACTAAGGAATATTGATCACTGCTCCAGTAGCCAGCATTCGCTCTGGCTCCTGCTCTCTAATGCGACCAAACCGCTAAACAGATGCGACTAAATTACCCCCGTAAAAATTATTATTACCCAATTATTATTCCAAGTGCGAATAAAATTCTGGTTATTGGATGATGGTTTTTTTTTAATTAAAAAAAAATATTGTTCAATAAATTTAAGGAACTTGATTAGATAAAAAGAAATTTAAGTTTCAAGATTTTAGATGATTTTAGTTAAAAAAATTTTATCAACAGTAAATAGTGTCTGGTTTAGCAGATAGGTGGCGAAAGTAGTCCAAAGTTTTTCGCTTACAGACCGGCAGGCCGAGGAATTAACTATCATCAACAAAAGTTAGATTCTTCGACTTGTTCCACTTGTTCCACATCTCCAAACATAATAAACACCTCCGTTTTATGCTAACACATTTATTAATTGTTAATAACGTTTTGTTTTAGGATTTTAAGGTCTGAATAGTCGGGAACTTTAAAATAAATCCAGAAGTTACTTTATTAAAGCGTTCGTCTCTTTATAAATTGACGTATAATTTTAAGAGTGGAGTTGCGAGTTGCCAAATAAATAATTATTTGGTGAGGAATTGGAATAAAATTGTAGCAAGAATAATCATAATACTTGGAATAAAATGTGTCTTGCTTAAGATAAATATATTGCTAGTATCGTAAAATAAAATTTAAATTTTAATTTCAATTTAAAATTTTCAACAAGAAAATTTGAGAATAATTTTACGGCAGTAACAAAGAAATTTAAGCTTCAAGGATTTATAGAAGAAAATATTTTCTTAAGCATTTAAAACAGCAACAGTAATTTCAATAGTATTCAGCATTTTAGTTCAGATTTTAGATTATTTTATTTCAAAAAATTTTATCAACAGTAAATAGTGTCTGGTTTAGCAGATAGGTGGCGAAAGTAGTCCAAAGTTTTTCGCTTACAGACCGGTAGGCCGAGGAATTAACTATCATCAACAAAAGTTAGATTCTTCGACTTGTTCCACTTGTTCGACATCTCCAAACATAATAAACACCTCCGTTTTATGCTAACACATTTATTAATTGTTAATAACGTTTTGTTTTAGTATTTTAAGGTCTGAATTGTCGGGAACTTTAAAATAAATCCAGAGGTTACTTTATTAAAGCGTTAGTCTCTTTATAAATTGACATATAATTTTAAGAGTGGAAATACGAGTTGCCAAATAAATAATTATTTGGTGAGGAATTGAAAGAAAATTGTAGCAAGAATAATAATGATACTTGGAATAAAATATTTCTTGCAAGTTAATATATTGTTAGTAATTTGAAATTAAATTGCAATTCTAATTACAAATTCATATTTTTGGAAAGATTTAAGAAATTAACAGAATTAAAGTTATTTTTTATTATACCAAAAATATTGATAATTAAACAAATTAATTTTTGATAACTTTTAACTCAAAATAATTTAATTTTTGACACATTTCCGTGGACAAGTTAGTGAAAAATTAATGCGGATCGATAAAATACCTCCGAAATATCTGAAAAGCTAAGTAACATTTAACCATCATAATAATCCATGTCACTCGAGTTATAAACTGTCAAAACTTTACTTTGATGAAAAATTAATAATTGATAAATATTTTCTGCTCTCAAATTATTAAAAGCTACAAAAATATATCGATTAAAAAATAACCCGACGGTCAATGATCGATTTGACGGTACAGAGTAAGCAAGGGCCAAGGCACCCCTTTCACCCCCACCCACACCCGCGGCTAACTGTTTGTCCGGTAATTATAAGCTAGAACTCGAAAGTTTCGAACTTTAAAGTTTCTTGCACTCCCTCTTTTTCCCCCTTCCATTTTCAGCTGCACCGGGAGTCGAACCCACTTTTAACCCCGAACTCCTTCAGGAAACAGGCCCTACACCCTCGAGGGCACTCTTGTCTGCTCTGCTGGCCAGCGTTAATTACTAATTAATTGTTTCACGTTTGAGTTTTGGCTCGATAACTCAAATAATAATTTTTGTCGTTAATAGACTGATGGTTGAGTTAATTCATCAAATATTATGATAGGAATATATTACTTATTAGAGCAATGTTGAATGCTTTTTCAACTGTGTATTCAATTTTTAATTTATATTGATTCTTATCTTTTTCATAATTTCCCGTCAAATGATGAGGAATGTATTGAATTTTTTGATATATATTTTCGATGAAATGAAAAACTTTCATTTATGTTAGAAAATAATAATAAAAATAATAATCTATATTATTAAGAGAATAAGTAAAATTTTGTAGCCAGTGCATTTATATGATAAAATAGGTTTTTATGGTTAAATTTGGTATCATTGAAAAAGTCGCGACCCGGAGTTGTGCCTTTTCAAGGTTTCATGTCATTCTCATCAATAGTCTTTATAATGATAAGTATTAAGGCTGCATTCAAAAATGCTCTATCTCTAAGTACATAATTAAGAAATGACCTTATCTCTTGTGAACTATTGAAATTTTTAGAAATATGAGCTCATCGCGATGTCACACTCATCAAGACCTTTCATTTGAGTACCCACATCAATTTTTCATATATTTTATATATTTATATATTTCAAAAATACTATATATATAAAATATATAAAAAATGCCATGTGGGTACTTGAATGAAAGGTCTCGATGAGTGTAACATCAAGATTAGCTTATATCTTTAAAAATATCAATAATTAAGAAACGACTTTGTATCTTGAGAACTATTGACATTTTTGAAGATATAAGCTCATCCCGATGTTACACTCATCGAAACCGTTCATTTGAGTACCCACATCAATTTTTCATATATTTATATATATATTATATATATGTATATATGAAAAATATATCAAAAATGCATGTGGGCACTCAAATGAAAGCTCTTAATGGGTGCAACATCAGAATGAGCTTATATCTTTGAAAATATCAATAATTAAGAAATGACCTGGTATCTGGTGAACTATTGACATTTTAAAAATTATAAGCTCATCTTGATGTTACACTCATCAAGAGCTTTCATTCAAGTACCCACATGCATTTTTTATATATTTTTTATACATAAATATATGTAATATATATAAAATATATGAAAAATTGATGTGGGTACTCAAATGAAAGGTCTCGATGAGTGTGATGTCGGTACACGAAAAAAAGTAAACTGTAATATTTACTCGGATTCCGGTTAATTTTTATAGTTTCAAACAGTAAAGCGTACATCGGGGTGGCAAAAATATAAATATTACAGAACCTAATTTAGAAAGTATAAAAGTCACAATTTATAATTTAACATCCAAAATAAGTGATTAGTAGCTATCACTATAGTAAATAATGACTCTTTCATCTTAAAAAATTACAGTTTCAAACAGTAAAAATTGCCGTTTTAATATATAGTCCCTATTATGAGGAGAAGGGGAACTCCGATGAAAGAGAAGGGGGTCTCAATCTGGGAGAATTTAACATTTCAAACAGTAAAAATTATACTTTTAAAATATACATTTTACCAGTCCAAGCAAGTCAATAATTACAGTTTGATTTTTAGCGTTGTGTTTAAAATTTACCATTCTACTTTGTAAATATTGACGTTGCTTGTATTAGAAATTTACTGACTTTATTTTATACTTTTTACATATCATAAGATCATTTTTTAGATACGAAATGATAAATATCAAAGTCTGAATTGTTAATTATTATACTTTAACATTTTAGACATTTACATAGCGAATATTACTGTTTGAAATAGTATTTTCTTCCACGTAAGGAGTAAATTATAACGTTTAAATTGTAAATATTATAAAGTGAATAGTAAAATCACGATTTTACTGTTTGAAATGGTAATTTTTAGCAGTTGATCATTACTTATTCTAAATTGACTATTATTTATTACAGTTTACTTTTTTCCGTATATGAACTTATATCTTTAAAAATATCAATTAATTGAGAAATATTGTTTATCTTGTTACCTAATGATGTTATTGAAGATTTAAGCTCATATTGATGTCACACTTATCAAAAGCTTTCATTTGAATACCCACATGCATTTTTACATATTTTTCATATATATATATATATATATATATATATATATATATATATATATATATATATATATATATAAATATATAAAATATATGAAAAATTGATGTGGGTACTCAAATGAAAGGTCTTGATGCGTGTAACATCGGGATGAGCTTATATCTTTAAAAACCTCATTAGTTAAAAAAGTACAGTGCAATTTAACAAAAGTCATTATTTAGTAAAGTAAAATTTCATATATTTATAGTTTACAAGCTACGGCAGTCACATAGTGACTGCAAGATTGCTAGTTATTATTATTATTGATATTATTATTTAAATTCTTTGATTAAAAATCACTAAATGGTAATAGTAATAGTAACAATAATAATAATAATAATAATAAAATTTATATAGTTAAAATGGAATTTTGTGGTAGAAAGGAGTAGATTGTATTTAGTAGATGGTTTTCTCGACGGCCTTCTACTTTACAGAATGTATTGTATCTTTCACCCCTCGGTTTCCCGCATCTTTTCGCCATTCCACGTTGCGTAGTTGTTCTTGCTATCTACGGCCGGTGGAAATATTCAAATGAATTTCTAATCTGCCGCAACTCAGACTTTATATAGAATATACAACTTGAGATAGGTACTTACTCCACTTGTTAAACGGATAGGGGTACTCTCAAAATTACAACGCGAATTAAAATTATATTTTATCTTAATTATTATAAGACTTTTAATTAAAGTATCAAACTGTTCCTCAATACATATAAAAAATTAATTTTTCTTTCAAAATAAATTTTATTTTTAATAAAATTATTTGAAAAAAGAAAAATTATATATTTAAAAATAATTTAGGGTGCCAATATTTGGAGCTTTTGCCTTACCTCTGTTCGAGTGAATAAAAAACTAGTCTGTCACTGGCATGTGGCTAGCGATTGCTAAATCGAGAGCTTCAGTTGTTAAATGAACGTCTTAACGGGTTGAAGGGGTTAGCTGTGCAGCAACAGCACCAATAACAACAGTAGCAACAGCAAGGGTAGAAACGATTATTTAACGACGTGTCTCTTCGGCGGAGGCGAGAGTCCGGACTGTTGTTAATTGCTGCTGTCACTACCAGCCAGTCAATTGCCACCAGATAATTTTCTTTCGCTCGTTTTTTTTTCAGAAAAATTAATTTTTATTTTTAGATTTAGAAAAATTTTGAGAAAAATTGAGAATTTGCCAGGGCGTTAAAACATGTCTATATTATTATGTCGCGGAGTAATTTGCCCGCTGGCAGGTATTTACCCGGCTCGGCAGGAAGCGACACGGGGTGAGTGCGGACCCGAAGAACCGTGACAACTAAGAGCATTAAAGAGACGTTTTCCGGGTCTTCTTTTGGGCAATGGATGTGAGAATGAAGAGCAGCGAGGGTGGCAAGAAAGGAACTTGTGAATTTTCTCCCTATCGGCTTAACACTCCGGGTGGTCTCGCAACCTTTTCTCTCAGATGACGATTCACAACCCTTGAAGCGTCACTACCAGTTCTCTTACTCATCGAATCATTTACTAGATTTAATAGTTTGATAAATTATTTTTATGGAAAAAGTGGAGACAAAAAATTAATGCAGATAAAAAAAAATATTTAATCATCTGTAATAAGAATAACTATCATATAAATTTTTATTAAATACTAATTCATTAAAACATTGAAAAAAATTACTGTCAGTTCAAAATATTGAATATTAATTATTAAAAAAAAAATAAAAGCACCAGTTGATCAAACCTTACGAACGTTTATTTTCTTAACAACTTTGATTAGAAAAGCATTTTTTTTTAAATGCCGAGTTTAAATTTATTTCTTCATCTAATAATATCATCTTTTTTTTTTTTTTTTAATTAACAATATATGAAAAATTTATAAAATTGAATAATCGAAATTAATTGTATGCTTTATAATATTTAAACAATGGGTGTCAATAACTAGTTGATAATTTTTAAGTTGAATCTCATATTGACAGCCATTCGACAGCGCTATCACGTCTTTTTGACTTTAACTTAAAAATTAACTGTAAGAGTTTGAACTCTTCTGATTAAATAAATCATTTTTAAATTAATTTTTATATTTTTAAAAGTAATTAATCATTTATGGAAATTATTATTAATAAACTTTAATAAAATTGATTACTTAATAATAAGTTTGGATAAATAAGACTAAGCAGGTGATTGCAGGCATGCTTAGTATAGGTGTCAATAATTGGGTCGAAGGTATGTCAATAATTAGATCAATCAGTTCTTTAACCTGTCAATAATTGGTATATCCGGATAATCTATTTAATTATATAAAATTAATTAGTAAATAAGGTAAGAATCCCAATTATTGACAGGGGTTTAAATATTGACACCCTAAATTATTTTTAAATATATTTAATAATCTGTAATGAGAATAACTATTATATAAATTTTTATTAAATTCTAATTAATTAAAAAGTTGAAAAAAATCACTGTCAGTTCAAAATATTGAATATTAATTATTAAAAAAAAAAATAAAGAGCAGCAGTTGATCAAACCAGCTTACAAACTTTATTTTCTTAACAACTTTGATAAGAAAAGCATTTTTTTAAATGCCGAGTTTAAATTCATTTCTTCATCTAATAACATCATCTTTTTTTTTTTTAATTAACAATATATGAAAAATTTATAAAATTGAATAATCGAAATTAATTGTATGCTTTATAATATTTAAATAATGGGTGTCAATAACTAGTTGATAATTTTTAAGTTGAATCTCATATTGACAGCCATTCGACAGCGCTATCACGCCTTTTTTTGACTTTAACCTAAAAAATTAACTGTAAGAGTTTGAACTCTTTTGATTAAATAAATTATTTTTAAATTAATTTTTATATTTTGAAAAGTAATTAATCATTTATGGAAATTATTATTAATAAACTTTAATAAAATTGATTACTTAATAATAAGTTTGGATAAATAAGACTAAGCAGGTGATTGCAGGCATGCTTAGTATAGGTGTCAATAATTGGGTCGAAGGTATGTCAATAATTAGATCAATCAGTTCTTTAACCTGTCAATAATTGGTATATCCGGATAATCTATTTAATTATATAAAATTAATTAGTAAATAAGGTAAGAATCCCAATTATTGACAGGGGTTTAAATATTGACACCCTAAATTATTTTTAAATATATTTAATAATCTGTAATGAGAATAACTATTATATAAATTTTTATTAAATTCTAATTAATTAAAAAGTTGAAAAAAATCACTGTCAGTTCAAAATATTGAATATTAATTATTAAAAAAAAAAATAAAGAGCAGCAGTTGATCAAACCAGCTTACAAACTTTATTTTCTTAACAACTTTGATAAGAAAAGCATTTTTTTAAATGCCGAGTTTAAATTCATTTCTTCATCTAATAACATCATCTTTTTTTTTTTTTTAATTAACAATATATGAAAAATTTATAAAATTGAATATTCGAAATTAATTGTATGCTTTATAATATTTAAATAATGGGTGTCAATAACTAGTTGATAATTTTTAAGTTGAATCTCATATTGACAGCCATTCGACAGCGCTATCACGCCTTTTTTCACTTTAACCTAAAAAATTAACTGTAAGAGTTTGAACTCTTCTGA
This sequence comes from Cotesia glomerata, assembly GCF_020080835.1. NCBI lineage: Eukaryota > Metazoa > Arthropoda > Insecta > Hymenoptera > Braconidae > Cotesia > Cotesia glomerata. The sequence continues at coordinate 26,316,715 of NC_058162.1, forward strand.
TTAAATAAATTATTTTTAAATTAATTTTTATATTTTTAAAAGTAATTAATCATTTATGGAAATTTTTATTAATAAACTTTAATGAAATTGATGACTTAATAATAAGTTTGGATAAATAAGAATAAGCAGATGATTTTAGGCATGCTTAGTATAGGTGTCAATAATTGGGTCGAAGGTATGTCAATAATTAGATCAATCAGTTTTTTAACCTGCCAATAATTGGTGTCTCCGGATAATCTATTTAATTATTTAAAATTAATTAGTAAATATCAGTGATTATGATTTTAAAAAATTTGATTAGTAAAAACATTACTTGAAACATTACCACAAACAAAATTCAACGATATTGATATTTGATTGCTTAAAAGAAATCAAATCATAACTTTGTCTTTAATAGTGTCAATAATTCGCGCTTTTATCTTAAATATTATTTAAATAATAAAATTATCAATAAAATTTTTTTTTTTTAATATAAAAATTTTTTTTTAACTTGTTATTTATTCCAGTAAAACTTTGTACCGGAAAAACAAAAATTGATTACAATAAATCTGCGGAGGATTAAATTGATAGCAATAAAAAATATTTAAGCGATTACCCCGCAAGAATAAGACATAATTATATGATAGGGGTTACGAACCCTTGCGAAAAAATTTTTCAACTTCTTTTCCGGCAATAAAACCCGTGAAAATGGATGAAAAAATAAAAAAAAAAACTATATATTGTATATATTTATGTAGTAGACCCTTGTACAGTGAGAGATACGTTAGTACATGACACAAAGTGGGTATGGGGTGGTACAGTGCATGTGAAATAGCGAAGCATTACGGGCATTACGAAAATTCACCCCTTAGTTTCACTCACCGCCCAACAACCGGCCTGTTATTACCGCGTATATCATTCTCGTGTTCTTTACGCGGTTGGAGATAACGATACGGGGTTGTAAATACGAAATTCCGGGTTCCCAAGAAAAGAAGGGGTAGCTACCCCCGTTAAAAATAAATAACTATTACATACTTATAAGAGACTGCCTTTTTATTCCCCGGTTTTTTATTAAAATATCAGTTTTTTATTAATAAGACAAATGGCAGAGTATGCCACCGGTAAGTGGGAGGTAATCAAAATTAATGGTTATATTTAAAAATTTTTTTTTTAGTGTAGAAAAAAATTAAAAAAATTTTTTTGGCTTTATTAAATAATGACTTTTGTTAAATTGCATTGTAATTTTTTAACTATTGACATTTTTAAAGATATAAGCTCATCCCGATGTTATACTCATCAAAAGCTTTCATTTGAGTACCCACATGCATTTATGATATATTTTTCATATATACATATATATAATATATATAAAATATATAAATATATGAAAAATTGATGTGGGTACACAAATGAAAGGTCTCGATGAGTGTAACATCAGGATGAGCTTATATCTTTAAAAATGTCAATAGTTCACAAGATACAAGGTCATTTCTTAATTATAGACATTTTTTAAGATATAAACTCATTTCAATGTTACACTCATCGAGACCTTTTATTTAAGTACCCACATGACATTTTTTATATATTTTATATCTATGGTATTTATGAAATATATAAATATATAAAATATATGAAAAATTGATGTGGGTATTCAAATGAAAGGTCTTGATGAGTGTAACATCAGGATAAGCTTATATCTTTAAAAATGTCAATAGTTCCCAAGATGCAAGGTAATTTCTTAATTATAGACATTTTTTAAAATATAAACTCATTTCAATGTTACAATCATCGAGACCTTTCATTTAAATACCCACATGACATTTTTTATATATTTTATATATATATATATATATATATATACATATATATATATATATATATATATATATATATATATATATATATATACATGGTATTTGTGAAATATATAAATACATAAAATATATGATAAATTGATGTGGGTATTCAAATGAAATGTCTCGATGAGTGTAACATCAGGATGAGCTTATATCTTTAAAAATGTCAATAGTTCACAAGATACAAGGTCATTTCTTAATTATAGACATTTTTTAAGATATAAACTCATTTCAATGTTACACTCATCGAGACCTTTTATTTAAGTACCCACATGACATTTTTTATATATTTTATATATATGGTATTTATGAAATATATAAATATATAAAATATATGAAAAATTGATGTGGGTATTCAAATGAAAGGTCTTGATGAGTGTAACATCGAGATGAGCTGATATCTTTAAAAATGTCAATAGTTCATTAGATACAGGGTAATTTCTTAATTTTGTATCTAGAGATGGAAATTTAATGTGTGTAATAACAAAATCCACTAAAAAGGGAGAAAAATTGATATGATTTGATTAAATAAATTAAAAAAAGGCAGGGGTGAATAAAAATAATATCCTAAATGTAAATTTATATTTTTATGATAAATGTATTTGGATGCAAATTGATTGAATTCATTTAGAGTGATATCAATTCAAGTAAGATAAATTTCATTGAGATTTTTTTAGGCTACACTTTCCCGATCGCGGGACTCTTACCCCAACAACCTAACCGACGGGTTGTAATCTCAGCTCAAATAAAAAGACGTAATGCCAGATAAAACATCCCATTTGTCTAACGACCATTTTTCTCGTTCCTTCCCCCCTTCAATGAGACAAAAGTGCTTCGAATTGAGGCTCCACAGCCAGTGGGGGTGAGAAGTTTCGTATATAAGGCAATCATCTTAAGTTATTGTCACCAATATTTTACCTGAACTTTTTTTTCGGGGAATTTTTGTTAAATTGCAGTCAATTGGGGTTGTTTCAACCATCAGGTTCATGTCATCTCATTTATTAAGCATTAAAACATTATTATTATTTTTTACAAGGAGAGATTAATTTTATCGCATTAAAAAAGGAAACTAGTGTAAAGAAAAATAATCCCTGAGTTTATTAAAATTTTTTTTAAATCCATCAATTGCTACTTTAACATAAAAAAGTTGTTTTAATGGCTTAGGGTAGATTTTCAAATTTTTATAGAGGGACAAACACGATAATTTTTGAAAAAATCAATTTTTCAACTCAATTTATTTTTTAATCTCTTCATTAGACTAATAAGAAGTTCCGTATTGAAAATTGCAGCTTAATATTGTTTTGTTTAATTATAATTAATTCTTTTCGACTGGCAGTTGGAGAAATTTTCTATCCTTTGAGCAGCTATATAGAAAAATTTATTTGTAAACACAGCTTGAAGACAGCTGATACTATCCTCAATTGTTTCGCTGACTTACCGCAGATACAGTCTTTGATTGGTTCTTTTTTATGATTCACAATCGGAACGAAAGAGGGCGTTGAATTCGTATGACAAAATTCCGCGGGAAAATTTAAACAAGCTCTAAAATATAATTGTAAATAAAATTTCTTGTAATTAATTTATCAAAATTGTTTTTTTTTTTTTAATAGATTAATTGCTATTTTAACACAAAAAAAGTAGTTTTAATACCTGAGAGTAGATTTTCAAATTTTTATAGAGGGACAAACATGATAACTTTTGAAAAAATCAATTTTTCAACTCAATTTATTTTTTAATCTCTTCTTTAGACTAAAAAGAAGTTCCGTATAAGAAATTGCAGCTTAATTTTGTTTTGTTTAATTATAATTAATTTTTTTCGGCTGGCAGTTGGAGAAATTTTCTGTCCTTTGAGCAGCCATATAGAAAAATTTATTTGTAAAAACAGCTTGAAGACAGCTGATACTATCCTCAATTGTTTCGCTGACTTACCGCAGATACAGTCTTTGATTGGTTTTTTTTTATGATTCACAATCGGAACGAAAGATGGCGTTGAATTCGTATGAAAAAAATTCCGCGGGAAAATTTAAACGAGCTTAATATAATTCTAAATAAAATTTCTTGTAATTAACTTATCAAAATTTTGTAAATTCTTGCAAATAATGTTTTTTATCGACGAAAATATTTATGATTAAAAGTTTTAATATAAATAAAATAAAGCGTGAATGGACTTAGACTTAAATTTCTCGAGCATTAATTCATTTCCTTTTGAATGGATCCAAGAAAGTAGTCGGGGGTTATTCTCTATTTGGTAACACCCCTTTCCTTACCACCTTACTAAACTACACCCGCTCCCTCTTCAGCCTTAAATACAGCCCGGATTTTCCGTCTTGGCGTCGCATGACCGGGACATTAAGACATTGTTCGGATGATTTACACCGCGAATTACATTCACGTGCCGGCCGTATATTAGACATACATTGTGAGCAACCCTTAGCTCAAAACAACCCTTTTCACCGAGAATCCAGTCCGCTAAAATATTAACCGACCGATCGATCATCCAATTAAACCTGTTACTCACTCGGTACGTGATCGATCATTTTCCTATTATTTTTTTCTGTATCATTTTTATTAAAGAAAAGAAAAAGCTAAAATTGACACTGGAATATTGAAGACGTCGAGGATTTTCTCGTCGAATTCAGAATCCCTTTCCCTAATCAACCCTTTTCAAGGCTCCCAATTCCCGGCACCCTTTTATTTTAGGCTTTTACTTTTCTGACCGATTTGGAATTCTTTTCACGTGCTCTTAACTAACCACCAAAAGTCCCAGACAACTAATCAAGATTCTTTATTGAGTTTTCCTTTTTTTTTTTTTCCACCAAATAAAAATAAAAGTTAATAAAACACGGATTTATTTTATTATTTTTTTTAAGCTTATTAGTTTTGTTTTTTTGAGGCATTGCTGGAATTGATCGACTTGGTACCCCTCGTTAGCTCAAGATCCGTGAGTGATGGGGTGCAGTCAAGCAAAGGATACTCAACCGGTGAAAACGAACTTGATGTATAACCTGGTAATTCCCAGACTATTGTCGATAATAATAAAATATATACTTCTGAGTTGTTAATTTACGCGTCAGTTATAGATTTCTTGGTTTTTTGCAACGTCAATTCCATTTTTTTTACCACTACGGTGAATTTATTTTCGGAAATTAAAAAATATTAAGGCTAATTTTTTATTAAAAAATTATTTAAAAATTGAGAGTTTTCTTTTGGAGTAGAAAAAAATTTTATGTGAAATAATTAATAGAGATAAATTTAATAATAACTTGGGAAAATAGACCGATTATTGCCCTCGTGAAAAATTGTAGTTAATAATTCGTAGAGTTGGTGAAATATTTTTAAACGCTAGGACAAGTATGCTTTTAATTATTTTATTTTATACTAGCAACTTTGCCAACGCTATGTGTCTGCAGTAACTTGTAAAGTATAAATATTAAAAAATTTTGGATTATTAAATAATGACTTTTGTTAAATTGCACTGTATTTTGTTAACTATTGACGTTTTTAAAGATATAAGCTCATCCCGATGTTAAACTCATCAAGACCTTTCATTTGAGTACCCACATGCATTTTTGATATATTTTTCATATATTTATATATATAATATATATTTTAAAGATATAAGCTCATCCCGATGTTAAACTCATCAAGACCTTTCATTTGAGTACCCACATGCATTTTTGATATATTTTTCATATATTTATATATATAATATATATATAAATAAATAAAATATATGAAAAATTGATGTGAGTACTCAAATGAAAGGTCTTGATGAGTGTAACATCGGGATGAGCTTATATCTTAAAAAATGTCAATATTTCACAAGATACAAGGTCGTTTCCTAATTATATTAAATTACACTGTACTTTTTTAACTACTGACATTTTTAAAAATATAAGCTCATCCCGATGTTACTCTCGTCAAGAGCTTTCATTTGAGTACCCACATGCATTTTTGATATATTTTTTATATATACATATATATAACATATATAAATATATGAAAAATTGATGTAAGTACTCAAATGAAAGGTCTTGATGAGTGTACCATCGGGATGAGCTTATATCTTTGAAATTTTCAATAGTTCACCAAATACAAGGTTATTTCTTAATTACGTAAATAGATGGAAATAACAAAGAAATTTAAGCTTCAAGGATTTGCAGAAGCAAATATTTTTTTAAGCAAACAGCAACAGTAATTTCAATATTTTAGTTTAGATTTTAGATAATTTTAGTTCATAAAATTCTATCAACAGTAAATAGTGTCTGGTTTAGCAGATAGGTGGCGAAAGTAGTCCAAAGTTTTTCGCTTACAGACCGGCAGGCCGAGGAATTAACTATCATCAACAAAAGTTAGATTGTTCGACTTGTTCCACTTGTTCGACATCTCCAAACATAATAAACACCTCCGTTTTATGCTAACACATTTATTAATTGTTTATAACGTTATGTTTTAGTATTTTAAGGTCTAAATAGTCGGAAACTTTAAAATAAATCCAGAGGTTAATTTATTAAAGCGTTAGTCTCTTTATAAATTGACATATAATTTTAAGAGCGGAGTTGCGAGTTGCCAAATAAATAATTATTTGGTGAGGAATTGGAAGAAAGTTGTAGCAAGAATAATAATAATACTTGGAATAATATATGTCTTGCTTAAGGTAAATATATTGTTAGTAACTTGAAATTAAATTGCTATTCTAATTTTCATCTTCTACTAATCTCTTCAAATTCTTTTTTTAATATAAAAAATAACAACTACAATAAATTTATTTTCCATCACTTTATAGCAGAAAAAAATACTTTCCTCCAAAAGTCTGCATAGCAAAACCATTTTACCTCTCGATTGCGTTTTGACGTGTGATAGATTCATGGTTATTGGAATAAAACCACCACGAATAGGAAAAGCAAACCGAACAAAATCTAAGAAAAACTCGCCCGAGAAAAGAGAGCAAAGTTCAAGTCAGTAAGTTGGACTTATCGCCAAGGGTAACGTAAATCAAGTGTGTTGCCCTGCGATCTGTTTGGATAGCTGAAGAGTTTTTGCCTACGTCGTCTCTGGATTCCCCCGATACGTTTTTTCTCCTCCTTATACACTATAGTTTCTTTTTTTTATTTACTAGTGCTTTTTTTAAGCTCGAAAAAATGAAAAAAAGAATGTTTTCTTGTGCAAGAGAGCAAGTTCCCAGAATATGGGGTAATTCGAGGAAAGACAAAGTGTAATGGGAAAATGAAGGCTCAAAAGAAAGAACGGGAACGGATGCAAGGCTGAGAGGGTTGCAAAGATCCCGATCCCATTATCCATTTGTGCAGGAGGTAGAAGGGCACTCTTGACTACTCACTACTATACCGAAAAAGACTCTATGAAGGATAAAGAGACAAAAACTTAAACAAAGTGCATAAGTGAGAAAGAAAATACGTTCCTGACGATCCTCAAACTTCCCTCTGTCGTTTCCGGCTGACTTTATTGACGCTACCCCTTCCTCCTAACTCCTTTCTTCTTCCTCAATACTCCTCCCTCTTAAAGGGAGTCAAAGATTCGATTTAAGGATTAAACCAGGCTCTATATAATGCGTTCAACTATAACCATTGTCTATTTTAATCCTTCTTTCTGTCAATTATTATTATGCTTCTTTATTAATTCCATCTGCCAAACGTTATTTTCAATATAATTGATAAATTGCCTCCTATATCTCAAGACAATTCTATTAATTTTATAAATAAGTTACTATTTATTAGAAACAGAAGTACTTTTTGGTAGATTTTGGTAAAGTAACAAGAAACGGAACAGCTGATAAATATTTTGTAACAAACAAGTGTACTTATAGCAACAATTTCATTAATTCCACAAACTAACATTGGTCAAGTTGTACACGGAAAAAAGTAAACTGTAATAAATAACAGTCGATTTATAATAAGTAATGATCAACTGCTAAAAATTACCATTTCAAACAGTAAAATCGTGATTTTACTATTCACTTTATAATATTTACCATTTAAACGTTACAATTTACTCTTTACATGGAAGAAAATACTACTTCAAACAGTAATATTCGCTATGTAAATGTCTAAAATGTTAAAGTATAATAATTAACAATTCAGACTGATATTTATCATTTCGTACCTAAAAAATGATCTTATGATATGTAAAAAGTATAAAATAAAGTTAGTAAATTTCTAATACAAGCAACGTCAATATTTAGAAAGTAAAATGGTAAATTTTAAACGCAACGCTAAAAATCAAACTGTAATTATTGATTTGCTTGGACTGGTAAAATGCCCGAGTCGAAATCTCCAACGTTATTCCAACGTTTCCAACGTCTCAAACGCGATTCCAACGTTTCCAACGTCTCCAACGTTATTCCAACGTTTCCAAGGTCTCGAACGTGATTCCAACGTTTCCAACGTTACAAGCGTTCCCGATTTTTTTTAATTTTCAATTTTCTTAGTGGGAAGTTAAAAATATTAAATGAAGGAATCCCACTTTGAAAAAATTTGGAAGGGATCGGGTTCAAAGATGGTCGATTTGGAGTGAAAAGATCACTATACATTATATATATTTTTTGTCTTTCATGTCTAGATATATTTTTATTTATTTGTAAAGTTCAAAACATTGAATTAACGCTTGTAACGTTGGAAACGTTGGAATAACGTTGGAGATTTTGACTCGGGTGTATATTTTAAAAAAATAATTTTTACTGTTTGAAATGTTAAATTCTCCCAGAGTGAGACCCCCTTCTCTTTCATCTGAGTTCCCCTTCTCCTCATAATATGGACTATATATTGAAATGGCCGTTTTTACTGTTTGAAACTGTAATTTTTTAAGATGAAAGAGTCGTTATTTACTATAGTGACAGCTACTAATCACTTATTTTGGATATTAAATTATAAATTGTGGCTTTTATACTTTCTCCGTTAAGTTCTGTAATATTTATATTTTTGCCACCCCGATGTCCGTTTTACTGTTTGAAACTATAAAAATTAACCGGAATCCGAGTGAATATTACAGTTTACTTTTTTCCGTGTAAGAACAAACCAGTTTGCAACTGAACTAATCTGTTGTCCTAATAATGATTTTTTTAGGACAACAAGCTAACTCGGCGCATATTGTTGCTGTAACAAAGTGATTTTGTTGGCATAACAAAATAATATTGTTGAGACATTACCACAAACAAAATTCAACGATATTAATATTTGATTTCTTCATCTAATAATATGATTTTTTTTTTTAATTAACAATATATGAAAAATTTATAAAATTGAATAATCGAAATTAATTGTATGCTTTATAATATTTAAATAATGGGTGTCAATAACTAGTTGATAATTGTTAAGTTGAATCTCATATTAACAGCCATTCGACAGCGCTATCACGCCTTTTTTTGACTTTAACCTAAAAAATTAACTGTAAGAGTTTGAACTCTTCTGATTAAATAAATTATTTTAAAATAAATTTTTATATCTTTAAAATTAATTAATCATTAATGGAAATTATTATTAATAAACTTTAATAAAATTGATTACTTAATAATAAGTTTGGATAAATAAGACTAAGCAGATGATTGTAGGCATGATTAGTATAGGTGTCAATAATTGGGGTCAAGGTATGTCAATAATTAGATCAGTCAGTTTTTTAACCTGCCAATAATTGGTGTCTCCGGATAATCTATTTAATTATTTAAAATTAATTAGTAAATATCAGTGATTATGATTTTAAAAAATTTGATTAGTAAAAACATTACTTGGGGATTACCACAAACAGAATTCAACGAGATTGATATTTGATTGTTTAAAAAAAATCAAATCATAACTTTGTCTCTTGTAGTGTCAATAATTGGGGCTTTTACCTTAGCCTCAATCTTTCTAAAATCATAAAAAAAACCTCCATAAAAAATCCAACAGTGCCTTTGAGGCGGTAAATTCTAAAGTAAATGAGAGATGAAGATGAGGCTTAAGTATAAGCCACCAGGTTAAGATTGTTATCAAAAGCTCAGGCATATTACATCGGATGTCCCGTCAAAGCAGACCCGTTATTCGGAAACGAGGCCATCGTCGCCTCGTTCCTTAAACCAGCCCCAGGCAATTTGGTACCTACTTTCGTATTATGAATAAGTCTTAAAGACTACGACCTCATCCAGGCGTCAAATTTAAACGAAAATTAACTCGGACTTATTCAAAGTTCTAAAAGTCCATTTTAAGAATAAATAACAAGACAATATTTGCGATTATCTATCATTGATACTTTAGTCCCGTGGCACGCGCGTTGAATGCCGCCGTATTATTGCTTTTATGGGCAATAAAAGCAGCAAACATTCCTCGTATGTCCCCAGACTGGTCCTAGCTGTTTGGTTTTTGCTTCCTTCCCTATGGACATCAAAAAATAGAGGGGAGGTTTTATCGTCTAGCCGTTATTGCTGTTCACGGGACCGGAATGCCGCTGAAGGTGTCGCGATTGGTTTTGCGAGCGGATATAGACCAGGGAGTAGCTTGAGTCCCTTGGCCAGTTAACCTCTTAGTCTTCTAGCTTTTCTACGGGGACTTCGGAAAATAATGGGAAAAACCTGAACAATTCGATATTAGATTTTAGAACGAATGTGTATGCTTTTTATGGATATTGTGTGATTTTTTAAAGATGGATTTTTAAGGCAGGCTTTCAGCGTGTTGTGCCATTTTTTCGGATTTTCTGCCGGAGATAGCTTTAACTCGGCTGCTTTTTTCCTCAATCCCTTTCGCTAAAACCGATATATCCTCGGAACAGAAGCTTACGGGAGGAGAAGTCTTTTTGGATGGGGGTGTGATGACACTTCGGTTACGACATTAGCGACAACGTTCTTCCCTAACTCGCTCTACTTCGTCAATGTCGACGTGTTTCCTACAGATCCATCGGATTCATTTTAGAGGAACGTGAGCAAGCGATTGGTTTAAATTGTAAATAAATAGTTTTTTTTTGTTATTTTAAATTGGTACACGGAAAAAAGTAAACTGTAATATTCACTCGGATTCCAGTTACTTTTTATAGTTTCAAACAGTAAAGCGGACATCGGGGTGGCAAAAATATAAATATTACAGAACTTAATGTAGAAAGTATAAAAGCTACAATTTATAATTTAATATCTAAAATAAGTGATTAGTAGCTGTCACTACAGTAAATAACGACTCTTTCATCTTAAAAATTACAGTTTCAAACAGTAAAAACGGCCATTTCAATATATAGTCCATATTATGAGGAGAAGGGGAACTCAGATGAAAGAGAAGGGGGTCTCACTCTGGGAGAATTTAACATTTCAAATAGTAAAAATTATACTTTTAAAATATACATTTTACCAGTCCAAGCAAGTCAATAATTACAGTTTGATTTTTAGCGTTGCGTTTAAAATTTACCATTTTACTTTGTAAATATTGACATTGCTTGTATTAGAAATTTACTAACTTTATTTTATACTTTTTACATATCATAAGATCATTTTTTAGATACGAAATGATAAATATCAAAGTCTGACTTCTTAATTATTATACTTTAACATTTTAGACATTTACATAGCGAATATTACTGTTTGAAATAGTATTTTCTTCCATGTAAAGAGTAAATTGTAACGTTTAAATGGTAAATATTATAAAGTGAATAGTAAAATCACGATTTTACTGTTTGAAATGGTAATTTTTAGCAGTTGATCATTACTTATTATAAATCGACTGTTATTTATTACAGTTTACTTCTTTCTGTGTATAACAAATGTTGTTGAAATAGCTAAATTATTTTCGACAAATAACTAATTATTTTGTTAACTACATTTTTTCAAAAACATTTTTCCAAGACAATAACTAGATTTTCGAGCTCGAAGTTTTAATTTGAGCTTCAAGAGCTACTAACTTTGCAATAGAAAAATTTTTTAGCGTTTTTAACTTTAGTATACCAAGAAATTCCAAGTATAGCTTTTAGAGTCAACCATATCCAGGGTTTTTAATTGTTACAATAATAAAATAAATTGTAAATTATAAATTTAATGAAAATTTTAGAGAAAAGCTTCTCAAAATTTTTAAGACTATTTTTGGCAAATATTCTTATTATAGATGTTTAAATATATTTAAAAATAATTTAGGGTGTCAATATTCAGACCGTTGTCAATATTTGGGGCTTTACCTTATTTACTAATTAATTTTAAATAATTAAATAGATTATCCGGATACACCAATTATTGGCAGGTTCAAAAACTGATTGATCTAATTATTGACATACCTTCACCCCAATTATTGATACTTATAATAAGCATGCCGACAATCATCTGCTTATTCTTATTTATCCAAACTTATTATTAAGTAATCAATTTTATTAAAGTTTATTAATAATAATTTCCATAAATGATTAAATACTTTTAAAAATATAAAAATTAATCTAAAAATAATTTATTTAATCAGAAGAGTTCAAACTTTTACAGTTAATTTTTTAGGTTAAAGTAAAAAAAAAGGCGTGATAGCGCTGTCGAATGGCTGTCAATATGAGATTCAACTTAAAAATTATCAACTAGTTATTGACACCCATTATTTAAATATTATAAAGCTTACAATTAATTTCGATTATTCAATTTTATAAATTTTTCATATATTGTTAATTAAAAAAAAAAAAAATTAGGAAAACGGTTGACCCTGAAGGCCATCCCTGCAACTTCCCGCTAATTCCATACTTAGGCGCTTAAAATTACACCAATGACGTTTTTGAGCTCTTCGAGCTTAAAAATACAATTTATGGGTTATTTTGAGCTCTCCGAGCTCAAAGAGATTGCTTTCCTATGCTTTTGAGCTCTTCGAGCTCAAAAGTCTGATAGAGATTTGATAAGACACTATTTTTTGAATTTTTAAACTGCAATAACTTTTGAATAAATAAACCGATTTTCACGCGGTTGGCAGCATTCGACGCAGTTTTTTAAGCCTCACAAAGAATTTTAAATTTTGAATTGATCGCGCTAGGAATTTTGGAGTTATTCCGAAAAAACACTTTTTTCGGTTTTCTTTCGTTCACGATATCTCTCGAACGAATCAACCGATTTTGACCGGACTGGTGGCGATCGACGTGGTTTTTTGAGGTTAAGAGCTGATTACTTTTTGAAATTGAACTATCAAGCCGTTTAAAAGTTATTCCAAAAAAACCACATTTGAAAAAAATTTTTTTTTCAGTTTTTTGAAGATTTCTCAAAATCTATTGATCTGAATCGGTCCAAATAGTTTTCAAAATCTAAGTTTGGTCAAGTTCTTTCGAATGGCACCAACCGCGATGAAATCGGTCAAGCTGTTCAAAAGTTATAAGCGGTTCACATACTTTCACACACACACACACACACACACACATACGTACAGACACCGTGACAACCTCACGGGGATAGTCAGGGAAGCTTCCTGTGACCTTCAAACGTCGAGATCTGATGAAAACTCGATTTTTGCAAAACGGGGTGAAAACAATAACTTCCCGATTTTTGAAAATCTTCGATTTTCTTAGCGGGAAGTTAAAAAGATAATATTATTAGATGAAGAAATGAATTTAAACTCAGAATTTTAAAAAAATGCTTTTCTAATTAAAGTTGTTAAGAAAATAAACGTTCGTAAGGTTTGATCAACTGGTGCTCATTATTTTTTTTTAATAATTAATATTTAATATTTCGAACTGACAGTAATTTTTTTCAATGTTTTAATTAATTAGAATTTAATAAAAATTTATATGATAGTTATTCTTATTACAGATGATTAAATATATTTAAAAATAATTTAGTGTGTCAATAATTGTGGCTTTTACCTTGGTAAAAGCCACTTTGTAGTAATAATAATATTTTTTCCGTGTATCAATGTCTGAAAAGAGTATCTTCAAAAGGTGACTGATCTGAGATTACTAGCCAGTGAGACAAGAATCCTCTTAACTTGTTTTCCACTTGAAGACAGAGTCTTACATGTGTTTATTTTCCACCCTCAGTCCGTAATCCAGTTCTTCCTGCAATCCCAAGTCTCCAGAAGATCCCGAAGAAGGAGTAGATAAAAAAAGGTGGACTAAACTCTGGACGAGACAGAATACATTGTAACCGGGACCGGGAATGCGATTACGCGATCAAGCGACGGATTTATTGGAGGAAATTCATGCCATTAAGATGTAACGTGTGTCTTTGCTTTCGGAAAAATAACTTAAGGGGCTGAGTGAAGACTTGCGAGTCTAGAGTGTGGAGTGTGGAGTGTGGATTGTGGAGTGTGTTAGGGAGGAATGAATATGATGGAGCGAGAACGGGCCAGAAAATAAAGTTAAAAAACAATGTAAATTTTTTGACATTCGACTCCGATGTTGGGGTGGTAATGGCACGTCTACGACGCCTTAATGGCCCTTCGTCTTCAGTTTTACGGTCGATTATCGCCCTCTGAACCCTTTTCACTATCGCGAACACCGCTTCTGTCTGTAAAGAAGCTCTGATTTTAACGGGGGCCGAGACTAAGGGGTATAATGGTGTAAAGGGAATTGTGGTATCATCGTAAACTTACTAACTCACCCCTCATGCAAACTCTTACGAGAATACTCTCTTCTTTATATTATATATTATATCCAAACAATGAATTCAGATGATCGTAACCACTTTCCTCTTTTTAATTTTTATACGCCCCTTAATCATTCGCTTTTGTTTACAGTTTCAAAGTTTTAGTGTTCGGGATTTAATACTGTAATAATCAATTGATAGTCTTAATTAAACCTGAAAAAAATTAATTTTCTAAAGGAATTTATAAATATTGGGGAACTAAATCGAACAAGTGTCGAATGTTTAGTAATTAGAGTATTGCAATGAGACAATGTTTTTGCAAATAATAATCACTTATATCTTCTTTCCATTTATTCAAGAGATAACTCATCAATTATTCCATAAAATTACTCTTGAATCGCTGAAGAATCATCGGATGACAATCCAACCTGAGTTCCATCTTTACTAAATTTATTAAAGTATCATCCGACGGAAAAAAAGTAAATAACACTTTTGGAAATAGTATCACTAAGGTGCAAACAAAATATTATTTCATAAGCTTGAAGGTCTGTTGAAAAAACTAGGACACGTGACGGTATTTAAAAGTTATTTAAAGCCACCCCATAAAATTCATTTTTTAAAATATTTTTCCAAATTTTGAGCAACAAAATAAATTTTAAAAATCATTAAAAGTAGATGATTGGCAGCTTGAATAGAAGCTTAGATTGT
Organism: Cotesia glomerata; assembly: GCF_020080835.1. NCBI lineage: Eukaryota > Metazoa > Arthropoda > Insecta > Hymenoptera > Braconidae > Cotesia > Cotesia glomerata. The sequence goes on from NC_058162.1 coordinate 26,331,760, forward strand.
GAACTTCAAGATAAATTTATCAATTTTAAGGAATCTCTCGCTAGAAAGTTATTTCGATACAATTGACTGAATTATGAGTTTCTATAATAAAAAAATTCAATTTTTCAATAACTCAAAAAACAAACTTTACCTTTCTGCAAAAATTGATTAACAATCATCATTTAATAATATACAATAAAAATTGATATTCTGTGAAATGTCATCAAGAGGAAAACAAGAAGTGAATATGTTATTAAAAAAAATTTTCAAAGTAATTTGATAAATATTGAGGTACTAAATCGGACAAGTGTCGAATGTTTAGTAATTAGAGTATTCTAATGAGACAATGTTTTTGCAAATTATAATCACTTATATCTTCTTTCCATTTATTCAAGAGATAACTCAGCAATTATTCCATAAAATTACTCTTGAATCGCTGAAGAATCATCGGATGACAATCCAACCTGAGTTCCATCTTTACTAAATTTATTAAAGTATCATCCGACGGAAAAAAAGTAAATAACACTTTTGGAAATAGTATCACTAAGGTGCAAACAAAATATTATTTCATAAGCTTGAAGGTCTGTTGAAAAAACTAGGACACGTGACGGTATTTAAAAGTTATTTAAAGCCACCCCATAAAATTCATTTTTTAAAATATTTTTCCAAATTTTGAGCAACAAAATAAATTTTAAAAATCATTAAAAGTAGATGATTGGCAGCTTGAATAGAAGCTTAGATTGTGAACTTCAAGATAAATTTATCAATTTTAAGGAATCTCTCCTACACTGAGAAACAATTTTATTTAATAGTAATAAAAAAGTTTATTTAAACTTGAAAAAAAAAACTTAGTTAATATTAATAAAATTATATTTCACATAAATAAAATTTTATTAGTATTTAATAAAATTTTCTTAAATACTAATATGTGTTTATTAAAATAACCACGAGCGTCGCTTTCGTTTGCTGTCATAAATACGCGTAGTTTGTATTCGTTCCAAAAGTTTTATGGTAAGCAAATAATCTCAAAAAAAAAAAAAAAAATTAATATTGATCAATTTAATTTATTAAGGTATATAAACATATAAAAGTTAAATGTGTTTAATTACAATACATAATTTATGTTTCATAACATAACATTAATTTGTATTAATTATAATATAGTCAATTATATTTTCACAGTAATATCTTTCAATAAATAATATTAAGATTTTTCAACGAGACATCCTAACTTAACCTATTTGTTTAATCCAGACTTTTATGTTGTCTTTGCGACAGACAACATCTTTTATAGACTAAGAAAAATTTATTAGTATTTAATAAAACATATATTAGTATTTAAGAAAATTTTTATTAGTATTTAAGGAAATTTTATTAATATTTAATAAATTTTTATTTGGGATTAACCAAATAAACGTTTTATTAAATACACGGAAAAAAGTAAACTGTAATAAATAACAGTCGATTTATAATAAGTAATGATCAACTGCTAAAAATTACCATTTCAAACGGTAAAATCGTGATTTTACTATTCACTATATAATTTTTACCATTTAAACGTTACAATTTACTCCTTACGTGGAAGAAAATACTATTTCAAACAGTAATATTCGCTATGTAAATGTCTAAAATGTTAAAGTATAATAATTAACAATTCAGACTTTGATATTTATCATTTCGTATCTAAAAAATGATCTTATGATATGTAAAAAGTATAAAATAAAGTCAGTAAATTTCTAATACAAGCAACGTCAATATTTACAAAGTAGAATGGTAAATTTTAAACACAACGCTAAAAATCAAACTGTAATTATTGACTTGCTTGGACTGGTAAAATGTATATTTTAAAAAAATAATTTTTACTGTTTGTAATATTAAATTCTCCCAGAGTGAGAGACCCCCTTCTCTTTTATCTGAGTTCCCCTTCTCCTCATAATATCGACTATTTATTGAAATGGCAATTTTTACTGTTTGAAACTGTAATTTTTTAAGATGGAAGAGTCGTTATTTACTATAGTGACAGCTACTAATTACTTATTTTGGATATTAAATTATAAATTGTTGCTTTTATACTTTCTACATTAAGTTCTGTAATATTTATATTTTTGCTACCCCGATGTCCGCTGTACTGTTTGAAACTATAAAAATTAACTGGAATCCGAGTGAATATTACAGTTTACTTTTTTCCGTGTAGTAATAAAATTTCATTCCCATTAAATAAAATTGTCTCTCAGTGTAGAAAGTTATTTCGATACAATTGACTAAATTATGAGTTTCTATCATTAAAAATTAATTCATTAATATAAAAAAGAAAGCTAAAGACTTAATTTAAGATTATCCTTTTTTTGTCAGCCACAAAATGAAGGATGGTGCCAATGACAGAGTTAACTCTCAACAAATGAATGCACGTCGGGGCTTTGACATAGAATAATTTATCAAAACTTCAAAGTATCGCTCAAGTACTAGCTCCTTACTCCGTCACTCAAAACACTCGCGCCTAAAATAAATCCCCGTTAACAAAACAAAATATTTTATGAAATTAATTTAAAAAAAAAAAATTGTCGAGTGACCTTGCGGTCGTCGCCGTGGAAATATCTGGTAAAAAAGTTTGTTGTAATCATTCCTCTGTCCCTCTCAAAAACTTTTCTTATTCCTTAATATTTATTTTTCTCTTTCTTCCTCTTATTTTTTTACCCCGGTGGTTTATGTCGTTGTCTTTTTGGAGGAAAAAGTACAAGAAGTAAAAGACGAGCTAAGAAAAGTAAAAGCGACCCCCAACTGTCTCGACGCTTATCTTTGTGAATTCTTTCGGTCGAGGAAAACTTTTCCACCCTCCTCCACTTCTTTTCTACCTTACACTCTTTCTCGCCCTCACCTGAACCGAACTGACTAAATTTTTCAATTTATTTTTTCTATCTTGCCGGAACAAAATTATCAAGCCTCTGATTAAAATTATTTTAATTATTTTTTTTAATAAACAACTTAAACTTTTTTAGATTTATTTTAGTCATACAAGGGATTTAATAATACATGAAGTAAGTAGTGTTTATTCAGTAGCGGTTGGCAATTTACACGGAGCATTAAATATTCAGGTGTCACACTAGGGAAATGGATACCGGGTGTTAAACTGATGAGAACACAAAATATTCTAATAAAATTTATCTTTTTATTGCTTTTACATTTTTTTTCATTCATTATTTACACTGAAAAAAATTTAAGTGAATTTATTATTGATTTTTTGAGATTATAGTTTAAAAAACAAAACCATTTAATTGCGTGGATGAAAATATATTTATTTTGGAAATAAATCTATAATATTAAGAGAATAAGAAAAATTTTGTGGCCAAGATATAACTATAGTTATATGATAAAATCGGTTTTTTTTTTTAGTGAAATTTAGTGTAATTGCAAAAGTCTTGATTTGAATTTGTGCCTTTTCAAGGTTTCATTTCATTCTCACCGATAGTCAATTAATTATGAAAGGTATTTAAGCTGCATTTGAAAATGCTCTATCTCTAGATACATAATTAAGAAATGACCTCGTATCTCGTGAACTATTAACATTTTTAAAGATATAAACTCATCCCGATGTTACACTCATCAAGACCTTTCATTTGACTACCCACATCAATTTTTCATATATTTTATATATTTATATATTTCACAAATACCATATATATAAAATATATAAAAAATGCCATATGGGTACTTAAATGAAAGGTCTCAATGAGTATAACATTTAAATGAGTTTATATCTTAAAAAATGTCAATAATTAAAAAATGACCTTGTATCTTGCGAATTATTGACATTTTTAAAGATATAAGCTCATCCCGGTGCTACACTCATCAAGACCTTTCATTTCAATACCCACATCAATTTTTCATATATTCATATATATTATATATATTATATATATATATATATATATATATATATATATATATTATATATATATATATATATATATATATATATATATATATATATATATATATATATATATGAAAGATATATAAAAATGCATGTGGGTACTCAAATGAAAGCTCTCGGTGAGTTTAACATTGAAATGAGTTTATATCTAAAAAAATCTCAATAATTAAGAAATGACCTTGTATCTTGTCAACTAATGATATTTTTAAAGATATAAGCTCATCCCGACATTACATTAATCGAGACCTTTAATTTGAGTACCCACATCAATTTTTCATATATTTATATATATATATATATATATATATATATATATATATATATATATATATATATATATATGAACAATATATAAAAAATGCATGTGGGTACTCAAATAAAAGCTCTTAATGAGTGTAACATCAGGATGAGCTTATATCTTTAAAAACTTCAATATTTAAGAAATTACATTCAATTTAACAAAAATCATTATTTAATACAGCGAAATTTTATTTATTTATAGTTCACAAGTCACGGCAGTCGCATAGTGACTGCAAAAGTTGTAAGTAAAATTTATTTTTCATAAAATTGTGGATTTTATTGTCCTTTGTCTGTTGAAGTGGTATTATTACTCGTGTTATTATTATCATCTTTTTTTTCACCACCATCATCATCTTTATCTTTATCTTTATCATCATCATCATCATCATCTTCTGCAAAGTAGTCTAAAAATTCAACAAAATTAATTACTTCTCAATCAATTATAAAAAAAAAATTCTTCTCACCTTGTATCCACGTTTTTGCTTTATCTTTTTCTTCATCTAAAACAAATTTCCACAAATATCATAAATTACTCTTACAATTTTTAACTAAAAAAAAATCATACCTAATTCTTTGATAACTAATTCATCACTCTCTATAAAAAAAAACATACAATTATTTTTTATGAATTAAAATCGAAAAACTGAGCAACTCACTTGTCTAAGGAACAATTTTTTCTTTTTCTTCTTTTTCTTGGCCTGTGTTACAATTAAAATTATTAATTACCTTCAATATAAAAAAATAAATATAAAAGATTAATAATTAACTGCAGTTAAATTAACAGTCAACACAAATCCAAGGATTAAAAAAAAAACTTTCGTCATAACTAATTAAAAATCTTCAAAATTAATTCAATTAATTTTGAGTAATTAATTTGTAAAAAAAAAATTTGAATACGAAAAATTTAAACGTAATTCACTTTTGTTAAATAAAACTTAGTTATTGTTACTTACTTAAATTGTTTATCAGCAAATGTTGGCTAGTGTAGTTAACATAATTACACTAGTTGATATTGACCAATTATTATTCTTGATAACTAAAATAAGTTGTTATAAATTTAAAAATTTTATTTTTTAAATAAATTCATTGAAACGTAAAAAAGATATTAACGTAAAGCGGTATTAAAATTTGAATAAATGATTTAGTGTTAATCGAAGCTTAGATAAATATAAAGCGTATAAAAAACAGTAAAGAATGAATATTTAATGTGAATGTCCTTGAATATTAGATATGGTTTGATTAAAGAAAGAGATTTCTCTGAAGAGAAGTTTAGAATTACGGGGTAAGGTTGTAGGGTGATTTTTAGGTGAGTAGTAAATGTCCTATAACCCCCGCGACAAATATGGAATTTGCATATAAATCGGGTACTTTCATCTGTGAAGCTTGAGCAACCTTATCCATTTAATAATATTATATGAACAACTAACATTCGAGACTTTCTTAACCACCATTTTGAATTTAATCAATCACTAAAAAAAAGTTAACTCAGTCATTGTTTGATTGTAGACATTATTTGTAAGGAATTTATGAAAATTTCAAATTGCACGCCTCAAAAAATTCATCTAAATCTGTATTATCAAGAGAATAAGTATAATTTTTTAGCCAGTGTATTTATATGATAAAATTGATTTTTATGATTACATTTGGTATCATTAGAAAGGTCTTGACCTGGAGTTGTGGCTTTTCAAGGTTTCATATCATTCTCACCAATAGTCAATTTATGATGATAAGTATTTAGGCTGCATTCGAAAACGCTCTATCTCTAAATACATAATTAAGAAATGACCTTGTATCTTGTGAACTATTGACATTTTTAAAGATATAAGCTCATCCCGATGTTACACTCATCAAGACCTTTCATTTGAGTACCCACATCAATTTTTCATATATTTTATATATTTATATATTTCACAAATACTATATATATAAAATATATAAAAAATGTCATTTGGGTACTCAAATGAATGCTCTTGATGATTATAACATCGGGATGAGCTTATATCTTGAAAATTATCAATAATTAAGAAATGACCTTGTATCTTGTGAACTATTGACATTTTTGAAGATATAAGCTCATCCCGATGTTACACTCATCGAGACCTTTTATTTGAGTCCCCACATCAATTTTATCATATATTTATATATATATAAATATATATATTATATATATTGTGATGCCTTTTCCGGCACTGGCGTCGACAGGGCCGGATCAGGTCACCCAAAAAAATTGGCTTACCTGGTTCGTATATTTGGTTGGGCGCCAGGAACTCAATGTTCCACGGGTCGATCTGGCGGTGGATCTTCGTGGGCGGCGGGTCGGTGTTGAAGAGATTCAAAAATCGAATTACGGCAATCGACGAACAAAGAAATCGAAATGGGACGATAGGATCGGTTAATCAGAGCAACAACAATTAAAAAAAAATAATTGAGGCGTGCAATTCTAATCCAACAACGGTTTATTCAACAACAAATATATACTGTCGGCAATGTCGCATTAATAACAAAATTATTTAACGCAAAAATAATTCTAACGCAAGACTAGTGCTAACGCAATGATTCGACATTTCAAAATAAACCAAATTCTAGAAAGAAATTCGAGTAACCAAAAATAAAAATTACAAAGCCCTTTCTTTCAAACAAAATAAATAAAATGTCGGTTCGCCAAAATGCTTCAACAAATTTCGAAACGAATAAATAATTCAACTCGCAAAATTTATTCAAAATTTCAAAACAAATAATTAATTCAATTCGCAGAATTTATTCGAATTGTCAAAACAAATACTTAATTCAATTCGCAAAATTTATTCAAAATTTCAAAACAAATAATTAATTCAATTCGCAAAATTTAGTCAAAATTTCAAAACAAATAATTACTTCATCTCGCAAAATTTATTCAAATTGTCAAAACAAATAATTAATTCAATTCGCAAAATTTATTCAAATTGTCAAAACAAATAATTAATTCAATTCGCAACATTTATTCAAAATTTCAAAACAAATAATTAATTCAACTCGCCAAATTTATTCAAAAATTTTTAAAAGGAAATAATTATTCCAATCGCAAAATTTTATTAAAAATTTCAATCGCAAAATTTTATCAAAAATTTCAATTGCCCAATTTAATAACAAAATCTCAATCGCAAATCTTTATCAAAAATCGCAACAGCAAAATTTATCTACAAAGTCTTCTCTTTTTTTTTTTATTAAAAAAAAATATAATAATTTCAATCGCAAAATTCAACCAATAATTTCAATCGCAAAAACCTAATAAAGATCTCAAAATTATCCAAAATAATTCAAATCGTCAAATGGTTCAACGATGACAAGAAAAAAAACAAATTATGCGAAGTATTCGAATTCGTCAACTTATTTTACAACGCACTTTACTAAGCCGCTTTGTCGGGTATTTGAAGCTCGAGGTAGGTAAACAGTACTTATAATCCCGACCAAAAATTCCACACACACAAACACGTGACTCAACGGTACCGTGCCGCAGAGTGTCGTCACTAAGCTTCAAAAATACCGCACGGAATTTCTTTAATTCCGTGCAACTCGAATTATAAACAAATTATTTTAACACGACGAAATTCGCGGTGATGACACCCTGGGGCTAATAAAGACAGCGACCAGACTTACCCTGCAGCTACCGTAGACGTCTCGGGCGATGCTGACCAAGTAGACGAAGTTGGCGGCAAAACTGACGGAAGAGCGTCGATATCTCGGCGATGGCGTGTCCGGGGTCGTAGTGTCCAAAACAATTCAGCGAAATATTTCACAATAATGTACACAATCGTACTCACGTCAGCGACAAATTTATAAAAAAACTCAACAGCAAAAACAATCAAAATAGAACGGCACGATGCCACAGTCACGGCGTCCAGATCAGAATAAATTGCTAATATGGCTGCCTCCTCGGCAACCCATGCTCTTTTTTTTTCGGTTCGTTCCAAAAACTCGCATCCAATCAGCTCACAGCTTCTTCTAGCCGGCCGTTGTATTCCGGGATGCGTCCAGTATTCCGTTGCGATCGATGATTGGTCGATACTTCGATTAGTGATCAGCCTCGTGTTCAGATGGCGCCTCGCATACTTGTTGTTGGTCGCTCTCCGTCGTCATTGGTCCGTTCAAATTTTCTCGTCGTTCTATCCTCGCGGCCAGATGTCACGTTGATCGTCGATGGCTCGTAGAAATTCGCGGGTCGTCTGATCGCTATAGTCTAGTCTCACTCACTCATGCATTCAACAATAGTTCACACTCATTCCGGTATTCTTTTTATTTGAATTTTTAATTTAAATTCGGCGCGTTTTCTTTTACTAATTTTACCTCGAGCTTGTCATTCTGATCGGGAGGCTGCTTGGGGCGACACAGGCGCGTCGAATCTCTGCTTTTCCTCAGCTTAGCCAACCTAATAATTTTAAAACTCGGAATTTCAAATTTTAGAAAATTTTCTCATGTCACAATATGTATATATGAAAACTATATCAAAAATACATGTGGGTACTCAAATGACAGCTTTTGATGAGTGTAACATCAGGATGAGCTTACATCGTGAAAATTATCAATAATGAAGAAATGAACTTGTATCTTGTGAACTACTGACATTTTTAAAGATATAAGCTCATCCCGATGTTACACTCATCGAGACCTTTCATTTGAGTACCCACATTAATTTTTCATATATTTATATATATATTATATATTTGTATGTATGAAAACTATATCAAAAATACATGTGGGTACTCAAATGACAGCTTTTGATGAGTGTAACATCGGGATGAGCTTATATCTACAAAATATATATCATATATATATATATATATATATATATATATATATATATATATATATATATATATATATATATATATATATGTAAATATGGAAAATATATCAAAAATGCATGTGGGTACTCAAATGAAAGCTCTTGATGAGTATAACATCGGGATGAGCTTATATCTTTGAAAACGTCAATATTTAAGAAAGTACAGTGCAATTTAACACGTTATTATTTAATAAAGCAAAATTTTATTTATTTATAGTTCACAAGTCACGGCAGTCACCTAGTGACTGCAAGGTTGCTAGTTTTTATTAATATCTTTTGAACATAATTTTATAATTTTTTAGGAATATTGAATATTTAACATTGTAAATTTGGGATAAGGGTTCAAGGAACCAATCTACTGATCAATGTTAACTGAAAAAACATATCACGCAAGAGCAAACAAACATAACTTGGGAATATTCAAATTCAATTTCTTACATAGAATTCTTCTTGTGTTTATTGCATTTGGGGCCAATTTAAAAGCCTCTGACGTACCTTTAGAAGGAATGTCATTTTTCTTCGACAATATATTTCACTCGAATATTTTCTGATAAGAAGGGAGTCTTAAAAAATAGATTTAAATAAGTTAAACTATTTTCTTCAAATTCAATTTTATTATTTGATTAAATACAATTATTTTTTGATTAATTTTCACTCAATAATTACAATTTTTTAGAATGGCATTATATTTCTAAAGAAGTTATTCTTTTTTTATTAATCGTCGCCTTTGTTAAGAGTTTCTGTAGAAAAAAAAATATTCACAGATTTTAATTTGAACAATTATAAAACAATAGGAGGATTTTAAATACAAGAAAGATTGTTTTAAATTAAATTATAAAGAATGTTTTAAAGTAAATTAATTTTGTATTTATATTTACCTTTAACTGTATCCATTAAACTAGGTTTTTCGTCTTCTTGAGGGTAAGGAGAGCGCTTAACTATTTCTCCGCTTCCTTTTAAAAAAAAATATTGAGTGAAAAAAAAATTTGGCCCTGAATTTTTATTGATTAATTAAAATATAAATAATAAAATGTAAATTATTACCAATAGCAACGTTGAATGCCAATAGGATGACGAAGAACATCAAGAAATTCAAGACCTTCATGATTATTTTGTTATTGCTTCAAAAAGTACTGGTACAATTGCTTACTTAGTAAATTGATATATACTGATACTCCAAATACGCATTGCAACGTTTTATACCCTTCAGTAGTAATTAAAAATGAGGACATGCAAAAATTTCCGTGTAGATAATCGATATAATTTATCGATATATTATTATGGAGTTCGTGCACAAGACTTTGAAAACAATGATAAATTTGTAATTATTATAATTGCTGTTAATCAATGTATTCAAATATCCAATTGTTTTTTCGTAATCTATAACGTGTATGTTATCAATAGTTACGAAAGAGTAGAAAAATTATTTAGGTCAACTATGATAATTGTTTTTATTATCTTTTAAAAACAGTCAATAGTAATAATAAATTAAAAATTTTAATAAAAATTTGATAATAATATTTTAATGAATTGATATTATTAAGCGAATAAGAAAAAATTTGTGTCCAGCGTCGAAAAATGATAAAATCGGTTTTTTTTTTTAGTGAGATTTAGTGTCATTGCAAAGATCTTAATTTAAATTTGTGCCTTTTCAAGGGTTCATATCATTCTAGACAGTCAATTTATTATGATAAGTATTTAGGCTGCATTAGAAAATATCTCTAGGTACATAATTAAGAAATGATCTTGTATCTTATGAACTATTGACATTTTTAAAGATATAAGCTCATCCTGATGTTATACTCATCGAGACCTTTCGTTTGAGTACCCACATCAATTTTTCATATATTTTATATATTTATATATTTCACAATTACCATATATATAAAATATCTAAAAATTGCCATGTAGGTACTTAACTGAAAGGTCTTGATGAATTTAACATCGAAGTGAGTTTATATCTTAAGAAATGTCAATAATTAATAAATGACCTTGTATCTTGTTAACTATTGACATTTTTAAAGATATAAGCTCACTCTGATGTTATACTCATCAAGACCTTTCATTTGATTACCCACATCAATTTTTCATATATTTATATATTTTATATATATGTATATATGAAAAATATATCAAAAATGCATGTGGGTACTCAAATAAAAGCTCTTGACAAGTGTAACATCAGAATGAGCTAATATTTTTAAAAATATCAATAATTAAGAAATGACCTTGTATTTCATCGACTACTGATATTTTTAATGATATAAGCTCATACCGACATTACACTCATCGAGACCTTTCATTTGAGTACCCACATCAATTTTTCATATATTTATATATTTTATATATATGTATATATGGAAAATATATCAAAAATGCATGTGGGTACTCAAATAAAAGCTCTTGACAAGTGTAACATCAGAATGAGCTAATATTTTTAAAAATATCAGTAATTAAGAAATGACCTTGTATTTTATCGACTACTGATATTTTTAATGATATAAGCTCATACCGACATTACACTCATCGAGACCTTTCATTTGAGTACCCACATCAATTTTTCATATATTTATATATTTTATATATATATATATAAAATATATCAAAAATGCATGTGGGTACTCAAATGAACGCTCTTGATGAGTGTAACATCAGGATGAGTTTATATCTTAAGAAATGTCAATAATTAATAAATGATCTTGTATCTTCTTAAATATTGACATTTTTAAAGGTATAAGCTCATCCTGATGTTACACTCATCAAGAGCTTTCATTTAAGTACCCATATGCATTTTTAATATATTTTTCATATTTACATATATATAATATATATTTTAAAGATATAAGATCATCCCGATGTTACACTAATGAAAAGCTTTCATTCGAATACCCACATGCATTTTTGATATATTTTTCATATATACATATATATAATATATATAATATATATAAAATATATAAATATATGAAAAATTGATGTGGGTACTCAAATGTAAGGTCTTTAAGAAAGTACAGTGCAATTTAACAAGAGTCATTATTTAATGAAGCAAAATTTTATTTATTTATAGTTCACAAGTCACGGCAGTTACGTAGTGACTGGAAAGTTGTTAATTGGTATTATTATTATTATTAATATTATTGTTATCACTATTTACCAATTTTAAATCATAGAATTTTAATAATAATAATAATAATAATTAAAAAAAAAAATTGTATTTATAAAATTCGATTTGAGAAAATAAATAAAAGTAGCTTTGTAATGAGATACTTTTTAAGAAGTTTTTTTTATCATTTATAATCGGGAAATAAATCGTTTTATTCAATTATCAGAGGCGCTTTTTCAAGAGTTGGGCCATGCTCTCCAGGTTCTTTTTCACTGCTGTCTAGTATAAGTGCGGGGGTGTCACGAAAAAAGCTTCTCTTTGTCCGGCTTAAGAGTCTCAACAGCGAGTAAGAGGCTTAAGAGTACGTTGAGAAGACATTAAATACCAACGACCTGTCGTCGCATTTTATTATTCTTTTAACCCAAATATCGCTGCCGTATTTAAGAACAAAAAAAAATTTTTTTTGTTTTTGTTTTTTTATGACTTGAAAAAAAAAAAAAAAAAAAAAATGGGAGATTGAGAAGACAGTGCGCAATCGAGGTCCTTATTTTTATCTGGTTTTCCGGAGGGATGAATATTTAAGGAGCGGACTTAATCTGTGCTATGGGATTCACGACCTTACATCTTCACTCGTGTATCACTCGAGTAACCGATCTCGAGTGTTTTTGTCAGCAGTCGGGATGATATATACAAACTTTGTTGAAATAATTCAAGAGTTTTTTTTTTTTTTTTTACTTAACGTACCAAAAAATTTTTTATTTATTATTTATAAAGTTACATTTAAAAAAAAAAATCTAAGAAATTTTTAAAGTACTAAATTATTTTTTTTTTTAATTTTGTTAAAAAAAATTTTTTTTTGTTCTACCTTCAGAATTTTATATCAATTAATTTTGATTTTATTGTCTATAAAAAGATTTTATAGCAAAATCAATAACAAGTCAATTAAAAATCAATGTAATTCAATTAAAATTAATTTGAAACACTCAAGTAATTATTTTGATAACTTTACGGAGCGGTTTCATGAAAACAATTAATACTAATCGATACAAATGATTATGAATCAATGTGATTGCTATTGAGCTAAGTCATATTTTTTTGAGAATTAATAAAAAACTTTAAAATTTTTGACTTCATCACAGAAGTAATTAATCAGATCGATAAATCAATAAGTGAACTATAAATAAATAAAATTTTGCTTTATTAAATAATGACTTTTGTTAAATTGCACTGTACTTTTTTAACTAATGACGCTTTTAAAAAAATAAGCTCATCCCGATGTCACACTAAACAAGAGCTTTCATTTGAGTACCCACATGCATTTTTGATATATATTTCATATATACATATATATAATATATATTTTAACGATTTAAGCTCATCTTGATGTTACACTCATCAAGAGCTTTCATTTGAGTACCCACATGCATTTTTGATATATTTTTCATATATACATATATATAAAATATATAAATATATGAAAAATTGATGTGGGGACTCAAATGAAAGGTCTCGATGAATGTAATGTCGGAATGAGCTTATATTCTTAAAAATGTCAATAGTTGACAAGATACAAGGTCATTTCTTAATTATTGACATTTTTAAAAATATAAACTTATTTCGATGTTACGCTCATCGAGACCTTTTATTCAAGTACCCACATGACATTTTTTATATATTTAATATATATGGTATTTGTGAAATATATAAATATATAAAATATATGAAAAATTGATGTGGGTACTCAAATGAAAGGTCTTAATGAGTGTAACATCGGGATGAGCTTATATCTTTAAAATTGTGAATAGTTCACAAGATACAAAGTCATTTCTTAATTTTTGACATTTTCTAAGATATAAACTCATTTTGATGTTACACTCATCGAGACCTTTCATTCAAGTACCCACATGACATTTTTTATATATTTTGTATGTATGGTATTTGTGAAATATATAAATATATAAAATATATGAAAAATTGATGTGGGTATTCAAACGAAAGGTCTCGATGAATATAACATCGAAGTAAGCTTATATCTTTAAAAATGTCAATAGTTGACAAAATACAAGGTCATTTCTTAATTATGTATCTAGAGATGTATCTAGAGAACATTTTCGAATATTTATCATCATAAAACTAACCAAAAAAACCCATTTTATCATATAAATACACTGGCCACAAAATTTTGCTTATTCTCTTAATAATATAAATTTTTCAAGCAAGAAAATCTTTTTTAATTTTAGATTTTCTGTTTCTCTAAAATCCCTTACATCTCTTTCCTTATTTTCCTTTAATTTTTTTTTTCCCTACCAATGGATAACGTTTGTAACATTCACCGCAACCGCGACTCGTTGGCTGACTTTATTGGTTTTTACCGGCACAACACAGTCCGATATTTTTTTATTACTTTGGTACCGAGTGAGCGTTTTTTATGCTCACCCCATCGCATTGTTGCCAGCGAAGAGGGACTTACGCTCGTAAGCGTACATAATATCCGCAGTAGCTAAACCCTGAAAAAAGTGAACCACTATTTTATATTTTTTACCGAACTTACCGCTTTAATACTCGAGCTAATAAATATTTCGAACAAACAGCGACAAGTTGTCCTCAATTTTTTGTCAAAAATCGCGTTTATAAAATTGCACGCCTCAAAACGGTGCCTGATATTTAAGAAAAATAACAAAGTTTGGTAAGAAAAAAAACGACTGGTTGATCTCTGACTGAAGAATGCGAAAATGAGCAACGCGGGCTGGGCCGTCTTCTCGAGCACGAGGGTTGATAAAAAATAAAAATAGCAAAGCATTAAACGCAAACAAGGGTAGCAATTTCGCGAGGGGACTTGAGAGGTCTAACCACCAGAGGAAAGAAACCGAGCCAGCCCAAACCAAGATACGAAAAAAAAAAAAAAAACACGAGAGGGTTAAAGCTACAGATGGGGGTTAAGAACGGTTTAAAAAGCCCGCAACCCAGTCACACGATACTTTTTAATTTAGTAAAAATGCGCATTCATACCATACAAGTATTTGAGGCAGTACGCTCGCTCTACCGCAAGAGAGTTCTGAGCAGGGAAAAGAGTCAGATAGGGGTTGCAATTTTCTAAGGGGATGAAGCTCTTCGAGGGCTTCTGGACCGACTTCAATGGACTCCCAGTAGTAGCTCGTGACGATTAAAGACCACCAGTCGAGAATGCCATTCCCAGAAAGTGTAATTGACACGGATTTATTGTACAGGAAAATTATATTTTTTAACTAACCCCCTGCTGGAAGAAAATTAAAATACCAATCATAGAAGTCTAAAAATTTTAGATTATTTCAGGTATAAGAATGACACTGAAAAAAGTAAACTGTAATATTTACTCGGATTCCGGTTAATTTTTATAGTTTCAAACAGTAAAGCGGACATCAGGGTGGCAAAAATATAAATATTACAGAACTTAATGTAGAAAGTATATAAGCCACAATTTATAATTTAATATCCAAAATAAGTGATTAGTAGCTGTCACTATAGTAAATAACGACGGTTTCATCTTAAAAAATTACAGTTTCAAACAGTAAAAATTGCCATTTCAATATATAGTCGATATTATGAGGAGAAGGGGAACTCAGATGAAAGAGAAGGGGGTCTCACTCTGGGAGAATTTAACATTTCAAACAGTAAAAATTATACTTTTAAAATATACATTTTACCAGTCCAAGCAAGTCAATAATTACAGTTTGATTTTTAGCGTTGCGTTTTAAATTTACTATTTTACTTTGTAAATATTGACGTTGCTTGTATTAGAAATTTACTAATTTTATTTTATACTTTTTACATATCATAAGATCATTTTTTAGGTACGAAATGATAAATATCAAAGTCTGAATTCTTAATTATTATACTTTAATATTTTAAACAATTTACATAGCGAATATTACTGTTTGAAATAGTATTTTCTTCCATGTAAAGAGTAAATTGTAACGTTTGAATTGTAAATATTATAAAGTGAATAGTAAAATCACTCTCAGTATAAAGTTTTGGGTGAAATCGAAATTAAAAAATTCTTTATGAAATGTTACACCTCCCCACTTTAACTAAGCTTGTCCCCAATCACTTGAATAAAAAAAATGAAGCAATTTATTTATTTATTCATTCTGGGCTACAAAATTAGATTTTTTACTGCGAAATGGAGTTTTACGAGGTTGTAATAATATGTAATGAGGATAAGAAATTATGGATAGTCATTTTTATGTTCAGAATTGTCGCACTGACGCTTGGGTGTCTATAGGCTGAATATGATCTGACGAATAATCCTTAGGAGATTTGGGACAATAAAAAATCTACAAATTCTCTCAGTATAAAACCAAAAAAATTATTTATGAAATGTTACACCTCCCCAATTTAACTAAGCTTGTCCCCAATTACTTAAATTCATCTTAATTCACTAAAATTATTAAATTACAAGACAAAAACTCTACAGGTTTATAAATTAGTATCAATAAATAAAGTAAATAAGAAACTTATAGAATGACAAGAGCTTTCATAGGTCAATATCAAGTCGGTGAATTGAAGCGAATCACGTTACTGTACGGACGATTGCTCTTCACATGTAAGGGGATTGATTCCATTCTCTCTATTTTTATTTTATTTAACTTTATTTACTTTTTTTCCTTACATACAAAAGGGAAAAAATTATCGCGAAAAAATAAATGCGAAATCTATATCCTTGAGATCGTAGATGGTTATATGTTAGATAGATAAAGATATAAGATACACTGCACCCTATCCCTATTCATACGCAGTATATAGATGCGTGTATATGCCGTAAAGTATTCTATTTTGCTGCGTAATCCGTGGTTCACGTGAGAGACACGCTTGTGTGTAAGTGTACAATATACAGACATGTTTAGCTTTCTTACAAGTAACTTCATAGAGATCTGAACCGGATCTCCGGCTGGCTCAACGAACGACCCAACTTGCCCATAAATATGATTGCCGAAGCACCCCTTTATGCTTCCCTCACTTCTCCAAACCAGGATCACGTATCTTTACGATCACATTTCCAAAATCCAATCTACGATTATTCTTTATTGAAATAAAATAAAACTTTTTTCCTGGAATCCTTTTATTGCTGATCAATGCTTGTTTAATGATTACAATAATCATTATAATGAGCCTTAAATCATTTTTAAGTAGAAAAATAATTATTGTGTCTAGATAAGGAGTTTTTGACTCAAAAATTAAATAATTTAATTTATTAATTTTTTAACAGAAAAATATTAAATTTACTGCCGATATAAAAAGCGAATTGATAAAGAGCATTAAGAGCATGTAGGACAGAGAATATTCAAATTTTGGACAGAATACTACGCTTTTTGACCAAGTAATTTTTAAATAACAAATCATTAAACTTGGCAGGAGTGTGTTAATAATAGTCTTACGTAAATTGATTCTTTTATTTTTAAATTTAATCATTGAAAAAAAATAACAAAATGATAAATAAATAGGTAGAGTTCGCGCGTAAAACTGCCTTATCTCCAGGCCCATCACATATTCAAGTAAATAAACTTTATTATAAGGAAATTACTAATAAACTTACAACCAATATAATCTTCGAGATTGATTTATTTTTTTGGTTAATCTTTACTTTAGTTTAGATTACTTATAAGACAGAATTATTGAAATGCAGCTAGGTTTGGATAGAAAACTAATTATCAACAAAAAATTTCATTTACTATAGTAAATAAACTATAGTTTAATTTTTTTGAACAGTGTTTGGAGTATTGACAGTCAGCCTGATAACCTCCAGTACATTTTTATGTTTTTTAAATAAACAATCCGATATATTCAATTGGAATTTTTATCACTAGTCCAGACTGAATTACCGACAACAGATTATACTACATGCTCTTAAGAAAGTTCGAGCGTAACTAATGAGTCAAAATAATGTTAAAATTTTTTTTAAATTTTAGTCTTCCCAATATTCTTCAGAATTCTTTATTTTAATTTAAAATAATTTAAACTATCTATTAAAAGATGAATTTTACTTATTTAATAAAGTAAATTAATAAAATGACTTTGGTATTTATTACTTGCCGGAATAAATAAACAGATTTGGCAATAGCGCGTTTGATTATACCCATAACAGAGACGTGGATGAGTGAGTGAGTTAAACATTTCTCTCTCTGTAACTATATTTCTATCCTTTTGTTTTTTCTCAGCTATTGACGCGATGTTGTCAAATCTTTATTTGAATAAATGGCTGACGATAAACGAGTTACAAACATAAAATTTGACTTTAAATATTTCAAAAATTATATCGGTAATGTATTATTATTAAATTGTTTTTATATTTTGCAATAATCCAAGTTTCTTGTGTATATTTTTTTATCCGTTAGAGTTGGGAGGTTAATATTGAAATAAATAATTAAAGTCTCGACAAAACGTTTGTCCGCCATAAGAGCCCGTGTATAAGGAGATAAAATATGTGATTTTTAAAATTTAATATCTAACTAACTAAACGGTGAATTTTTTTTAAATTTTGGGATTAGATAAATTACGTATTTATTTATGAGTATACTTAATTTCAAAGCTCAAAGTTGGAAATTATTTTTTACATTAGATTCGCTCGAACCTCCTTAAAATGTGTAATTTTTTTAAAAAAATTTAATTTTTAATTTATTTACTCAAAAAATTTTTAATTATTGTTTTAAAATAGCACTTCCTTAAGAAAGTTTGAGCTAATCAGTCAAAATAATGTTAAAATTTTTTTTTTAATTTTAGTCTTCCCAATATTCTTCAAAATTCTTTATTTTCATTTAAAATAATTTAAACACTCTATTAATTGATGAATTTTACTTATTTAATAAAACAAAGTAATAGAATGACTTTGGTATTTATTACTTGCCGGAATAAATAAACAGATTTGGCAATAGCGCGTTTGATTATACCCATAACAGAGACGTGGATGAGTGAGTGAGTTAAACATTTCTCTCTCTGTAACTGTATTTCTATCCTTTTCTTTTTTCTCAGCTGTTGACGCGATGTTGTCAAATCTATATTCGAATAAATGGCTGACGATAAACGAGTTACAAACATAAAATTTGACTTTAAATATTTCAAAAATTATATCGGTAATGTATTATTATTAAATTGTTTTTATATTTTGCAATAATCCAAGTTTTGCGTGTATAGTTTTTTATCCGTTAAAATTGGGAGGTTAATATTGAAATAAATAATTAAAGTCTCGACAAAACGTTTGTCCGCCATAAGAGCTCGTGTATAAGGAGATAAAATATGTGATTTTTAAAATTTAATACCTGAGTAACTAAACGGTGAATCTTTTTTAAATTTTGGGATTAGATAAATTACGTATTTATTTATACGCATACTTAATTTCAAAGCTCAAAGTTGGAAATTATTTTTTACATTAGATTCACTCGAACCTCCTTAATTAAATTAAATAAAAATTATTTGATTTATTTTTCGGACTAAATAGTAAATTTTAAAAAAATTTTTTGATAAAAAATATCTTAAAAATAAAAAAATAAAATCTATTTTATAATAAATGTAATTATAACAAGCAATGTTGCCAGTTTGAAGTAATTTAAAAATATAAATAATTATTTAAGCTCATTAAATTTGGCCCTGATGATAAGAATTTTTTATTAGAGAAAAGTCTTCTTTTATTGGTAGATTTTTTTAGCTTTATATTTATACTTTAAAAAATTTTTATATTTATCAAAGTGTATAAAAAAAATTTTTTTTAAACGATACTAAAATATTTTAATAGTTTTATTTATATATATTAAAATTTTTAATATTATTTAGTTTCTTAATTTTATGAGCAAGATCACGTCAACTGGACCCGCTATTTTCCACTTGATCAAGAAAATTAAGTTCATGTATCTTTTTTATAAGTACATACCAAGATAAAATGATCCCCGAAACGATTTTTAAAAATTTCGATTTTAACAATAATTTTTTTTACAATGAAAATTTTAGGTACTTTTAATTAAAAAATGGATTGTAAATCAACCGTTAAAGTTAAATTAATGGGACTTGAAGGATTTGTTTTTAAAATGTTTATATTTTAATAAAATATTAATAACTAAAAATTATTTGTTTATTATCATATTGTTAATTAACTTTTAAGTTAACAAATGAAAATTTCACTGACTTCTCGGTGAAAAAATGAAGTTTTTTTTATCGGTTACATGCGTTATTTATTAAAGTTTAAGATTTCAGAAAAAAATTTCACTGCTCGCGATTTGTTTAAACAATATAAATTTATTTATCACAGCGCGCCGAGCGCCAGGCGCTGTTAGAATACCGCGCCGTCGAACGTCAGACTATGGTACAGCTTTGATTAATTATAATTAAAAATAACAATTAAAAATATAATTATCAAACAAATTTTATTATTATTATGATCAATATTATGACTAATAAAATAAGTGAATTCTCTATTATTAAAGAAAAATAGAAAAAACGAACTAGTATTAAATATTTAATTTTGTAGACATTTGTTAACTTTATTTTATTTTTTTTTTTTAAAACTTGGTTAATAAAAACTTTTTTATCTTCCGAAACATTATTATATTATTATTAATAATATAGTAATATATTACTATATTATTACTAGCGGACCAGACAGACGTTTTCTTGTACACACGTCTTAAATTAAAAAATTTCAAGTTTATTTGAATGAGCTGTTACAGTTTGGACCGTTTTGATGAAAATTATTATTAAAACGTTATTATAATGACATATTTCAATTAGCACCTGATTGATTTCAACACAATTACACAAAATATTTTTGAATTTCGATTATAATTTTTTTTCTCAAATGAATATTCGATACTGTCTGTCAGATCCAATGTAAAACATTCCAAGATCAAGAACAATTTATAAATAAAAATCTAAACTATTTTCGAATCCACCTAAAGACACACAAAAAGTTTCATTAAAATTGGTCCAGCCGTTTAGAAAAAGTTCAGTGACAAACACACGCACAGAGAGAATATATATATAAATATATATAAAGATTAATAATACAATAATGTGTCGGAAGATAAAAAAGTTTTTATTAACCAAGTTTAAAAAAAAATAAATAAAATAAAGTTAACAAATGTCTACAAAATTTAAAATTTATTACTAGTTCGTTTTTTCTATTTTTCTTTAATAATAGAGAATTTACTTATTTTATTAGTCATAATATTGATCATGATAATAAAATTTGTTTGATAATTATATTTTTAATTGTTATTTTTAATTATAATTATAATTAATTATAATTAATCGAAGCTATAACATAGTCTGACGTTCGACGGCGCGGTATTCTGACAGCGCCTGGCGCTCGGCGCGCTGTGATAAATAAATTTATATTGTTTAAACAAATCGCGAGCAGTGAAATTTTTTCCTGAAATCTTAAACTTTAATAAATAACGCATGTAACCGATAAAAAAAAACTTCATTTTTTCACCGAGAAGTCAGTGAAATTTTCATTTGTTAACTTAAAAGTTAATTAACAATATGATAATAAACAAATAATTTTTAGTTATTAATATTTTATTAAAATATAAACATTTTAAAAACAAATCCTTCAAGCTCCATTAATTTAACTTTAACGGTTGATTTACAATCCATTTTTTAATTAAAAGTACCTAAAATTTTCATTGTAAAAAAAATTATTGTTAAAATCGAAATTTTTAAAAATCGTTTCGAGGATCATTTTATCTTGGTATGTACTTATAAAAAAGATACATGAACTTAATTTTCATGATCAAGTGGAAAATAGGGGGTCCAGTTGACGTGATCTTGCTCTTATATCTTTCAGTAGAATTTTACAATATTCATTAGTCAGAAATATTGATGATAAAAATATATGAAAAAAAATATCACGTGACTCGTTAATGTCTTTTTAGAATATTCTCGAAAACAATTATTTGATAAGCTTAATAGGTTAGTTTAGAATGACTCACATTGATGATATTTATAAAGCTATAAATCTTTAAATCACCGGCATTAAATATCAATCGTCTAAAGTGCTAACTCAAAAATATTTTTTTAAAACAAAACTAAGAGAATTAAATTAATATAAAATGCAGGGAATAAATTTCTTTATATCTTTTGCTGTTTTGCTGCTTCTTAAATCAAGCTCTGGTAAATATTTACATAAATTAACAAATTAATTTTTTATTATAAAATTAAGTTTTTTATTTTTCAATTTTGTAATCTAGGCGCACTTAATCATGAACCTGAAAAGGAAATAACTCCCTTAGAACTTCCATCGGGTGAAAGGAATTTTGATATTGTTAAAGGTAAAAAATTATTTATTTAAAAAAAAAAAAAATTAATTTTTTTTTATTAAATAGAATACTCAGAAGAAATTCCTTTGGAAGATATGGACAGCAATATGCTTCAGGGTAATTTTGTTTTTTATTTTATTTTATATTAATTAATTTTTTTTAATTTTTGATTGGAATTTTTAGCTCATCCAAGAATTGTTCGTCAAGTTGAAGCTCCAAAAAAAGAATATACACCGATAACTTCAGGTTAAAATTTTTTTTATCTTATCTATAAATTTTTGCATTAAAAAAAATTGTTTTAGTAAAAAATAGATTTTGACAAAAAATGTTTTTTAAAAAAAAGTGATAAAAAATTTTTATAAATTCAACTAATTTCTAGTTTATTAAAAAAAAAAATTAATTAATTTTTAGTGATTATTAAGATTGTAATTTTTATTTTTATTTAGAAAATTCCAAAGATGATCAAGAAGATATCTCACTAGAACTGCTAGATGGCGATCATCAATTAGATAAATTTCGCTATAACTATGATGAAAAAAAAAATTGATAAATTGTTCTAAAGTGATTAAATATAATATTCAAAATTATTGTTGAGTAAAAAAATTGTAAGGAACTAATTCTTTAAATGAATTAAAATAAAAATTTTAAAATATTATTTTTCTTTAATTATAATAACAAATATAAGTATAAAAAAATATTTTTTATTACTAAGTACTTAATATTAACCGTAGTAATTTTTGTAGCCAAATTTGTTGTAATCGTAATTTTTATCTTGAGGGTAATTAGCTATATCGTAATTATTTCCTGTTAAAGTAAAATTTTGTCTATTATTATAATTATTAATTAAGAGTTGCAACTAGAAATATTATAAAAAAATAAATACTCAACCTGTCTTCACATTTTCCGCAATTATTTGAGGTCTCATCGCACGCATCCAATGAAAACACGCTATATTGCAAAAGATAATTTATATTTCACAAAGGAAGCAACAAAAATTTTTGTTAAAATATAAATAATTACCTGAAGAAAAATAAATGCACAAAATTATAGAAGAATACAAGAAAAAAATATTTTTCATGTTAAACTAAAATAAAAAAAAATGCAAAGCGAAATTTTGCTTGCTATGAATTGCAATTAAGTTAGATTTTAGTTTGACGTAAGGTGTATCGTAACAATGCGTCATAAATAATGCATCGGTACATGTTTTTGAAATAACTACTGAAACAATGATAAAGTATCAAACAATGAGTAATTTTTTGCATTGTAACTGCCGAGAATTACGGATTAAGAATAAAAAAATTTTTACTGAATGATTCTTCGATATTTTTAACTACAAAATAGATAGTTTAGAATTTTAAAATAATTTTTAAGAATAAAATTTCTATTTTAGAAATCAAAAAATAATGTTAGTGATATTTAATCGTATGTATAGTCATAATTATAATTCTTTCAACAATTTTCTTCCAATTTTTTACTAAATAATTATTCTCTTAAATAAAAAAGAATTTTCTTCAGTATCTACCCAAAAATATGCTAATTTGAATCCGTAATTAGAATTTTAAGATACTAACAATATATTTACCTTAAGCAAGACATATATCATTCCCAGTATTATTAATATTCTTGCTACAATTTTATTCCAATTCCTCATCAAATAATTATTTATTTGGCAACTCGCATTTCCACTCTTAAAATTATATGTCAATTTATAAAGAGACTGACACTTTAATAAAGTAACCTCTGGATTTATTTTAAAGTTCCCGACTATTCAGACCTTAAAATACTAAAACAAAACGTTATTAACAATTAATAAATGTGTTAGCATAAAACGGAGGTATTTATTATGTTTGGAGATGTCGAACAAGTGGAACAAGTCGAACAATCTAACTTTTGTTGATGGTAGTTAATTCCTCGGCCTACCGGTCTGTAAGCGAAAAACTTTGGACTACTTTCGCCACCTATCTACTAAACTGGACACTATTTACTGTTGATAAAATTTTTTGAACTAAAATTATCTAAAACCTAAACTAAAATGTTGAATACTATTAAAATTACTGTTGCTGTTTGCTTAAGAAAATATTTTCTTCTATAAATCCTTGAAGCTTATATTCTTTGTTACTCCTGTGCAATTATTTTCAAATTTTCTTGTTGAAAATTTGAATTTGAAATTAGAATTGAAATTTTATTTTAAGATACTAACAATATATTTACCTTAAACAAGACATATATTATTCTAAGTAGTATTATTATTCTTGCTTCAACTTTCTTCCATTTCCTCACCAAATAATTATTTATTTGGCAACTCGCAAATCCGCTCTTAAAATTATATGTCAATTTATAAAGAGACTAACGCTTTAATAAAGTAACCTCTGGATTTATTTTAAAGTTCCCGACTAATCAGACCTTAAAATACTAAAACAAAACGTTATTAACAATTAATAAATGTGTTAGCATAAAACGGAGGTGTTTATTATGTTTGGAGATGTCGAACAAGTGGATCAAGTCGGAGAATCTAACTTTTGTTGATGATAGTTAATTACTCGGCCTACTGGTCTGTAAGCGAAAAACTTTGGACTACGTTCGCCACCTATCTGCTAAACTAGACACTACACGGAGAAAAAAATTTAGCTACAGGAACTCTATAGTAAATAGTTAGTGGTAAAAAGTTCCAGTAGGTTAACGCATTCTTATGGTAACAATACCGTCTGGTTCCTATAACTCTATGTCGTTGAGCTCTGAGAGCTCAACGTTATTTACCTCTCACAACTCTACAGGATCGTTCTGAGATTATAACAAATTTTAACAAATCTATAACGATTTAATATTGATAATTAAATAAATAAATCCAGCAGAACGAATTTATATTGCCAATAATAATTGTATATGACAAATAAGAATAGTATTATAATAGAAATAAAATAATAATAGAACTTATATTGCAAATAAAAATTATCACAATCACAATATATATCACAATATATTATACTAATAAATTAAATTAACAGTCACTGCAAATGAACCTTGAAAAACCATAAAAACAAAACCGTTCTAACGAAATTCAATTTGACAAAAAAAAAATACCTACTTCCTTAAATAAATAAACTGGAAACTTAATTGTCCTCATATATTTTTAATAATATGGATGAGTAACAAAATAATTATGTTCGTCATTTTCGAAGGTTATGAAATATATCAGCGCACTCCACTACTGCGCAACATAAAGCCCTTCCAACTATACCGTTTGTCTCTCGGAACAATCCCGTTGAGCTCTGAGAGCTCAACAACATTTAGTTATCAGAACTAAATAAAATTTTGTTACTGCAACTCTATAACAAACAGTAAGCTCTGTATAGTTATGGTAACTCTACAATTTAGTTCCCAGAACGAAAATTTTTTTTTCCGTGTAGGTCAACGCTTTCTTATGGTACCAATACCGTCTGGTTCCTATAACTCTATGTCGTTGAGCTCTGAGAGCTCAACGTTATTTACCTCTCACAACTCTACAGGATCGTTCTGAGATTATAACAAATTTTAACAAATCTATAACGATTTAATATTGATAGTTTAATAAATAAATCCAGCAGAACGA
Source organism: Cotesia glomerata (assembly GCF_020080835.1). Classification (NCBI taxonomy): domain Eukaryota; kingdom Metazoa; phylum Arthropoda; class Insecta; order Hymenoptera; family Braconidae; genus Cotesia; species Cotesia glomerata. The sequence continues at coordinate 26,357,767 of NC_058162.1, forward strand.
ATTTATATTCCCAATAATAATTGTATATGACAAATAAGAATAGTATTATAATAGAAATAAAATAATAATAGAACTTATATTACAAATAAAAATTATCACAATCACAATATATATCACAATATATTATATTAATAAATTAAATTAACAGTCACTGCAAATGAATCTTGAAAAAACATAAATATAAAACCGTTCTAACGAAATTCAATTTGATAAAAGAAAATACCTACTTCCTTAAATAAATAAACTGGAAACCTAATTGTCCTCATATATTTTTAATAATATGGATGAGTAACAAAATAATTATGTTCGTCATTTTCGAGGGTTATGAAATATATCAGCGCACTCCACTACTGCGCAACATAAATCCCTTCCAACTATACCTCTTGCCTCTCGGAACAATCCCGTTGAGCTCTGAGAGCTCAACAACATTTAGTCATCAGAACTAAATAACATTTTGTTACTGTAACTCTATAACAAACAGTAAACTGTGTATAGTTATGGTAACTCTACAATTTCGTTCTCAGAACGAAATTTTTTTTTCCGTGTATTTACTGTGGATAAATTTTTTTTAACTAGAATTTTCTTGTATTTAATTAAATTTGTCAAAATTTATTAAAAAATCTCGTTACACTAAAACCCATTTTGCAAAATAATAAATCCTCTCCTCTAATCTCTATAATTTTAATTATCGCTCATAATCTTTCTTATTATTATTTATCCGACTGGTTTATTATCAATTGCAGCGGCAGTACTTAACAAATTTACAAACTCCAAACTTAAAATTCCCACCGATTTATTCAGGGGAGGTTGCATTGTACCTTTAAGAAAGCGTCAGTGTGCCCGGCGTAAAGCGATTCTGGCAAAATTTAATTAAAACAATCAAATTATGGCTGACGACAAGGAGGATGAAAGCCACGGCAACTGGGTAGCGCCCAAGAATAGTAGGGCGGCTTCCCAGATTTTATTCACTCATTTTCACCCGCGTCCCTTTTCCTCCCTCCGTCATTTTCCGTCACCGATTTCATTTCCACCAAAAAATAAAATTCTTAATTAATTCCCGGCGAAACTAACTCACCCTATCGTTATTCTTCCAAGAAAGATACCATAGAAGCGTTCTTCACTCACGTGAGCCTCGGAGCTTTCAACACACGATACGAACCACGTGCTCGGAAATCCTGATGTACTTTCGTCCACTAAATTCCTGACCACGAGGGAAAGAAGTGCCACTTAACTTTTTTCTTCGAACCTTTCTTCCCTCTCCTCGGTACGCGTGAAGCATTTCAAGAAATCAACATCAAACCCGCAAGTCTGCTCTGGTAGAAGCAGAAACTAAATCAAAGCCTTCCAGAAATTAAATTTACAAAAATCACTAGATCAATTCACTATAAATCCGATAAATAATAAATGTCTAGATGAAGGTTGACATAAGGGGTGGGCTCCTGTTTCTTCAAACAGAACCCTGGCAACGTTATTGGAAAACGATGATTTACGATAATGGGTTTTTTTCCCTCACGGGTGGAAAACTCTCCTTTCTTCCTCCTCTCCTTACTTTCGCTCCCTATTCAAGCGGGGAGGCTTCAAGAGGAGTCGGAGAACGGCTCAAGGTGGTTAATAACGTTAATTAATATTTCGCGGCCGTAATGGCCGTTCGGAATCGGGCTGCCGAGCATCAAGAGCATCAAGGGGTTGGAGATTAAAATGGAGATGGAGATGACGGTAACGCGTTTAGTTTTCACTGGGGCAATCTGCCAGCTGGCAACCAGTTTAGACGTCTGCGTCGACCAATTGTGGCGAGCTAAGACACCACTTTTTGCTTTTTGGATTCGTTCGGCCAAAAGTTTCTCCCACTTATCTTGGAGCTTTAGGATTGCCTTAGAAAAATCCGCGGTTTTCTAAAATTCCATGTCGGAATTAAACGTGGAAGGGCTAACTGGGTACATGGTTTTTTATATAAAAATCCACATTGCATACATGGATAATCTCATGGAAAATCTACATAGGAAACTGTGAAAACAGGGATTCCAGTTTCCTATATGGATTCCTATAAATCCATATATTCCTACATTGAATCATATGGATTCCATATCTCCTATATGAATCCATATTTTCTCATGTGGATTCCCATGGATTCCCATACAAACCTACATGGAAGTTTTTTGATAGGGTATACTTGAGTGTCATTTAAGCATATAATATCAATTAAAGATCTTGGACAACTGGGTGGCTTGGAAGACTGACCAGCACAAAGTTCGCGGTTCGAGCCCTCGATGTACCCAGTTTTTTTTATTTTCTGGCCTATCACAGTATAAATAACTATATATATTTGTATAAAACTATATGTAATTATACTAATTTTTTTTGGTAGATTCCTTCAGGAAATTACATGAAAATCTCATCGGAAAGCGTGTGGGAATCCATCCGAAAACACCATGTGGAAATCCATGTGAGAGTCTAAGCTGATTTCTTACATAGATTTATTTTATAGGAAAATTGAAGCAAAATAAAGATGAAAAACTCTGCGAATTCTCTCAGTATAAAGTTTTGGGTGAAATCAAAATTAAAAAATTCTATATGAAATGTTACACCTCCCCACTTTAACTAAGCTTGTCCCCAATCACTTGAATAAAAAAAATGAAGCAATTTATTTATTTATTCATTCTGGGCTACAAAATTAGATTTTTTACTGCGAAATGGAGTTTTACGAGGTTGTAATAATATGTAATGAGGATAAGGAACTATGGATAGTCATTTTTATGTTCAGAATTGTCGCACTGACGCTTGGGTGTCTATAGGCTGAATATGATCTGACGAATGATCCTAAGGAGATTTGGGACGGAGTGGAATAAAGAACGGGATGTAGGGAGGGTTAGTTAGGGATGAAGGGTGTGACTGAGGATTCCGTACGAATAACGGAAATTAAGTGTCAACTGAACGAGAGAAGAGTTGAGAGCAAAACCCTCCTTGACTCTTAAGCCGGCGGCTTGTACTGCTCCTGAATTTAATCTATGCTGTTTATTTATTTATTTATTCCTAAGGATTGGTCTTAAAAGAATTTTTGGAGTTTTTAATATTTAATATTTTACTATTATAATTATTCGATCTAATGAGAATAAAATAGAAAAGTTTTATGAAAAATTTTAATTATTAACCAGAATAAAAATGATTGAGGCAGTTAAAAAAAATATGCTACTGGGGAGTTGTTATGTGAGATTAGCAATTCATGACGGCGTACTTGTTATTGTTGAACTGAAGAGGGTGTGGATACATTTAACACAATGGCGACAGCCGTGATAATAATAACAGTTATTACGATATTATTTTAATTAAGAAGAGTATTTTTTATAATGTACGTTTATTTGTTTTTATGTTTATTGCCGAGCTCTGACACGGTTTATTCTTCCCATCTCTCTATTCTTTGTCTCATGTAATCTGGGGCTTGTTAAAAACCCGGGTGTAAACAGTTGTTACTGAAGAACTTCCACCAGTTAATTTTCTTTCATGTCTCACTCAAAGTTTATACCACGAATTAATTTTTTCCTTCCTCCGAGGGTCGGAATTTTTTTATTTCCACCCAAATTTAAAAAAGTACCGCATATTTTGATTCAAATGTAGCTTTTTGAAAAAATTAACTTTAAACTGGAAGAAGAGTCGGAAATAATTAATTACTTGGCTATTTCGTTAGCAGCCTGGGCCAGGTCAAACCGCATACTTCTATCCTAATAAGACGAAGGTTAGACACGACTGGAAACCCATCCCCCCAATAGGAAGGCAGGGAAGTTGGTAACGACGCGCCACCACGCATATTTCTCCAGATATTGGAATTTGTCGTGGTTACTTCGAATTATCTTCCTCACTAGCTATTCCAACGCGGTCGTCGCTTACCTCCTCCATTGGCACCCTCCCGAATCCAGCCCTCTTTCCTCCCATGACCGCAGCGTCGTTACCAATTTCGATAAAATTACAGCCTGAATGCCTCAGACCTTACTTATATCAATATTTTGATATTTTCCTCACTTCTAACCGAATTTTCTTTAGACGGATTCGATTAACTCGTTATTGAACATCGATAATTAATGTAGTAATATTGATAGCTCCTTTGTTCAATCTGGAATTTCCTATCTGGGTTTTTCAGACAAAAGATCTTATATCAACAACCCTGTAATATTCTGTATTATTCCCTGAAATAAAGAATTTTCTTCAATATCTTGAAGAAAATTTGAATTCGTAATTAGAATTGCAATTTAATTTCAAGTTACTAACAATATATTTACCTCAAGCAAGACATATATTATTCCAAGTATTATTATTATTCTTGCTACAACTTTCTTCCAATTCCTCACCAAATAATTATTTATTTGGCAACTCGCAACTCCACTCTTAAAATTATATGTCAATTTATAAAGAGACTAACGCTTTAATAAAGTAACCTCTGGATTTATTTTAAAGTTCCCGACTATTCAGACCTTAAAATCCTAAAACAAAACGTTATTAACAATTAATAAATGTGTAAGAATAAACTAGAGATGTTTATTATGTTTGGAGATATCGAACAAGTGGAACAAGTCGAAGAATCTGACTTTTGTTGATGGTAGTTAATTCCTCGGCCTACCGGTCTGTAAGCGAAAAACTTTAGACTATTTTCGCCACCTATCTGCTAAACCAGACACTATTTACTGTTGATAAAATTTTTTGAACTAAAATTATCTAAAATCTAAACTAAAATATTGAATATTATTGAAATTACTATTGGTTTGCTTACGAAAATATTTTCTTTTATAAATCTTAGAAGCTTAAATTTCTTTGTTTCTCCCGTGAAATTATTCTCAAATTTTCTTGTTGAAAATTTGAATTTGAAATTAGAATTGCAATTTTATTTTAAGATACTATCAATATATTTACTTTAAGCAAGACATATATTATTCCAAGTATTACTATTATTCTTGCTACAACTTTCTTCCAATTCCTCACCAAATAATTATTTATTTGGCAACTCGCAACTCCACTCTTGAAATTATATGTCAATTTATAAAGAGACTAACGCTTTAATAAAGTAACCTCTGGATTTATTTTAAAGTTCCCGACTATTCAGACCTTAAAATACTAAAACAAAACGTTATTAACAATTAATAAATGTGTTAGCATAAAACGGAGGTGTTTATTATGTTTGGAGATGTCAAACAAATGGAACAAGTCAAAGAATCGATTTTTTGTTGATGGTAGTTAATTCCTCGGACTACCGGTCTGTTAGCGAAAAACTTTAGACTACTTTCGCCACCTATCCGCTAAACCAGATACTATTTACTGATGATAAAATTTTTTGAACTAAAATAATCTAAAATCTTAAAAGAAAAAAATAATATATCTCTTTAAAAAACGATGAGCTAAAATAGAAAATTAATGTAGAAATAAAAAGATTGCGGTGACGTTTATTTAAAAGCCTGATACTTAGCTTAATTGTATAATTGGTAAGCAAAACCGTGGGACGTGCCTTCAGATCCACGCGTCCGGGGAAAAAAATCTTAAATAAAGGGGTTGGCTTTCTGACGCTTAAGGCTTTTTTAAATGTCCCCGTTAACGCGACCTCAGTCTTCTTTAATTCCCGTTTCTCTTAATTTGCCGCTGCTAATTGCACGCGTTTTAATTTACCGAAATCCCGATGAGCGGTACTTGTTCATTAACCCTCGCCAACCCTTCTTAGTAATTTTTACTCCGAAAAGAAAAATGTTACCGTTTTCATCATATATAATATATAATATAAACTCTTCGGGCTCTTCTTTGCTTATTCCCTTCAGCAAAGACTACAATTTATCTCCCTTTTCACCCCCAGCTCCTCAAATATTTGTTCAATCACCGCAAAGACATTTCACTAACTTGCTCCGCTCCCAGACCGGATCATTTTCGTACTAAGAGACCTACCCGAGTTTCTTGACAAAATTTCCGTGGACAGAAAAAGGGGAGAAAACTGCACCGAATCTGTGGAAGCCATTTTTGGGCGCGATTGTCATAAGTCGCAAATTTATGGCTAAGATTGCGAACGAAAGAGATATTCGGGTAATTATAGGAGCCTTGGGTGACTCACACCCTCAATTTATTCCTTTTTCTTCTTAAATCATTAAATAGAGTTGGGAATTGCCGTCTGATTAAAGCCTTTCTAATTTAAGCTGCTTGTTATTGAGAAAATAATCGCTTTATTGCAATAAAGCGATTATTTCTGACAAAAAACATTAAATTTATTAAAAATAACAAAAAATAGTCAGCCAAAAGGTACTTTAAGGGTTATAAGTTCTACCAAGTTAGCTCACACTAACAAATAAAATATTTAAAATAAAAATAGACAGTTATTCTATTTTATAACAAAATATTTGGTAAATTTTAGTAACCTTGGCTCTTCAATCTTAAAACTAATAACAAACTTTATTTAAATAATATTTAAGATCAAAGTGTCGAATAAATAGTTAAGCTACAATCGTTGTGTGTCTTGTAACCCTTAAACTCAACAAAAGTATAAATTAGTAAGACTAAATGAGTATGTGGTTACTTTTGGACTTTTAATTGTGTGTCAATGCAGTAGATCAGGATTATTTTGTCCGTTTAATAAACATTTTAAATCGTAAGTGTCACTTTAATTGTTCGACAGATTCCGAGTTAGTCTTTTCAACATAAATTTCGTGTTGATTTAAACGCAACTTATCAAGTGTTATTGTCGACTAACAACACCTTATTCAAAAAATAACAAACCTAGTGTTAATTTCACACTAAAATACTTAAATTTTCCACATGTAGCATTGCCGCCGCTGGACTCTATTATTCCAATAATTCTTAATCTTCGACAGTCTCCTTTAATAAATTTAAAAATAACTTTTTAATAATAATCCCACGTACACACGCTTTACTAAAGAAAAATCACCAATTTTAAAGCAATTAATAACTAATACAAAAAATGAATGTTTTAATTATTCAATAGATGGTTAACCGCGAAATCCCATTTGAGACAAAGTATGAGGGCAATAGTCGTCTCGATTTGAATTTAAAAAAAGTTTGGAAAATCCAAAAGTGCACGCCTCATAACGCTCATTCATTTTTTAAGGAAAAATAAATTGTGTAACTGATAAAAAAAAAGAAAATTATAATTAAGTAATTTCTTACAGAGTATTTTTTTTTTTTAAATATCAGCGCCCTTTTTTCTTGTTATATGCGCACGCAGTCTAAAAAAATCTAGCTTTATCAAGTGGCGCCATAGTTTTCACGTGACAAATAAGAAAAATTCGTTTGTCTTTGTACGGTTATATCGTAATAAATTTTAATAAAAATTCAATTTAAAAAAAAAAAATACGTAAACTAGGCTACTGATATGAAATACGGACCCAGTTCATCGCATTCGTAAACTAATAAAAAAAGTCCGGTCTTGAAATATCAATTTGTTCCGGAGGAATCATTGGTACATACAAAATGGGGTAACATCCGGACGAAAACGTAAAATTTTTTAAAAACCGTTTTTTTTTTTTCAAAATAGCAACATGAAATGATTTTAGAAAGTAAAAGATGGTTTAATTTAAGTGTTTTATCCGTGTACATCTACTTATATTATTGTATAAGTGTAATATGGTTGTGATAAAGACATTTAAAGATCACAAAATTGCTTGACCTTGACGAGTCGAGTATATAGCACAACCTCACGCGCTTCGCGCTATGAGGCGTGCAATATCCAAACACATATTTTAATTACAGAATACATTGCTTTTTATTAAAAGTCAATTTTTTTAGTCTCGACCTCTTAATTGCCAGACTTACCGTTATTAAACAATTAAACTACACACATTTTACTAAATAAAAATCAGCAGTTTTAAAGCAATTAAGGAAGTTTGAGCGTAACTAATGAGTCAAAATAATGTTAAAATTTTTTTTTAATTTTAGTCTTCCCAATATTCGTAAAAATTCGTTATTTTAATTTAAAATAGTTTAAACAATTTATTAATCGATGATTTTTACTTATTTAATAAAGTAAAGTAATAAAATGACTTTGGTATTTATTACTTGCCGGAATAAATAAACAGATTTGGCAATAGCGCGTTTGATTATACCCATAACAGAGACGTGGATGAGTGTGTGAGTTAAACATTTCTCTCTCTGTAACTATATTTCTATCCTTTTGTTTTTTCTCAGCTGTTGACGCGATGTTGTCAAATCTTTATTCGAATAAATGGCTGACGATAAACGAGTTACAAACATAAAATTTGACTTTAAATATTTCAAAAATTATATCGGTAATGTATTATTATTAAATTGTTTTTATATTTTGCAATAATCCAAGTTTCTTGTGTATAGTTTTTTATCCGTTAAAGTTGGGAGGTTAATATTGAAATAAATAATTAAAGTCCCGACAAAACGTTTGTCCGCCATAAGAGCCCGTGTATAGGAGATGAAATATGTGATTTTTAAAATTTAATATCTAAGTAACTAAACGGTGAATCTTTTTTAAATTTTGGGATTAGATAAATTACGTATTTATTTATGAGTATACTTAATTTCAAAGCTCAAAGTTGGAAATTATTTTTTACATTAGATTCGCTCGAACCTCCTTAATAACTAATTCAAAAAAAAGTTTCCATTTACCTGAAAGTTACTCAAAATTTTGGTGCTAATAAAACAAAGACTCTCTGAGACTCTAACCCAACAGTACTATTTATATTTACCCGTATAAATTTCCAGTAAATTCCATAAAAGTTGTTCGCAAATGCCAGTCCCCTTAGCGGCACAGGGAATTGCACTGTTTTGTACACAGATAAGGGTCGTAGCAAAGCAAAGTACCTGGCTGGTACAGAAGGCGGGAGTGGGAGGGAGTGTGGGGGTGCAAAGGGGCGCAAAGTAGAGTTGGGTGGTGTGGGACCAAATCCAAGTATATATGAGGACAAAGGAGTGTGAGGGCAAAGAGGATAAGGGTGGAAAGAGTATGCGCGGGTCCACATTTGCATACTCGTCAGCTGTGCTTCCTTCAACTTTTCCGTGACACCCGCCTCTTCGTTCGTCTCCTCACCCTCGTCCTTCTCGTAGCACCCCCCCCCCCCATCCACACGTACGACAACGATGCACGTCAGGCTCGAGAAAAGCAGCCGTGTATTTCTAGTCCCGATTCATAATTGCAAATTTCCTCCTCGCCTTATTTATGCAACCGGCATCCCCTTTTTGCCCCAACCCCCAACCCCTTCTTCTAACTCCTCATAAACTTTTCTCGGCGAGCTTTTAAAAGTAATATATATTTTAAAATATAGACAAAATTATTTTTAAAGTTTGCTGGAATTCTTTGGTTGAAAAAATTATTTTATTTCCAAAAATACAAATAAAATTCAATTTATAATTAGCATTTATTAATTTTAAATACCGGTCAAATTTTTCTAATGTTTTAATTATTAACTGTTAATTTGTCAACAAAAAAACTTGAAAAATAATAAGTAACTTCTAGTTTAAACTTTCTTGTAACTAAAAATACATTTGAAGTTGTAAAATTAAGTATTTCTAATTGTAACTGCATTATTACAAGATATATTCTCAATTATTAGAGCGTAAAATGCAGTTTTTTCTACTAGGGACCTTTCTTTACTCTAAAAACTAATTTTTCTTCAGTTATTCCCATCTAAAGCTCTGATATTTACCTCTTGGGCAAAATAAGGCGTCATATATTTTCACTTTGTCACACGTGTTGTCTTTGTCACATTGGCAGCTGCCTTTGCAATACAAAGAGAGCTTCTCGCCCTTTCTCTTGTATTGCCCGCGACTCCTTTTGCCTCTCACCCTGCTGCATATAGACGAGCTGAGCCCTACTCACGATTTCTCCATCCGTCCATACCACGTTTTACCCAGAAGAAATGCTGATACAATGATGCGCAGTTATGCATTATGTATGCCTGAGGTGAAAGCTAGTTTCTCATTTAGGGCGTTCAGGAACACCATACATACATACATGCATATACAATATATATACAAATGTATATACAATCACCTTTTATGCTCACAAGGGCTCAAAAGTGGAAAACAATTGAAAAGTTACAATCACTAGATAAAATACCTGCTTTGTATCACTTTTTTAACAAACTTTTCACTCACAGTTTGTCTTCGTTACAGGCGTTTGTTTATGGAAAGCAGTTGGTGTTATATGAAGGGCTGATTGTCCTTTCAAGGATTTTTAGGGAATAATTACTGCGATTATTCATGACGTTTCTTCTTTTTTTTGCAAGAAAATCAATTTGTAAGTGTTTTTGCTGCTTGTAAACACTCTAGCTGTCAAAATATTTGACATATTGATAACAAATTTTTTTTATTAGCTTCAGAATGACCACAAGTGGAACCCTATTCAAAATGGCGGTTCAATTCGGTGTCTTTTAATTGTCTATACTATTAAGAGAATAAGCAAAATTTTGTAGCCAGTGTATTTACATGATAAAATGGGTTTTTATGGTTCAATTTATCTCTGCTCTCTATCTCTAGATAAGTAATTAAGAAATGACCTTGTATCTTGTGATCTATTGATATTTTTTAAGATATTAGCTCATCGCGATGTTACACTCACCGAGACCTTTCATTTGAGTACCCACATCAATTTTTCATATATTTATATATATTTTATATATGTATATATGAAAAATATATGAAAATGCATGTGGGTGCTCAAATAAAAGCTCTTGATAAGTGTAACATCGGGGTGAGCTTATATCTTTAAAAATGTTAATAGTTTACAAAATACAAGGTCATATCTTAATTATGTTAAATTGCATTGTACTTTCCTCATTATTGATATTTTCAAAGATATAAGCTCATATCGATGTTATACTCATCAAGAGCTTTCATTTAAGTACCCACATCAATTTTTCATATATTTATATATATTATATATATGTATATATGAAAAATATATGAAAATGCATGTGGGTGCTCAAATGAAAGGTCTTGATGAGTCTAATGTCAGGATGAGCTTATATCTATAAAAATCTCAATATATAGTTCACAAGATACAAGGTCATGTCTTAATTATGTTAAATTGCATTGTGCTTTCTTAATTATTGATATTTTTAAAGATATAAGCTCATCTCGATGTTACACTCATCAAGAGCTTTCATTTGAGTACCCACATGCATTTTGATATATTTTCATAAATTTATATATTATATAGTATATATATGAATATATAAAATATATGAAAAATTGAAGTGGGTACTCAAATGAAAGCTCTTGATGAGTGTAACATCGAGATGAGCTTATATCTTCAAAATCGTTAATATTTAAGAAATTACGGTGTAATTTAACAAAAATCATTATTTAATAAAGCAAAATTTTACTTATTTATATCTCATAAATTACGGCAGTCACGTAGTGACTGCAAAGTTGCTAGTTATTAATAAAAAACTAAAATCTTGTGGTCATTTGTGTCTGTACTTATAGATTTTAGTAAAAATTAAATCGGTATTACGAGGCGTGAAATTTTGATTTTCTAAGTTTGCTTTCTAAAATTAATAAAAACTTTTTAATTATCATAATAAGGCTAAAAATAAAATATGTAGAGATTTTTTTGATTATTGAAAAGTTATCTTGAAATGGTTTGCGAGTCAGACAGGGTAAAGTGCCAAGGGGAGGACGGAAAAGGACTAAAAATGTAAAGACCGAAATGCAAAATGGGACGTACGTGTATTTGCTTTTATTTAAATTGTAAGTTAGAGGACTGCTGCGACGTCTAGTTCTTTGACTGGTGAGCTTTTAGCGAATGGAAAAAATGTTTGCGCTAAATGGTTCGATCCCATATGGAAATGAGCTGCTTCTTCTTCAAAGTTAGTTTCTTCATACTTTTAGCTTTCAACTCTCTCTCCGCCTCTTTATTGACATCCTATGATCTCTACGTGACGTCACGGGACCGGAAACTAGTATGTAGATGAGTTCTACCCTTCGAAATTATAATCGACTTTTCAATTCTGATGATAATACTTTCACTGAAAATTATTTCTTCTTCTTAACTTATGCATTTTAATTCACAATGATGATGAATAAAAATAAGAATAAGAAAAAAATTCAATTTACAACTGTCACAGCCACGAAATGTTTTACCTGCATGTCATGTCGAGAAATTATAAGTCGGAAAAATTTTTAAAATTAAACATGTCAGTCTCTTGTCAAAATTTTGACGGAACAAACGAGGCTGTAAGTGATACCAGTAATAATGAGGTTATTACAGACGAACACATGTGCCACCCTTTCGACATTGAGCATAATTTAACGCGATACATTGGGGTTCTGCTAAGTTGCCTAACCTAACCTCAAACATAAGACACTTGGCTCCAATGTAGGAATATCCGAGGCTAGGAGTAGAGCGACGAGCTTTGCTTCACTGCTTTTGCTAACACGTTCGCTAATTAATCACCGAATTATCATAATCTCAATCCGCAATTGTGATAATTGCTTTCTGGGGTGAATTATTATTGAAGTTTGATATTTATTATTATTGAAAAAAAAATAAATTTTTGCAGAAAGGTAAAGTATGTTTCTTTATTATAGAAACTCATAATTTAGTCAATTGTATCGAAATAACTTTCTAGCAAGAGATTCTTTAAAATTGATAGATTTATCTTGAAGTTCGCAATCTAATCTATTCAAGCTGCCCTATCTACTTTTACTGATTTTTAAAATTTATTTTGCAGCTTTTAAAATTTGGAAAAATATTCCAAAAAATGAATTTTATGGGGTGGCTTTAAATAACTTTTAAATACCATCACGTGTCCTAGTTTTTTTAACAGATCTTCAAGCTTATGAAATAATATTTTGTTTGCACCTTAGTGATACTATTTCCAAAAGTGTTATTTACTTTTTTTCCGTCGGATGGTACTTTAATAAATTTAGTAAAGATGGAACTCAGGTTGGATTGTCATCCGATGATTCTTCAGCGACTTAAGATTAATTTTATGGAATAATTGATGAGTTATCTCTTGAATAAATGGGAAGAAGATATAAGTGATTATAATTTGGAAAAACATTGTCTCATTGGAATACATTAATTCCTAAACTCGATTACTTAAAAATTTCCTCTTGATCACATTTCACAGAATATCAATTTTTATTGTATCCAAAATTACCAAAAGCAATGTCATCAATTTATATAATCCTCAATGCCTGAGGTTATTCCAACAGTCTGTCGACATAAAGCAGAGAAATTCGGTAGACCTAGTCAATTTTCTAGATGAACGAACCGGAATTCGGGTATCCATAGTTAGCAATGTTCGGTCGGCTAGGATCGTCGGATTAACACGCTTATAGTTTTGAATTCTTGAGGTATTTCTGGACTGTGGGCACTCGTGAGGACTCACAATACTAATATATAACCAGTAAGTCGATGAAGCTCGGGAAGATAACGTTGGTGCCTTAGAATGGGATGAATAATGAAGTAACTCGCGCCTTGGCCGGAAGCCCAGAGGAAGCTGTCCCAACCGAGCGGCTCAACAACCCTAACTCAACCGGAGGTCGACCAAGCTCCATCCTTTCCCCAAAAGCAGAAGATCCAGAACCACCACCAGGATTCTCCTCACTCTGTCTGAGATTACCCGTGAATTATGGCGTTAAGATCACATCTAATTGTATCAGTCCACCCTGTTATCTATCTATCCATCTGTAACCCAAATGGATGCTGGAAGCTGGAGGCTGAAAGCTGGAGGATGAGCAAAGAGCTAACTCGGTTATTCTCCGCCCACTGGGGAGCGTTTCTGGTCGAGGCAAGCAATGCAGAGTTCCTTCCGTCTCTTACAAGCCATTGACCTGGACCTTTAACTGCAGACCCGAAACCTCCGTTCGCCATCGATTTGCCTAATCTTCAGACTTGTCTTACATTACTAACTGCCAGAGGAAAGACAAGACGACGCTATTAGATCTTAAAGCCTCTAAGTTCTCTTCTGCTGGTTCAGTTCATAGTATTTAGTCTATTCTATAATAAGAGGAGAGATGAGCCCGAATGAGTTGAGGCTGCCTTAAAAGCTTTAGACGCTGGATTGAATAATCTTACTCGAGTGTTGCTTCAGATAGCTTTTGCCGAGGCTAAGTATAAGGGGATATTATATATTAGAGGGTCTTCAATGATTACTGAGCTGCGTTACTAATCAAGATGCATGATTATAGGCCGACAACCAGCCCCATGTTAACCCTTTCCTTGCCCTTATGTCATTACCAACTAAATCTGATTTAGATAGTTAAGCTTTATTTTTTTATAATTTAGTTGGCTAATTTAAAAAAAAATTAATAATTATAATAAATTAATAACATTTTGCTTTATTAAATAATGACGTTTGTTAAATTGCACTGTACTTCGTTAAATATTGACATTTTTGAAGATATAAGCTCATCCCGATGTTACACTCATCAAGAGCTTTCATTTGAGTACCCACATGCATTTTTGATATATTTTTCATATTCACACATATATATATATATATATATATATATATATATATATATATATATATATATATAATATAATTTTAAAATTTATATATAATATATAATATATTATATATAAATTTATATTACATATATATATATATATATATATATATATATATATATATATATATATATATATATATATATATAAAATTCATGTGGGTACTCAAATGAAAGGTCTTGATGAATATAAAATTAGGGTGTGCTTATATTTTTAAAAATGTTAATAGATCACAAGATACAAGGTCATTTCTTAATTATTGACATATGTTTTGAGATATAAACTCATTTTGATGTTACATTCATCGAGAACTTTCATTTGAGTACCCACATGGCATTTTTTATATATTTTATATATATGGTATTTATAAAATATATAAATATATAAAATATATGAAAAATTGATGTAGGTACTCAAATGAAAGCTCTTGATAAGTATAACATCAGGGTGAGCTTATATTTTTAAAAATGTTAATAGATCACAAGATACAAGGTCATTTCTTAATTATTGACATTTTTTGAGATATAAACTCATTTCGATGTTACACTCATCGAGACCCTTCATTTGAGTACCCACATGGCATTTTTCATATATATTATATATATAGGATTTATGAAATATATAAATATATAAAATATATGAAAAATTGATGTGGGTACTCAAATGAAAGGTCTTGAGGAGTGTAACATCAGGATGAGCTTATATCTTTAAAAATGTCGAGACTTCACAAGATACAAGGTCATTTCTTAATTATGTATCTAGAGATAGAACATTATGTAATGCAGCCTAAATTCTTATTATAAATTGACTATTGGTGACAATAATATGAAACCTTGAAAAGGCACAAATTCAAGTCAAGAATTTTCCAACGATACCAAATTACACTGGCAACAAAATTTTGCTTATTCTCTTAAAAATATAGATAATAATAATATTTAAAATAATTTTTTAATAACACCTTTATTGAAAAAAAAAAACTTTTAAATATTGAGGTCTGTTACCTCTTATTATTGACTGAGTTCGTTTATGTACTTGCATTTTACGAGGCCACTAAAGAATAAGATGAAGCTAAACTGTCTTTTCCCTAGATATTATTATTCGTCTTAAAAATAAAACCGTGAAAACCCCTAAAAATACTAAAAAAAAATAAAAAATCACTAAATATTATTATATCTTGCTCTACCTTATGCTAGCCCTCATCCCAATTTATCCTACCGATACAAATACAGATCAAAATATTTATCTGTTATTCTATCTCTACTACTTATCACAATAAATACCATATATTTGTCTCCAATATTAAATTTCCCGGGCGGATTAGCGATGAGCCATTTGGCTCGGGGCCCAATTTCGCCCGCGGTCGGATTCGATGGCTCGGAACATATTCCGATAGTTTCTGACCCATTTGCCTTGTGCCTCTGTGACAAGCTTACGAGAGTCAGACTTGAATAACTTTTACTCAATCCATTATTTCAATTTTTTCTTCTTACTGAAATTTCTATTCTTAGCTTTGAAGGCTGGAGATTAATCCTCAAACCTCAGAACGGAAAATACTCTGATTCTCAAAGCACGTTTTATCTACCTGTGGCTGCTACTCTATTTAACCCTCTCTTATATCCTCGAACCCAGCTCGGTCTCTAGAAGAGGGCTCAGTACCCTCATCTTTGTCGTAACGACACAATATCCTGGAGCACACACGTTCTTCTGTATCATCAGCGTAGGCTTTGTGCTATCAGGTTTAGAGTCTGATTATGCTATCAAGTGAAGACATGTTAAGGGATGAGTGACAAGTCATTAGTCGGTTCTTTTGCATAATCATACCAGATGTCAAAAGTACCATCAACTTTATAAGATTATTTTCATAAAATAAATACAGAGGGAAATTTTCTTCGAAAATTTCAGGAATTTTAAGGATAAATTAAGTTTATCAAGTTAAAGCCCCAATTATTGACAGGGGTCTAAATATTGACACCCTAAATTATTTTTAAATATATTTAATCATCTGTAATAAGAATAACTATCATATAAATTTATATTAAATTCTAATTAATTAAAAAATTGAAAAAAATTACTCAGTTCAAAATATTAAATATTAATTATTAAAAAAAAAATAAAGAGCACCAGTTGATCAAACCTTACAAACGTTTATTTTCTTAACAACTTTGATTAGAAAAGCATTTTTTTTAAATGCCGAGTTTAAATTTATTTCTTCATCTAATAATATCATTTTTTTTTTAATTGATAATTTATAAAATTGAATAATCGAAATTAATTGTATGCTTTATAATATTTAAATAATGGGTGTCAATAACGAGTTGATAATTTTTAAGTTGAATCTCATATTGACAGCCATTCGACAGCGCTATCAAGCCTTTTTTTGACTTTAACCTAAAAAATTAACTGTAAGAGTTTGAACTCTTCTGATTAAATAAATTATTTTAAAATTAATTTTTAAATTTTCAAAAGTAAATAATCATTTATGGAAATTATTATTAATAAACTTTAATAAAATTGATTACTTAATAATAAGTTTGGATAAATAAGAATAAGCAGATGATTGTAGGCATGCTTAGTATAGGTGTCAATAATTGAGGTGAAGGTATGTCAATAATTAGATCAATCAGTTTTTTAACCTGCCAATAATTGGTGTATCTGGATAATCTATTCAATTATTTAAAATTAATTAGTAAATAAGGTAAAAGCCCCAATTATTGACGGGGGTCTAAATATTGACACCCTAAATTATTTTTAAATATATGTAATCATCTGTAATAAGAATAACTATCATGTAAATTTATATTAAATTCTGATTAATTAAAGAATTGAAAAAAATTACTCAGTTCAAAATATTAAACATTAATTATTTAAAAAAAAATAGAGCACCAGTTGATCAAACCTTACGAACGTTTATTTTCTTAACAACTTTGATTAGAAAAGCATTTTTTTTAAATGCCGAGTTTAAATTTATTTCTTCATCTAATAATATCATTTTTTTTTTTTTAATTGACAATATATGAAAAATTTATAAAATTGAATAATCGAAATTAATTGTATGCTTTATAATATTTAAATAATGGGTGTCAATAACTAGTTGATAATTTTTAAGTTGAATCTCATATTGACAGCCATTCGACAGCGCTATCACGCCTTTTTTTCACTTTAACCTAAAAAATTAACTGTAAGAGTTTGAACTCTTCTGATTAAATAAATTATTTAAAAATTTTTAAAAGTAATTAATCATTTATGGAAATTATTATTAATAAATTTTAATAAAATTGATTACTTAATAATAAGTTTGGATAAATAAGAATAAGCAGATGATTGTAGGCATACTTAGTATATGTGTCAATAATTGGGGTGAAGGTATGTCAATAATTAGATCAATCAGTTTTTTAACCTGCCAATAATTGGTGTATCCGGATAATCTATTTAATTATTCAAAATTAATTAGTAAATATCAGTGATTATTATTTTAAAAAATTTGATTAGTAAAAACATTACTTGAGACTTTACCACAAACAAAATTCAACTATATCGATATTTGATTGCTTAAAAAAAATCAAATCATAACTTTGTCTCTTATAGCGTCAATAATTGTAGCTTTTACCTTAATTAGAATTTATTAAATTTTTTAATTTAATTTTAAAAATCTAGTTCAAACATTATATCTTACCCATTATTTAAAAAAAAATTTCTTAGTGTAAATTTTATTGCTCACTCCAGTATTATCATATCTCCAGTCCCAGCCGAGGTTGTATAAATTTTTACAATATTATTTATGATATTAATTTTGTGTGGTAGGTTGTACCACGGTAACTGCCGTGGTTGATTCCGTCGGGGGTTGTAAAGCGTACCAGGAGCTTTTCTCTTTACTCGAGTAAAAGTCTCACCGACTCTTCCTCTCACTGAGTTGATATCATTGTCTCAAGCTGAAAGAAAGAGCTTTGGTACTGAAGCTTGCTTTGGTTTTTGTTGCGTAGGCGAGAAGCTGAAGAATGCTGTCGGTAGTGTTGAAGAAAGGAAAGGGAGTTCAGGCGAGGTGTCGCGGTTAAGGGGATCAAAATAAAGAAAAGGAAAAAGGAATAGCGACACTTTTCTCTCTTAGACAACAGAGTTCCCCAATTTATCTCAAGCTTTTTCTCTTGCTTTATACTGAATGCACTTCAAGGAAGTCACTTGGTCTCCAGCCACTCTTTTCCGCCGTTCCACCGCTAAAGTTAAGCCGAGTCGAGTTGGCTCTAACTAAAAGTGAGAAACGAGGACTAGGGTTCTGAGCTCGAGGTGTCTACGGGAAATCTTGACGCTCGACGCGCTTGTCGTATCAAGGGAAAAACCACAAGAGAATGAGTGCCCACTTGCTGAGACAGTTTTCTTTATTTAATTCCTACTGGTTATTTTACTCGAGAGATTTTGGTTAATATTGTCAAGAAGAATTATTTTATTTTTATTAAGAATTAATTTATTTATTAAGAATTATTGTATTTCATTATTAATAATTCATTGTAGTAAAGGAGAATTTAAATAAAATTAATTTTTTTATGTATACAATGTGAATTTTTTTAGACAAAAATTGTAGAAAATTTTTTAGATAAAAATTTTGCATTTAAAATTTTTAGATTTAAGTTATACTTAAAAATTTTAAGTTTAATGATTAAATTTTGATATAAATTCGAAATAAATTGCCTGTATGAGCTAATGAGTATTAAAAAATTAAAAAAAAATAATTTTTTTTTCAAAAAGCCCGCTCTGTAGTGACGTCACATACTACTGGCGCCATCTCTTAGAATTATTTGAAACTACTTAAATTGCGGTTTTTTTTTTCAAATTTCTTTACAACTATAATTCACAATTTTGAGTTAATAAATGTTTTATAATTAAAATTTTAAACTCTAATGCAATAAAAAACTATATTTTTTTTTATTTCGCAATTATAATCATTATTTTACTTGTTATTTATTCGTCTTCCTTATCAGGAATTACAAACGTTATTAATAGTGATAACTTTGTAAGCATCGTAACGATTACATAAATAAAAAAAACTTCTCTAAGCCTGCATTAGTCAGCCGATAAAAAAAAAAAAAAAAAAAAAAAAACTTATCTGCATCAATGATAGCAGAATAAAAAGAGTAAAGAGTCATCGCAGATTATCAGTAATTTTCTTGACGTTAGGTAAGTAATTTTTTTTCATCGATAAATATTTTTTTAAAAGTCTAGATATTTGTTTATTGTACTGCGCAAATTTTTCAGTATTAATTTAAAAATTTTTTTCTTAACTTAAGTCAACTTTTTCATTAGTATATCGATATTAAACATAAAATTTGATAACTTTTAATTTGGAATAATTAAATTCTCCACAATAGCACCTCTGTATAAGTGCTCACCTTAAGACAACTCACCATCAATAGAATTAGGTAATTTAATTGATTTGCGTCGAAGCATGTATCGTTATTTTTAGAACGAAGTTCCTGATGATAGGCTTGAAAAAGATGAGGATTCTGTTCAACCAAACTAAAAAAATGTGAGACTAAAACCGTAAGAAAAATATATAATGGAAGTTTTATTTTATTTATTTATTTTTTTTTTTTTTGCAAATTGCGTTGCTTCTATATTATCCGAAGGAACTTCGTCCCTACCTGGCGTCCTATGACACCACATCATTTTTTTTTTTTTTTTTTTTTTTATTTTTACCAATTTTTCTATTACAGATATGAAAAAACGATGACATCTCACGAAGCTGATGCAGGCGGTAAATTTCTAGATTCTAACAACTTGGAATTTTTTATCTCATTTAATTAAAATTCTTAACCAAAATCTTTTGCAGGAATGCGCAACCCTTCTGCGGATGATGAGCTCGTCACAAGGAAATAAACAATCATCAAATGAATCGGATGGTTTTTTAACGTTATGGAATGAATAAATCGATAATTATGTAATTATTTAGTATTTAGTTCTAGAGGGTTAGGCTAATAGACCGGGAACTCCAGAGTTTTAATTTATTGAAAATAGGTTTGTTTTAATAAATTGATCTATTTAACTAATTTTAATACATAATATTGTTCAAATTTAAAATTAATATTGTCAATTAAATTTGAATTATTACACAGTGATTAAAAGTTAACTTTTCTTTTATATAACGAATTTTCGATGTTATTAAATCCACAAATATTAATAATGGAAAATAAATAAATCTTTCCGAAAATTATCTATTTTTTTCTGTTGAAATTTTTTAAGCATTTATTAACTAAGAAAATGATAATTTTAATTATGTTGTAAAAAAAAAATATTATTATGATTAATGATAATAAACGTAAACGAGATTTTGGAGAGCGGTTTGTGAGCCGTAACCGTAGAAAACATCATCGTTGAGGATTTTCCCTCGAGATGGTAACACCAAAGAGGTTGAGGTCAACAAGAGGCAAGTACTCTAAAGTGAGTGCAACGCTAATGGTACGCCGCAAAACCAACAAAGGATGTGCGTGAGAAAATGAATAAAAAATTCAATTTTTTATTATTCAAAATAATTTTTAAATAAAAATTATTAATTAATATAAATTTACCTTACGTTAGAAAAAATCACTAATCCAAGGTAGTTTACCATTCAAATAGCTGCCCAATTAAGAAACGGTCAAGTAATTCACAGAAGGTCAATCAAACGCCGCGCCGGAGCCAATTAAACGTTAAGGACTCGAAGCATCTGCGGAATTAATTTCCCTGCGTTTGAAGATAGTTAAAGGCTAATGCAAGGGAGTGACTCACTCCAGAGGAAGAAGCTGGGAGTAATATTCTCGGTGACCTTTCGCTAATCACCAAAGTCCGTCTGAGTTTGGACAAACTGCGTGAGTGACCGCACTGTTTTCCGTCTTGCTCAATCTCCCATCGGAAGTGAGCAGTGCAGACTATCTTTGGTCCGACTACCTTTCTAAAGACTCCTTCTATCCTAGATCTATCCTAGAGGCTCAAACGTCTCACGGTCTGTTGCGGCTTCGACCGTTTTAGCCGCAGAATATTCGATTTTACCTCTACACCAAACTCTCCAGTCGTTAACCACTACTAACACTCTGGTATTGCCGTCTTCACTATCACTGTATACCCAAGACGTTAATTGGAATCTCTAGCCGACCGAGAAGTCATACACGGCTGTCCTCAGGCGTAAATCCAAGTCACAAGTTCAAGTGCTGCAATCCTCATGGTATTTAATATATAAACTTACCTATTGCCTATTACGGTGATATCTATTCATATTTAAGCATCGTTTTATGTCTGAGTACGTTTTAGCCTCAGGTTTGTGGATATTCAATCATCAATATTAACTTGATTTGAATATATACGATATAATTTTGTACAATTATTAGATTTTATTTAGATAATGTTCTAACTCTCAATTATTAATAAATGACGTTCAAATAGGTTGAATCCGTACGGCTAATGCTTAAAAGTCTTTTGCGACACATTAATTAGGTTAAAATAGATGCAGTCATTTATTAATACGATCCAAATATTAATAATTCCGCAGTAAGGAGTCGAAGAGAAACGAATTCTAACGGAATAATAAAAAAAGGCGAAATCCGTACGGCTAATATTTAAAAGTCGTTTGCCTTACATTAATTCGGTTAAAGTAGATGCAATCGTTCATTAGTACGATCCAAATATTAAAAATTCCGCATTAAGGACTAAAAGAGAAATTATTTTTGAAGATATAATCCAAAAAAGGCGAAATTTGTACGGCTAAAGCTTCTAAAGATACGTCCTTGTTTTTATAAAGTCTTCATAGGTCTAAAATTTTAGTAATGAACTTACAAAAGACACAATTCCAAACTCAAATGACTACAATACGTATTGCTGTATATTGATGGTCTTAAAAGAGTAAAATTCCGTACGGCTAATGCTTAAAAGTCTTTCGCGTCACATTAATTAGGTTAAAATAAATGCAATCGTTTATTAATAGGATCCAAATATCAATAATCCCACACTAAGGACTCAAAAAGGAACGAATTTTGAAGAAATAATACAAAAAAGGCAAAATTCGTACGGCTAAGGCTTTATAAAGTCTTCATAGTCTTCATAGATGTAAAATTTTAGTAATGAGCTTAAAAAAGACACAATTTCCGACTCAAAAGGCTAGAATAGATATGGCCGTACATTGATGGTCTTAAAAGAGCAAAATTGCGTACGGCTAATGCTTAAAAGCGTACGGCTTTACATTTATAACGTTTTAAGCGATAAGATGGCTTGTTAACAATATCTAAATAAGTATGAAGCTACTCGAGAAGATCAAATTGATGTGGCCATAGACTATTATAGTCTAAAAGAAAAATAATCCGTAGGGCTAAAGTTAAAAAAGATTCAGCTGTACATTAAGAAGGTTTAAATAAATAGATTTTTATATTGAGAAGACCGAAATAAATATAGCCTTGCATTGTTAGAACCTAAAGGAAGAATTTTCTGTCTGGCTAATTTTTCAAAAGCTTCAGAAGGTTAAAAATAGATTATAAATCAATTATTTGACCTGTTCTTTTCCGTTTCAACATCAGTTAATTAATAAAAAATGAATTTCCATTTAATATCAGTCATTCAACCAACAATATCCTCAAAAACTTTTTTAAAAACACGACAATAGAATTTCCGGCCAAGTGTCGTAAATCGACCGGGCAGATTTCCGATCCGCAGAAGCTCTATCCGTAACCTAAGCCTCGGAATTCAGTTTCCTAATTAAACTATCGATTTTAATTGTCCAGCTTGGACCCTAGCGGCGATTCCGTCCAGATGCAGACAAATTTCCTGAATCTCCACTCGACATCCTTCCTGCGAAAGGGTACAATGATTTCTGATAAAAATAGCCATTCTTCAGCAGAAATTGAAGCCTATGAGGCAGGTCACCGGGGCAGTAAAAACGGGGCTTGATCTTCCGGCGGATATCTTTTTGAAACGAGGGTAAAGAATGACCCTACAACCTGATAAATATCTTAATGGCCGTCCCGCGGAACCTATAAACCGAGACTGCCGTGTAAAAACGCAATTCGGCCTCGAAGGAAGGAAAAGAGGGAGGACTTGTCGACGGGCTGAAAGGCCAACTCGTAGGAGAGTAATTATGGGGATTAATGTTAAATCCGTAAAGTCCACCACTTGTGGAGTCGCCTTTTTCAACTGAACGCAGTTTTGTGGAACGGAGTTGTACCTGGGCTGGAACAGTCGGACTAATGTTTATTTCGGCCATTAGATCTCAATCTAAATCTGGAAACAATTTTGGGATGGAAGAGCCGGGTCAGAAGCTACGGGAGGAAAGAGTGCGGGGTTGGGGAGAAAGGGGTAGGATACGCATATATGTAACGTACGTATAACGTGGAAGCTACAGGTGTCAGCGAGTGGTGTATTTTTCAGAGGGGAAACGAGCAAGTGAGTATAGAGTTTATGGAGAGCGAAGGGGGTGGTGATGGTGATGGTGATGTGATGGTGAGGCCACGAGTGCCGGCACGCACGTTGAATCTGCTAAACGTTCTCACTCGTGCGTGAAATGCCTCGCTATCACTGTTTTTATTTCAGCTTCTGGTAAATTATATTCAGTTATCCCTTTATTTTTCGCTTACCGCCTGGTATAGAGAATGAAGCGAGTTGATAGTTTATTTTTGAATTGAGAAAGGTAAAAGGTAGTTTCTTTCCAAAAATATGAAAATTTGAATTCGTAATTAAGATTGCGATTTAATTTTAAGTTACTAACAATATATTTAAGCAAGACATATATTATTCCAAGTGTTATTATTATTCTAGCTACAACTTTCTTCCAATTCCTCACCAAATAATTATTTATTTGGCAACTCGCAACTCCACTCTTAAAATTATATGTCAACATATAAAGAGACTAACGCTTTAATAAAGTAACCTCTGGATTTACTTTAAAATTCCCGACTATTCAGACCTTGAAATACTAAAACAAAACGTTATTAACAATTAATAAATGTGTTAGCATAAAGCGGAGGTGTTTATTATGTTTGGAGATGTCAAACAAGTGGAACAAGTCGAAGACACTATTTACTGTTGATAGAATTTTTTGAACTAAAATTATCTAAATTCCTGACTAAAATATTGAATACTATAGGAATTACTGTCGCTGCTTATTTAAGAAAATATTTTCTTCTACAATCCTTGAAGCTTTGATTCTTTGTTACTCCCGTGAAATTATTCTCAAATTTTCTTGATTAAAATTTGAATTTGAAATTAGAATTGCAATTTTATTTTAAGTTACTAATAATATATTTACCTGCAAGACATATATTATTCCAAGTATTATTATTATTCTTGCTACAACTTTCTTCCAATTCCTTACCAAATAATTATTTATTTGGCAACTCGCAACTCCACTCTTAAAATTATATGTCAATTTATAAAGAGACTAACGCTTTAATAAAGTAACCTCTGGATTTATTTTAAAGTTCCCGACTATTCAGACCTTAAAATACTAAAACAAAACGTTATTAACAATTAATAAATGTGTTAGCATAAAACGGAGGTGTTTATTATGTTTGGAGATGTCGAACAAGTGGAACAAGTCGAAGAATCTAACTTTTGTTGATGGTAGTTAATTCCTCGGCCTACCGGTCTGTAAGCGAAAAACTTTGGTCTACTTTCGCCACCTATCTACTAAACTGGACACTATTTACTGTTGATACAATTTTTTGAACTAAAATTATCTAAAAAAACTCAATTCACGTTACAAAAGCTCGAACAAAATCAATAAATTTCAGTGATAATTCCTTAGAGCCCGAAAATAAACATTAGTGGGAAACAAAAGCCCGACATTTCAATTAGCTCCCTTATTAGTTAGCGATAATAGGTACTAGGGTTAGTTCTGGGTGGTATATGAGCTTTTCCAGTGCTTACCATAGGTAACCTTGGGTTGTTTGCCGGCGAGTCCGGCTCTTAGGTTATTAAGGGCTGACTAGGCACTCGGTCCGACCGTGGTAATACACGCCAGCGCTTATACGCCATCGGAATCCTTTCGAGGACCTTATAACCCTCGGCAACCAATGCAAGTAAGTTAAAGCATCATGTCGGGCTTGCCCGTTTCGCACAGGTCATGGGATCGAACCAAGCTTATAAGGGTAAGTGTGAGTCTAAGTCTCTTTCACTACAACCACAACTACATCTGTATCTACATAGATACACCCCATATATATTATATCTACCTACAATGAAGGGAGAGTGACCTGTCGGCGTCGTTAGGTCGATTGATTTTCCCGCCCCGGGTGCACACGAAGGTGGCGAAGCCCAGGACTGTCGCAGCAGTCGCCTGTGGTTTCCCACAAAACGATTTTCCCTTCCTTCTCTCTCTTCCTTGGGTGTATATGCAGTGCAAATGCGAATTTATATGTACAATATAAATTATTAATGTATAAGGCGAAGACAGAGCTCGAGACAAAGACAAGTTGCGACATCTTGTATTGTCACATACCCAGCGCGACAAATTCATAATTGCGTTAATGCGAATAGGGTACGAAAGGGTTAGACCGCAAGAAGGAGACTGTCATGGCGTCTTGTGGCTGCAAAACCTCTTGCGATATTCCCGGAGTCTTTCGACCCTCTCTAACAGGGATTTTCTCTGTTGCGAAGCTGTTCCTGGTTCTTCGAAGGCTCGTTAATCTTCCAAGGTTGGATCGCAGGAACTGCGATCCAAGAGAAACTACCGGGCATTGTTGCCCAAACAACGAACCGATAATTATTAATTAAGAATTATGGGATATTTTGTGCAGAATTTTTGAATAAGGTAAAAGACCCAATTATTGACACTAAGAAACAAAGTTATGATTTGATTTTTTTTAAGCAATCAAATATCAATATCGCTGAAATTTGTTTGTGGTAATGTCTCAAGTAATGTTTTTACTAATCAAATTTTTTAAAATGATAACCACTGATATTTATTAATTAATTTTAAATAATTAAATAGATTATCCAGAGACACCAATTATTGGGAGGTTAAAAAACTGACTGATCTAATTATTGACATACCTTGACCCCAATTATTGACACCTATACTAAGCATGCCTACAATCATCTGCTTAGTCTTATTTATCCAAACTTATTATTAAGTAATCAATTTTATTAAAGTTTATTAATAATAATTCCCATAAATGATTAATTACTTTTGAAAATTTTAAAATAATTTATTTAATCAGAAGAGTTCAAACTCTTACAGTTAATTTTTTAGGTTAAAGTCAAAAAATGGCGTGATAGCGCTGTCGAATGGCTGTCAATATGAGATTCAACTTAAAAATTATCAACTAGTTATTGACACCCATTATTTAAATATTATAAAGCATACAATTAATTTCGATTATTCAATTTTATAAATTTTTCATATATTGTTAATTAAAAAAAAAAAAGATGATATTATTAGATGAAGAAATTAATTTAAACTCGGCATTAAAAAAAATGCTTTTCTAATCAAAGTTGTTAAGAAAATAAACGTTCGTAAGCTGGTTTGTTCAACTGGTGGTAACTTTATTTTTTTTAATAATTAATATTTAATATTTTGAACTGAGTAATTTTTTTCAATTTTTTAATTAATTAGAATTTTATAAAAATTCATATGATAGTTATTCTTATTACAGATGATTAAATATATTTAAAAATAATTTAGGGTGTCAATATTTAGACCCCTGTCAATAATTGGGGCTTTTATCTTAGTTATACAATTTCTGAACTAATTACAATTCTTTCAATAATTTTTCAAAAATTTGAAAGAAGATGAAAGAAGCTTGTCCTTTGATTGAGTAGAATAACTAATAAAAAAGGAGTTGAAAGTTACAAGTTGCTTTTACAGGGAGCAAAATTAATGAAATTTATAACTCACAAAGCAAATGTTGGTGTGATATACTTTACAGTTGGTAAGTAAGTCACTAATATTACATGAGAATTGAATTATATTTCCAAAGAGGATTAATTTATAAAAAAATTCTCAGTACGCGAGTCATGAGCATGACGTTTACCCTCCAGGAGGTTTTTGTTTCTCCAGAAAATATTGCGATAATAATAGGAACGCGTAAAGTATGAACAATTGTGCAACTTTCTGGCGTAAGTATTACTTACAGGTGACAGACAAACATATGGTGTATGGGGAAAAATTTGTTTGCGAGAGTACCCTATGAATTATTGATGAATTCACTTACCTTGTCGGTGATCGCTGGGACAGATCGATCTTGTCAAAGAAACTTGCTGGAATTGATGATGAGCCAGAGTTGCCTGGCGATTTTTACTCAGGTACAACTGCAACAAAAAGTATAATTATTTATGTAGATAATATATTTATAATAAAATTTTTTAATAAATAATAGAAATAAATATTTTCTTAAGCAAACAGCAACAGTAACTTCAATAGAATTCAATATTTTAGTTTAGATTTTAGATAATTTTAATTCAAAAAATTTTATCAACAGTAAATAGTGTCCGGTTCAGCAGATAGGTGGCGAAAGTAGTCCAAAGTTTTTCGCTTACAGACCGGTAGGCTGAGGAATTAACTATCATCAACAAAAGTTAGATTCTTCGACTTGTTCCACTTGTTCGACATCTCCAAACATAATAAACACCTTCGTTTTATGCTAACACATTTATTAATTGTTAATAACGTTTTGTTTTAGTATTTTAAAGTCTGAATAGTCGGGAACTTTAAAATAAATCCAGAGGTTACTTTATTAAAGCGTTAGTCTCTTTGTAAATTGACATATAATTTTAAGAGTGGAGTTGCGAGTTGCCAACTAAATAATTATTTGGTGAGGAATTGGAAGAAAGTTGTAGCAAGAATAATAATAATACTTGGAATAATATGTGTCTTGCAGGTAAATATATTATTAAGAAGAAAATTCTTTCTTATTTATGAACCAAAATTTTTCTCCTCAATAAAAACACACCCTGACATCACTAATCGATTTATATAACTGCCTATAAACTAACCTCGAAAATACACTGTAAAAAAAATTTATGAAGGACGGCCTAACCGATTGATGATCCCTTCTGAAAGTAGCGATAGCCACCCTCCTGATTTTCTCATTCACTTGGCTGCTCTATCCTCCGCGGTAGTAGCAGTATTTTCCTCGCTTTGCTCGCATGTCAGCCCTCTATTTTATACAAGTCACTGCAAGACTGGAATTGGGAAGTCCTAAGGCTCGACTGAGAAAGGAAGCAAAGCTGAAGATGAAAAGAGACGGAGAACTGGGTATTAGACGGTTCATCCCTTCTTCTCACCCTTTATCCCTTGAGTGCGTGATCGGCATGCCGGGATTCCGTGGGATCGGACGAGACGGGACTCGCTTATCGGCATCAGCTTAAGCCCTAAATCAAAAGACGGAATTTACTAAAGATCCGTTAATTTTAAAGGCATCAACTTCGTCCAGGATTTGGAATAATATATTTTTATAAATATTTTCCGCTTTTAAGTAGATTTTTTGTGAGTCTGTCTAAGTTGGGCGCTGGAAGCCGTAAGATAAACTCAAGAAATAGAAACTCTCTGATATAGAGCAAGACGTGGCCGTAAATACGTCCGCGTTTCTAGATATCGAGATGAGATACGACCCTTGGGCTCTCTTCTCTTGCGCAGTCCTGAGATATACGCTGATACTTTTCGATGGCTGGATATTTATATAGGATATCGGAAAATAAAAAAGTTATGGAGAAAATTGTTGAGCATCGCTTGCCATTTCTCAGCCCCAGCGGTGTCGTATGCTAAATCAATCACCGCGATCCCCGGGTTCAGATTCGCTAAAGTGGAACCGCCAATCCAAATTTTTAAATCCTGTCATGATAATCCGGTTAAGTAAACTGAAAAGTTTCTGCTATTCAAACCCTTTCTTCTAGAGTTCGATATCGAAAGCCGCGAGTTTAAACATTTCATTGTTTGGTTAAACTCTTTTGGTATTCAAATTTTTACATTTCGTGATACTAATTCTGCTTTGCATTTTTTCGGAGTGATTTTTTGTATTAGTTAATTTGGAAAATCATTCAACCAATTGATTTTCAATCATTGATTTTTTAAGTTAAAAGTATAAAAAAGAAAAAAAGTATAAAAAGCGTATGTTAGCTGAAGCAAATTTGATGTGGGGAGGTGTTACATCATATCAAAAATTATTTTATTCCAATTTGACTAAAAAATTTTCTTTAATTTATACTAATACATGGAGAGCCGGTTTTTTTTTCGGTTATACTGCAAAAACTACTGAACCGATCGGAATAATATACCATAAGATGCAGCATATTTCGAAGAAGGTTATAGTATATATGTTGGTGATTACTTATTTGAAATCTAAATTTTTTCCACTTAAATAATGAATTTGAATTGTGACTAAATTTATTTTATTAGATTGTCATTGGTTTAAAATAAACTTTTTAATTCTATTGGTTATGTTTATATACTAGGCAGATATCTTCACGTTTGAGACCTGCAATTTCTTCGGGAATGTTAGAATGATTGCCATTGAAAGCTACAATTAATATTAACTAAAATAATTATATTGATAAAAGGTACATGACAATTCGATAGAATTTTAAATCTGCATGGAAAAAAATAAATAGTAAATGCAACATGATGCAGTTTTGGTAAATGAATATGATGAAATCATGTTGCAGCCAAATGATTTGTCATGTTTTGGCTACATGATAATCATGTTGTCATGTAAATATTTAGTTGTTGCAGCTCAATTTTGTGCAATTAAGGCTATATGATAGTCATGTTGCTGCCACATGATTTTTTCATGCTACCGCAACATTATTGTCATGTACTCAAAACATGACAAATCATGTTGCTGTCACATGATTGCCATTTAGCCGAAACATGACAAATCATGTGGCTGACACATGATTTTTTCATGCTACCGCAACATGATTGTCGTTTAGCCCAAACATGACAAATCATATGGCTCCAACATGATTTCATCGTGTTTATTTACCAAGACTGCATCATAGTGCATTTGCTATTTATTGTACCCGAAAAATGACAAATCATGTTGCTGCCACATGATTTTTTTATGCTACCAGAACAAGATTGTCATTTAGTCGAAAAGTGACAAATCATGTGGCAGCAACATGATTTCATCATGTATATATACCAAGACTGCATCATGTTACATCTGCTATTTATTTTTTTCCGTCGAAACAATACTCTGATTAAATTTCAAATCTAGATCTAAAAATGTAATTCTTATAGCGCCCAGCGAGTAACAGCTAGTACATAAATACGTAGTCTGAAAATTTCCAGCTATTTTCCATAAACTATAGCTGGACTAAGTTGTAAACTCCCGATAAAAGTTGAGCGATATTAGCAGAGAAGCGATTGATCAGAATTGCTGATTCCAAAAGTCCATCAGGTCTCTGATAAAAGGCCAAGGGGAGGTATCTGTATTCGAAAATGTCGCGAATATATCGAAGACGACATCGACAAGTTGATTTCCTCTTTTTCGCCCTTGTAGACTGTGTTTACGCTTAGAAATGAGCTGGAGGTAGAACAGAAGGTTGAGTTTGCTCTCGAGGGTGCAAAGTTTAGCATACACATTTTACACATTTGAATCCTGACACGTTCGAAACTTTAAATTGAAACTCGGCATGACCAGCTCCGATAGGTTGAGCAGAAGAATGACAACAAATATTTTCCAAGCGACTATTTTCTTTTCTTAAGCCAGTTTTGAGGAGATCCAATGGTTTAATTACATAAAGATACTCGTAGAAGCTTTGGGTGAAAAAGAGGCAAAGCCCGGCTCATCGACGCCGGCATTTTCAATTAAATAATACTAATCCAGAAACGAATAAGCCGAGACCCTTGCCGGAAATCTCGTTGGCACAGCCCCTGACTTCCTCCAGCGGTTCTTCTCTAGATCTCTGGCTCCAGCTTCAACTCCAGCTCCAGCTCTCTTTACCCTTCAGCACCCTCGGCCTCGACCACCCCAAATCGTCTCTCTTTTAGACTTCGAATCGTAATTAACATTTGGTTCTACCATTAGTGTAATTAAAGTGCCATTCCATAATCTAGGAGACGACGGAAGGGAGGCAGTCCACCTTATCTTTCAGACTTCAGACCCCCTCGTTTATCCAGCTACGGATACAACAGTATAACTCCTTCTGCCCCTCAGATTCATAGACCGGGATTCAAACGCTGAATTACACCAAGAAAGGATGATTAAAACATTCAATTCGATCAATGCCCACGCTTTTAAATTCTAATTCTGTCCAAGTCTCATTTTTGGATCAATTCAAGGCCAAGTTGTTGAACTTATTGCATCTGAATCTGCTGAGTTGGACTAGTGAACGGCGAGGAAGCAATAAATACGAAGTACGTCGGAGGTCATAAGAACGGGTTGGTGAAATAAAGAAAAGTTTGCAAGATAAGCTTCTGACATTTTCCGGTGGTTGAGTTAATACAGTTTAGTAAATCTCGGCTTCAAAAAAAAGTAAGTTTATACAAAATGTCAGAATCAAGCTTATATTGTAGTTATTTTGCAATTATAGTGTTAAAATGCTATAAAAATGGGTGTAAACACTTTAGTCGCCAAAATATTTTTCGTATTGACACCAAATTTTTTTTATTAGCTTCAGAATACCTCAGAGTGGATGCATATTCAAAATAGCAGTCTAATTTGGTGGCGTTTAAATATAATTAATAAAAAACAAAATATTGGTAATTCTTTTTTTATCGCATCACTTGTAGGGTAGTAAAATAAGAAATAACACACGAAGCATAAACACATTTGACGTTTAAAAAAGTTATTTAATTAGAAAAGAAACTAATTGAAAAGAACTGAAAATGTCAATTTGTCTAATAGTGCTTGTAAACACTCTAGCTGCCAAAATATTTCACATATCGACACCAAATTTTTTTTATAAGCTTCAGAATACCTCCGAGTAGAAGCATATTCAAAATAGCGGTCTAATTTGGTGTAGTTTGAATATAATTAATAAAAAACAAAAATTTAGTAATTGTTTTTTATCGCCTCACTTATAGGGTAGTAAAATAAGAAATAACACACGAAGCATAAACACATTTGACGTTTAAAAAAGTTATTTAATTAGAAAAGAAACTAATTGAAAAGAACTGAAAATGTCAATTTGTCTAATAGTGCTTGTAAACACTCTAGCTGCCAAAATATTTCACATATCGACACCAAATTTTTTTTATAAGCTTCAGAATACCTCCGAGTAGAAGCATATTCAAAATAGCGGTCTAATTTGGTGTAGTTTGAATATAATTAATAAAAAACAAAAATTTAGTAATTGTTTTTTATCGCCTCACTTATAGGGTAATAATATAAAAATGTATAAACATAAAAAACACACGAAACATAAACACATTTGACGTTTAAAAAAGTCCTTTAATTAAAAAAGAAACTCAATTAAAAAGAACTGAAAATGTCAATTTATCTTATAGTGCTTGTAAACACTTTAGCTGCCAAAATATTTAACTTATTGACACCGGATTTTTTTTATAAGCTTCAGAATGATCCCCAGTAACACCCTATTTAATATCACGGTCTAATTCAGTGTCGTTTAATTATAATAAATAAAAAACTAAAAGCTTATAATCGTTTGTGTGTATTTTCGTACAAATAAAGTTTAGTTTTAAACCGCTTGAAGTGTTATTAATCAGCTGATTTTTAGTTTTAGCCCATGCGCCTCTTTTTTATCATCTGAACCAGAAATGCCGCGAAAAATTTGAAATTAAAATAACCTTATTATTTTTTTTACTGTTCTTTTCTTTTTTTCTTATCAATTATTAAGGATAATTTTTCTTTTTCCATTTTAATTCATAAATTAGCACTACAATTATTTATTAAAAATTGATTTAGGGTTACAAGGCGTATAATTTGAATTTTCTTAGCTTTTTTATAAGCTTACCGTCTATTTAATCGCAAAGTTATTCTTTTTAGAAACGAGTCTTAATTTTAGACTCTAATTTTCTCAAAATTTTTGTTTTTTTTATAGAAGATAATAAATTTTCTACGTCTCTCTTTGATTTTGACAAGCTTGAGTGAAAAAAAAAGAAGATTTCTCTGATAAAGCGTGAGAAAAAGATTCTTTGGAAGACGATACACTCACGAAATCCTAGACACCGGGGGTAGAAGACGACATCGAACTAATGGCATTTTTATTATTTCAATCGTCCGTAATGGGGGTCAAGGAGGAGAGTTCGCTCCATTGGACAACTGACACGACTTAGGGGAGTTTGGTAAGGTGAGAAAATCTTCTAACATTTTATTTCCCATTTCTGTCGGGATTCAATATTTTTTCAAATGTTTTATCCTTCTCCCCTATCGCACCCTCACCGGACACGTCGGAAGCGATAGCCGCGGATGAAAAATACGTCCTGCAATATAATATAAGTTCTGAAATTTTTGGCGCTCAGTCTACAGGACTTATGCAAGCGGATGAGACACACAGGAGGCGAGTCGTGATCTGAGGAAATCCGATTGTAGAATTAGAATGTCTGGGACGTCAAAGAAGCTGAATTTCATTGGAAGCCTCTGCGGATAGTTGTAATAGTAGTGCGAGTATGTCGAGACAGTGCATACTTTAGAATTTGTACTATATAGAGTCCGAAACAAAACGAGTTTAGTTGAGCCAAGGGGATTGCCGTAATATTCGAGTACTTCTCATGTTCAAATTCTCCTTTGCTCTTGTTCCACTTACTAGCTATAACTATTTCTCCATTAAATCTCACTTTAATCTTTATTTCCGGATTTTTAGGCATTAATAGTTGGGGAATTTAATTCTGTAGTTTAATCTTAAAAAACATGGCAGAAAAAAAAATTCTTTTGAAAAAAATTAGCATTGCTGTGACAAGAAATTAATTTTGAAACAACAATTAGCAAATTTAATTATCTATATTATTAAGAGGATTAAGAAATGACCTAGTATCTTGTGAACTATTGTTATTTTTTAAGATATAAGCTCATCCCGATGTTACACTCATCAAGACCATCCATTTGAGTACCCACATCAATTTTTCATATATTTTATATATTTATATATATTATATATATGTATATATGAAAAATATATTAAAAATGCATGTAACTACTCAAATGAAAGCTCTTGATGAGTATAACACCAAGATGAGCTTATATCTTTAATATATATATATATATATATATATATAACATATGTATCTTATGCATATATATTGACATATTTGAAGATATAAGCTCATAT
The DNA here is from genome assembly GCF_020080835.1 of Cotesia glomerata. Lineage (NCBI taxonomy): Eukaryota > Metazoa > Arthropoda > Insecta > Hymenoptera > Braconidae > Cotesia > Cotesia glomerata. The sequence goes on from NC_058162.1 coordinate 26,392,412, forward strand.
ATATATGCTCATCAAGACCTTTCATTTATATATATATATATCAATTATTCATATATTTTATATATATATATATATATATATATATATGTATATATATATTATATATATATATATAGCATGCATGTATATATATATATATATATATATCTATATATATATATGCTATATAAATATATCTTTAATAACATCATTAGATGACAAGATACAACATCATTCTTTAATTATTGATATTTTCAAATATATAAGCTCACCCTGACATAACACTCATCAAGACCTTTCATTTAAATACCCACATCAATTTTTCATATATTTCATATATTTATATATGTACATATGAAAAATATATCAAAAATGCATGTAGGTACTCAAATGAAAGCTCTTGATGAGTGTAACAACAGGATGAGCTTATATTTTAAAAATATATATTATATATATGTATATAAAAAAAATATATCAAAAATGCATGTGGGTACTCAAATGGAAGCTTTTGATGAGTGTAACACCAGAATGTGCTTATATTTTTAAAAACATCAATGTTTAAGAAAGTACGGTGGAATTTAATAAAAGTCACATAGTAACTGCAAGGGTTCTAGTTATATTTAATTTTTTTATTAAAATACAGTATTAGATTTAATGTCTTAAATTTTTTTGATAAAACTAAGGGGCAGATTATTTTAAAAATTAAAACTAAAAAAATTTTTAACAAATAAATTATTTGATGGTTTTTAATAACGAAAAAACGAAAAATAAATATTATTAAAACTTTTGCAGGGATAATTTATAACAATGAAACTCAATTAAAAGTAATATCACAAATTTAATACTTGTATGAGCGAGTATTATAGAGAGGAGCTATTACACGAATGAACGACGAAATGAGCTCGGGGCAGGTATATAATAGTAACAAGTAAGTAGAAGCAGAAAACCGTTAGCCGTATATTTACATCAATATATACTGTACGTATAAAGCCGTCTCTTTCGGGGATGTGCTTTGATGAATGAGCCGAGCATAAAGCTGGTGAAGTATGGTAAAAGCCAGCGGTGTGCCCGTTCTAATATTCCGCCACCACGGTCTCTCTCATTCTTGCTTTTCGCTTTTAGAATCACTAATGACTAATGGCACCAAAAGGAAAACCGTATAACCTCTCTACCCCCTTAACTCTCACCCACCCTCCTCTGCCCACCCTTTTTAACGTTATACACATCTTTACCATCATCATCTCCCAACCTGAATTACACTTTTAGGTTATGTTTCATCAAAACTTTTACACCTCAAAAATTTACGGACTAATGACCCTACAAATAAATTAATTTAAAATAAAAATTAATTAAAACAATATTAAGATGCAATTTTTAATACGGAACTTCTTATTAGTCTAATGAAGAGATTAAAAAATAAATCGAGTTGAAAAATTGATTTTTTCAAAAGTTATCGTGTTTGTCCCTCTAAAAAAATTTGAAAATTTTTACTAAGCCATTAAAACCACTTTTTTATGTTAAAATAGCAATTAATCTATTAAAAAAATAATTTTGATAAGTTAATTACAAGAAATTTTATTTACAATTATGATTTAAAGCTCGTTTAAATTTTCCCGCGGAATTTTTTTCATACGAATTCAACGCCCTCTTTCGTTCCGATAAGTGAATCATAAAAAAGAACTAATTAAAGACTGTATCGGCGGTCAGCCAGCGAAACAATTGAGTATAGTATCAGCTGTCTTCAAGCTGTGTTTACAAATAAATTTTTCTATATGGCTGCTCAAAGGACAGAAAATTTCTCCAACTGCCAGCCGAAAAAATTAATTATAATTAAACAAAACAATATTAAGCTGCAATTTTCAATACGGAACTTCTTATTAGTCTAATAAAGAGATTAAAAAATAAATCGAGTTGAAAAATTGATTTTTTCAAAAGTTATCGTGTTTGTCCCTCTAAAAAAATTTGAAAATCTTTACTAAGCCATTAAAACTACTTTTTTTATGATAAAATAGCAATTTTTTGGTTTAAAAAAAAATTTTAATAAAATCAGCAATCATTTTTCTATCTAACAGAGTACTTTTTTCGGACTTGAATTATTATTTCAAGTTCATACTGATAGAGAGAGCTTCCAGCTGGCCTCTGGGAGGAAAAGGATCTACACTACTCATCCCTTAGTCGCCGACTCGCGTTGCGGCTAATGTCTTTTCTGTGTTGCTTCTTCGTCCCTAGACGACGTTACATTCGTGTTATCATGTTTTGCTTCTTGCCGGACGTCGAATTATAAAGGAATGACGTATTGCGATCTCCAAACTTTGATGGATATATGCTCGATTTATTTTTCAGGAATTTTTTCAATGTTTCGCTCAAAAAAAAAAATTTTTATTATAAAAATAAAAGAATTCTATTTTGTTAAGATTACTGTTTCTAACATAGTTCAGAAGTTTATGCGTAATTGAGGATACGTGATTTCCGTAAAGGAAATCACTAGTTACACGTACTAGGTATTACATAATAGTATTACGTTTACTATATTCAGTTATGAGGTCTTGTAACTATAGCGATAGCCTTTAGAGAAGAGGGATTGATGTAAGACGGAAACAGAGATATTGAGAAAGGGCGAGTTATATTATATCGACTATGGCTATGACCGAGTATAAACAAATTACACGGAAATGGTTTCTTGCGGTAATTAGCGGCTAATTGCGTTAAGAAAGTTCCAAGTTGTTAGACTGAGTTTCGCGTTCCTAAAAGACATTAAAGGTCAGCATTTATTTCTATAATACTATTTTCATTTTATTCTATTTATTAAAATTATTATTGTTATTATGAATAAATAAAATTTTGCTTTATTAAATAATGAATTTCGTTAAATTGCACTGTACTTTCTTAACTATTGACGTTTTTAAAGATATAAGCTCATCCTGATGTTACACTCATCAAGACCTTTCATTTGAGTACCCACATCTATTTTTCATATATTTTATACATTTATATATATTATATATATGTATATATAAAAAATATATCAAAAATAAATGTGGGTATTCTAATGAAAGCTCTCAATAAGTGTAACATCGGGATAAGCTTACATCTTTAAGTATATCAGTAACTAAGAAATGACCTTGTATCTTGTCAACTATTGACATTTTTTAAAATATAAGCTCATCCTGATGTTACACTCATCAAGAGCTTTCATTTGAGTACCCACATGCATTTTTCATATATTTTTTATATTTACATATATATAATATATATTTTAAAGATATAAGCTCATTCTGACGTTGCACTCATCAAGAGCTTCCATTTGAATACCCACATGCATTTTTGATATATTTTTCATATATACATATATATATATATATATATATATATATATATATATATAATATATATAAATATATAAAAAATTGATGTGGGTACTCAAATGGAAGGTCTCGATGAGTGTAGTGTCGGAGTGAGCTTATATCTTTAAAAATGTCAATAGTTTATAAGATACAATGTCATTTCTTAATTATTGACATTTTTTAAGATATAAACTCATTTCGATGTTACACTCATCGAGACCTTTCATTTAAGTACCCACATGGCATTTTTTATATATTTCATATATATGGTATTTGTTAAATATATAAATATATAAAATATATGAAAAATTGATGTGGGTACTTAAATCAAAGGTCTCGATAAGTATAATGTCAGAGTGAGCTCATATCTTTAAAAATGTCAATAGTTCACAAGATACAATGTCATTTCTTAATTATTGACATTTTTTAAGATATAAACTTATTTCGATGTTACACTCATCGAGACCTTTCATTTAAGTACCCAGATGGCATTTTTTATATATTTTATATATATATATAGTATTTGTAAAATATATAAATATATAAAATATATGAAAAATTGATGTTGGTACTCAAATGAAAGGTCTCGATGAGTGTAACATCGGGATGAGCTTATATCTTTAAAAATGTCAATAGTTCCCAAAATACTAGGTCATTTCTCAATTATGTATCTAGATTATTATTATTATTTCTTAATAAAAAAAATCAAAAGCAAATATTTTAGTTATCAAAAATAATATTGACAAGCTTTGTAAAATAAAGCCTTGAGGTACGAGAATGTTAAAAGAGTTTGAGTGAGAAGAGTCAAAGGACAGCGATGGTAGTAAACGGCGTAAAAGCACAAGGTTTACCACCCCGACCTTATCTACATATCAAAAAGGCAATCCGGAGAACTCGCTTATGTAAACGGTGTGGGAGGAGACGGCATGTCCCGTCGCTCGATGAAAAGAATTTTTAGAGAGCGCTAATAAACCCTCTCCACTCTACCCACTTTCTTTTTATTTCCAGTGGCACAGGCTTGACGAGCTATTTTAACAGCTCGGCTTGTTCGCTTCTGAGCCCTCAGCTTAGTAAAAAAAAAAAAGAAAAAAGAAAACCAAACCCGCGGATTCCCCGTAATTTATTTACTTTATTCGGTAAATTATTTAGATTTTTATTTTTCGGGAATAAACGAGATTATTTTGCGGTTTTTCGAAAGAAAAACTGCATGTAAATCGGAGGATAATTGTGTACAATATCCTGGGCAATATTGAGCAACCTTCTAATTAAGTAACCAAAACCCCACTTCCCGGTTCCGCTGTCTGTGTATGGCTGGTGAAAATTGGTTTTTAATTAAAAGCGAAAAACCACAAGCCACGGTAATGTTTCTCACGACTTTACTAAATATACCTGAGCTGCAATAAAGGCTAATAAAAGTCTATTAAAATACAAAATAAGTAATAATAGAAAAAAAAAAAATATCCTCGATAACTGGAAAAGAAAAAACAAACAAAAATGCTTAGAAAATCTAAATTACACGCCCCGTAATGCGAAAGTAATTTTTAATAAAAAATTGGTGTGCTTATTTATAAAATAAAACGAGAAAAAAATTATTTTCTGTAATTAGTAAGAATAAAAAGAAAAAATAATAAATAAATGGATGCATTCTACATAGAAAAATATTATTTTTTAAAATTAAATAAGCGGTGGTGTAAAACTAATATTTTAAAATAATGTCAAGTTCACAAAGAAAAATTGTTAAGTTTACATGTAAAAATTTGTAAAGTTTACATTTTTATTTAGAGTAATATTTACAAAAAAAAGTTGTTAAATTTAGATGTAAAAATGTGTAAAATTAACATTTTTATGTGATGTCATATTTACAAAGAAAAACGGTTAAATTTACATGTAAAAATGTGCCGAATTTACATTTTTATCTGATGCCATATTTACCAATAAAAATTGTTAAATTTACATGTAAAAATGTTCAAAATTTACATTTTTAAATAATGTTATATTTACAAAATAAAAATACTCTCAAATTTACAGGTAAAAATGTTCAAAATTTACATGTAAAATGTATAAAATTTACTTTTTAAATAATGTTATATTTACAAAATAAAAACTTTAAATTTACATGTAAGAATATTCAAAATTTACATGTAAAAATGTAATTTTTACAAAATACTAAATTTACATGTAAAAATGTTCAAAATTTACATGTTTAAATAATTTAATTTTTACAAAAAATACTCTCAAATTTACATGTAAAAATGTTCAAAATTTACATTTTTATGTAATGCCATATTTACAAAGAAAAATCGTTAAATTTACATGTCAAAATTTGAAAAATTCACATTGATATGTGATGCCATATTTACAAAGAAAATTAGTTAAATTTACATGTAAAATTCACTTTTCTATGTAATGTTATATTTACAAAGAAAAACTGTTAAATTTACATGTAAATATATGTAAAATTCACATTTTTATGTGATGTTATATTTAAAAAAAGAAAACTGTTAAATTTACATGTAAAAATTTATCAAATTCGCAATTTAAATAATGTTATATTTACAAATAATAATTGTTAAATTTACATGTAAAATTTACTTGTCTATGTAATGTTATATTTACAAAAAAAAACTGTTAAATTTACATGTAAAAATGTGTAAAATTCACATTTTTATGTGATATCATATTTACAAAAAAAACTTGTAAATTCCTCAAAAGTTTATAAAATTAAATTCAAGTCATTATCTTAACATTCTTAAAAAAATAATTATAAATGAGAACATGTTATAAATTCAATTTTTTATAAATTTACATACAACACAGATGGTTAAAGCATACAAATTTCGATTAACCAAACATTATTGAACGATCGTAAGTAATTATCCCCATATTTTCTTCATATTCCCCCTTTTAATCCTCTAGACTTCAATATAACTCCACATATCTTCTTTTTCCGTAATCCTAGGCCCAGAACAAGAGATAAAGATACTCAGATTAAAATATACGTAATGTTATAGTTGAGAAATGAGATCCTAGAATGGTAAGAGTAAACGTGTCCCAAGTGACTGGGCAATCAGTCAGAGGATGCTTTTGCTTTCCAGGTGACCCAACTAGGGGCCATTTCATCACTGCTCCTATTCGACTGTTTTACTCCTTTTTCCCCACGTGTAAACATCAGTGACAAAGTGACACACACCTCTACCTTTAGATGTATTTACACATGGTATATGTCTAGCCTAGAGTATATAGTAGGGCGAGTCCTGCAAGTGATGTATGCAGGGGGTCGCGACCGGTAGCAATCGCAACCCTATTCAAGTAGATGTTCTCTTCAGAACACCTCTCGTATGAATATATGAATCGAAGATCCTCGCTGGTATATTATCCCAGTACGGCATTAATATGTCCCATGAATTTCCACCTATAAAAACCTCTCTCGAGTACTACCGACATTCATGAAGTCATATACATGTTTTTTGTAAAATTTGATCTGTTTTGTTGTACACTGATAGAAGGATTTAGTTCTGTTTAATAAGATTTAGTAACGGATACTAAATGATTTAGTAACAAACCTTTCATCACCAAATATTTAGTAATAGGTTCTAAATCATTTATTAAAGCTCATTGAGTTACACCAAATAAATATTGAGTAGTATTTAACAAATGATTTATTGCTACGCAATAAATCGTTTATTGGTATCCGAACAAAAATAGTTTCACTGTAAAAAAATCGCGCCAAGTCCACGTTCATAAGACTACTAAGAAAAAAAATTTTTATTTCTTTACAAAAAGATATAAAATAAAAAATTAAAAAATCCAAGTAACCGATACACGGAAAGAAAATTGTACGAAAAATTACAATGAAAACATCGTAATTTTTAGTATCGGATATTGCAGTGCCGGACCAGAACTCAAACATCGTAATTTATACGATGCAACATCGTACAGTTCTATCACTCAAATTAAAAAGAAGTTTAGGTCACCGAAAAAATAATTCTGTATCATCCAGGAATCGAACCCGGTGTCCTCTCCGCCTCAAGTCCAAGGTTTATTCCCTCACGCTATCGGAGGGATTAACTAAAGTTTCTGTTCAGTCACATAATAAGACCCTCGATACAGTAGTTAGATAATAGACAAATTTAAAAATGTAAACTAAACTTCACTGAGAAAAAGACATAAATAGAAGACATTTATTGGGACTATGTGTGTTTTTAAAGGTTTAATAAATCTTCCAAAATCGAGCTGAATAAAATAATCTAAGTTAGTGAATAGGTTATGTATCACATAAACATTGGAATTAAAGCATAGCCATCTACCGACAATACTTGCCAAAGAAATATTTAGTACCTGTTACTAAATATTATTTGGTGGAACTAAATATTTATTTCCATGTAATAAGGCTATGTTCATATAAAAAAATCATTTATTAAACTGTAACAAATAATATTGATGGATACAAAATATTTGTTTCTTCCTAATAAATGAATAAAAATTTTGTTACTAAATCAGCTTAGTACTCCGTAGTAAATCCTTCTATCAGTGTATAAAAGGAGGGAATCCTTTTCTAAGCCTGATATTGGAAACGCACTTTGTTAAGTAAAGGCTCAATAAGTTCGACAAAATATCGGAATATCATGGGCTGGTAATGGAGCTAATTGCCATAGGGTTAGTCCTTACTTAGAAATCTGGCTTACAAGTTCGTTGGTACCATACACCTGATACCAACAAATCGCATATAAGTTTGTTTATAGCCCAAAGTTATTTATAATTGTTCGCGATATTAAAGGATTTATAATAAGCTTATATCTTTAAAATTATCTATAATTAAGAAATGACCTTGTATCTTGTGAACTATTAACATTTTTAAAGATATAAGCTCATCCTGATGTTACACTCATCAAGACCTTTCATTTGAGTACCCACATCTATTTTTCATATATTTTATACATTTATATATATTATATATATGTATATATAAAAAATATATCAAAAATAAATGTGGGTATTCTAATGAAAGCTCTCAATAAGTGTAACATCGGGATGAGCTTACATCTTTAAGTATATCAGTAACTAAGAAATGACTTTGTATCTTGTCAACTATTGACATTTTTTAAAATACACTCAAAATCTAAGTTTGGTCAAGCCCTTTCGAATGGCACCAACCGCGATGAAATCGGTCACGCCGTTCAAATGTTATAAGTGGTTCACATACTTTCACACACACACACACACACACACACACACACACACACACACACACACACACACACACACACACACACACACACACACACACACACACACACACACACACACACACACACACACACACACACATACATACAGACGCCGTGACAACCTCGCGGGGATAGTCAGGGAAGCTTCCTGTGACTTTCAAACGTCGAGATTTGATGAAAACTCGGTTTTGGCAAAACGGGGTGAAAACAATAACTTCCCGATTTTTGAAAATCTTCGATTTTCGTAGCGGGAAGTTAAAAATAATGTCAAAGTGATTAAATAAATATTTAATTTTACAGTTGAGAAAACCCTTTCATATCAATTGAAGAGTTAATATTTATTTTATAAATTGCAAAATTTTTTCGGTTGATTCCGAGTGCAAATTAAACAGTATTAACATACAACAACAACTTGTAATAATTTTTTTATTTAATATATATATATATATATATATATATATATATATATATATATATATATAAGCAATTATGTCCAGAAATTTTTGAACTGAATTATTTTGGGCAGAATCTACATAGAAAAAATTTTGAGCCTTTGAATAAATAATTTTTAACAGGCTACCCGAGAAAAAATTTTTATATATAATCATTTATAATTGTATATAATCATATATGATTATATATGGAATCATATATATAATTATACACAATTATATATAATTAACATATATAAAAATTTTTTCTTTGAAAAAAAAATTTTTTTTTGGTAATCTCAAAAAGTGTAAAACGATGTTTATAATTACGTTTAAATAATTCTGAAATACGTGAATTTTTTTTCGCATTTTAATTGGTTACAGAAAATTGCGTAGGACCATATTAAATACTCTATCCATAAAATTAATCCAATAATTAATTAGATGTAATAAATATATAATTAAATATTGTTATATATAAATATTTTTTCTAGGGTAATGCGTTCCTAAATAAGATTGACACTTTACCTCGTAATAAACGACATTTATCACGTGGAATTTTCGATATTTTCCCCGATAAATCTTACAACTGTTAAAACTTTCGCTTTTCTGTTATCAAATATAAATAACAGTGCCCCAAATAATCATTAAAAATTGTGAATTTAGGTAAATAAAAATTCATCGAATCATAAGATTAAAATATTTACCAATCTTACTGCTGTCTGACTTGTTTGTTCAACTGAGTTATGAAAAGATAACTCAGATATCAAAATATCAACTTAATTTATCAACTAAGGTAAGCTAATATGCATAATAATAATAATAATAATAATAATAATAATAATAATAATAATAATAATAATAATAATAATAATAATAATAATAATAATAATAATACTAAAAAAATTTAAGATGAAAATAAAAGTAAATTATCGAATTATACAATTTGTGAACGATATCTTTGTTTATTCAAATCATACACAATTTTTATTGCCAATAGCGTTAGTTTGTGATAAAAGTAATGAAATTATTATTAATTACGAATTAAATGTCTTGTTGCAACATAATTCAAGCCTCCAATTGTACCTTGTCTATCGATAAAAAAAGAAGGCTTCTCTTAATTTTATGCTATTAAGGCTACATGAAAATCATGACGCTGTCCCATGATTTGTCATGTTTCTGCTACATGGCAATCATCTAGCAGCAACATGAGAAAATCATGTGGCAGCAACATGATTTGTCATGTTTCGGCTACATGACAATTATGTTGCAGCCGCATGATTTTCATGTAGCCGAAACATGACAAATCATGCGACTGCAACATGAGAAAATCATGTGGCAGCAATATGATTTGTCATGTTTCGACTACATGACAATTATGTTGCGGTAGAACGAGAATGATTTTCTCATGTTGCAGCCGCATGATTTGTCATGTTTCGGCTATATGAAAATCATGTTGCTGCTAGATGATTTTCTCATGCTACCGCAACATGATTGCCATGTAGCCGAAACATGACAAATCATGTAGCCGAAACATGATTTCATCATGTTCATTTACCAAGACTGCATCATGTTGCATTCACTATGTATTTTTTTTCGTGTGTATTCTCATAAAATTTACTGTAACAAATTTATTTGTTATTTCAACAATTTCTCGTTGTTATTATTACAAATTCTCTATGTTACGTATGTTAATACAAATTTATAAGTTATCACAGCAACTAATATTCTCAGATATAAAACTTTTATAATCCATGAAATGTCAAGCTATGACAAATAAATATGACAGATGTGAAGTTATGATCGACGATCAGTTAAAAAAACAAGACAGCGCATGGATATTTTATAAATTAATTTATTTTTTTTAAATAAATGCGACTTATAATAATTTTTAATGAGATACTTAAGACTCAAAAAAATTATAAGTCACCATCTTAGTCGACTTTTAGCCTTCGAACATTTAAAATTAAAATTGTAGATCAAAAACAATATAAGATTTCATATTGAATTTAAAAACAATACATAAAGTCCAAGTACAAATTTTGATCAAAATCGGTTTAAATTTTTCGACTCGAGGCCATAAAATCATAAGATGATCAAATATTGAGCAACCTTTTTGCTGCCGATCACTTGTTTTTCCAACTAGAGCTCGGGTAAATAAAAAGCGACTCAGTTATCAAGATATAATTAATTTCTTATCCTGACCAACAGAAAGCTAAACTAACAAGCTTAATATCACATAAACATTGGAATTAAAGCATAGCCATTTACCGACAATACTCGCCAAATAAATATTTAGTACCTGTTACTAAATATTATTTGGTGGAAATAAATATTTATTTCCATGTAATAAGGCTTTGTTCATATAAAAAAATCATTTATTAAACTGTAACAAATAATATTGATGAGTAAAAAATATTTGTTTCTTCCAAATAAATGAATATAAATTTTGTTACTAAATCCTTCTATACAAATTAAAAGTATGATAAATTTTTCATTGAAATGTTAATGAGCTTTATGAGTCGTGTACTTTCAATTTTTCTATTTTTATAAAATTTCATGCAAAAAAATACTGTTTTTATTTTCCAGCGTACATTGAAGCTGAAGATTAATTAACCCTCAAATAGGAAGTAAAATTTCTGAATATCTTCGTAAGTTATCATATAATTTTTATTTTTTTTTAATTACACCTACATCTCAAACAAAAAAGCTTTTTTTTATTACTAAAAAATAATATTTTTCTATTTATAGGACAAATAAACTGGACACAATGTATCAACTGTTTAAATTAAAAAAAAAAAAAACAATTTTTCTGATAATTATGTAAATTGAACCATTTTTTTTCAATTATAATTGGCACTGTTGAATAAACTATCAATTTTTATCCATGTTTTGTCCATAATAAACAATATCATTCACAAAATACTTGTAATTTTTTTTACCTTCCTCAAAAAAAAATCCAAATAACCGATATGATTTTATATAATTTTCGGAAAAAACATTTTGTTGTAAATTTAAAAATTAGAGGAATAATTTTGGAACGTATTTAGTGTGCGTGGTTGCAAAATATTTTACTTTTTATGAAATTCATAAAATCTATCTACTAGGACTTAAAAAAATTTTACATAAACAATAATGCACACCAAGTTGTCAAAAATAAATATCAAGGACCTAATTAATCATCCAACATTTATTTATTTAATAAAATAAAAATTTATCCAACTGTAAATTTATAAGATGATTAAATATTGAGCAACCTTGCTGCTGCTGATCGCTTGTTCGTTCAACTGGAGCTCGGGTATAAAAAGGCGGCTCAGTTATCAAGGTATTATTAATTTCTTTTACTGATCAACAGAAAGGTAAGCTAACAAGCTCAATAATAATACTCAAAAAGAATTACTCATTTTTCTGATCAAAAATTTTTTTGGTTAACTTTTTTCAGAAAAACAAAACAACTTTTCAACATGAAATACCTGAGCTCGATCATTATAGCTGTGGCGTTCGTCATAATCCTCATAAATAAGCGTAAGTTACTTATTTAAATCTATTACACAGAAAAAAAGAAATATTTGATCGAAATAAGATTTATTTGTGCCAAATATATAAGATATTTGGATATGGCCAAATAAATATTTATTTCTGGTAAATATATAATATATTTTAGCGATTTAGTTGCGTAAAATAAATAGTTTATTCATGGTAAAGATATGGTTTATTTGAGGTAAATAAATCATAGTTGACGACAATAATGAACTTTTAAAATTTATTGTAACATTAAAGTTAGCTGTCACTTGAACAGTTTTTAATTTTATTTAACAAATAAATTAATTCTAAAAAATTATTTTTTAAATATTGCATTTTTAATTTTTTAAAATTTTTACATGTCAATTTTTCTTTCTTATTTTTTTTGCCATAATTTATTTGTTAACAAAAGTTCTAAAAATTATTAAATATCTGCTAAATCAATTTTATCAATTTTCAGAAATTATAATGGCTTTAAAATGAAAAAAAAAATTATTTTCTATTCTTTTAGTTGAATAATGAAATATTTTCCGTGTCTTCTATTGAATGAAAGTATTAATTGTAGGTTAAGGATAATTTAGATTTGTTTTCGTAAAATATAATATTTTAAACACCTTACCATATTCGCTCTGAGTGAAGCCATGGTAGGGGAAATGAAATCGACTGAAGCGTTCGCAGTGGTTACTTTCGGAGTTACGGGAGGCTATTATTCCTAAAATTGTAAGTAAGTACACGTGGAAGTATTTATTTTGTTTTAATTTTAATAAATTAAAAAAAAATGAGACACCAGAGTTGTTGTGTCTTAAAAAATACCAGCAGAAATATTTACTGCAATCTTTTTTATTTTTATCATTATACGTACTTGTTGTTGATTCGTTTAACTAAAAACAAAACTGCAATTATTACACTGATAAAAGGATTTATTAACTATTAATAATTTAATTTATTTGAAGACAATTATTTAATTTATTAAACTTTAATAAATATTTTTTAACATTCAATAAATATTTATTTGGTAGGAAAGTACATTTATTAATAGTTAATAACTATTTATTAATAGTTAACGAATATTTATTAACAGTTAATAAATATTTTGTTGAGTGAATTTGTTTTGCTTGTAATATCATATGATATGAAGATTTCTTATAAACAAAAATCATTTTTATAAATTATTTGTATCAATTATATTACATTATAATAACGTTTATTGTAAAATACCGAATTCTATCATAGCTCATAATTATCTTTTGTATTTATAAATATTAAAAAGGTTAATTTATTTAGTGAATTGAATTATTATCATGTATTCCAGCTATAGGATTATAAAAAGTGTCAAAAGAAAATGCTATTTTTGCTTTTGATTTTAAATAAATATTTGCTAACAGTTAAAAAATATTCATTAACAAACAAATCCTTCTATCGGTGTATAAAATTGTCACATATTTTTTATAACTTTTTTTTTACAATTATTTATAAAATTTATTTATTTTTATGTTTCTTGCTATTGACATACGTATAAAAACATACTCTGACAGCCTCCCGTAGTTCATATTTTGACTGGCGCTGCAGTCACACTCATAGCGAATAGGTTAAGTATGACTTTTTTTAATCCCCAATTAATGAATAGTTATTAATTAATATTATTTATGCAAACACTATTATGTATGCAAATAAACTATTTTTTGAAACATCGCTGTAGCTTAAGTTGTAATCAAAACTTTCAAGTTTTGTTTTCAACGATCAAGTGACGTCATGAGAACAGTAGTTGAGAGTTTTAATGCCAAATATGTCGTTGTTTCAGACAAACTTAGCATCTTTACCACAAATAAATCATATATTTCTGACAAATAATAAAATAATTCGAGTCAACTGTTATATTTGCTTATACCAAATTTATATAGTTATAAAGTAATATTTAAAAAAACGACTCAAATAAATTGATTTATTTGAGACAAATAATTCTCTTTTTCTGTGTATTTGCATTATAGCATAATCATGATGTAGATTTAATAATCACGATATTGATCAGTCTTTCGTGTAATTTGTTAGAGTAGGTCGTCAATATTCGTCAACATTCTTTACATTTATTTAAAATAATTTAAACAATTTAATAATTGATGATTTTTACTTATTTAATAAAGTAAAGTAATAAAATGACTTTGGTATTTATTACTTGCCGGAATAAATAAACAGATTTGGCAATAGCGCGCTTGATTATACCCATAACAGAGACGTGGATGAGTGTGTGAGTTAAACATTTCTCTCTCTGTAACTATATTTCTATCCTTTTCTTTTTTCTCAGCTGTTGACGCGATGTTGTCAAATCTTTATTCGAATAAATGGCTGACGATAAACGAGTTACAAACATAAAATTTGACTTTAAATATTTCAAAAATTATATCGGTAATGTATTATTATTGAATTGTTTTTATATTTTGCAACAATCCAAGTTTCTTGTGTATAGTTTTTTATCCGTTAAAGTTGGGAGGTTAATATTGAAATAAATAATTAAAGTCTCGACAAAACGTTTGTCCGCCATAAGAGCCCGTGTATAAGGAGATAAAATATGTGATTTTTAAAATTTAATATCTAAGTAACTAAACGGTGAATCTTTTTTAAATTTTGGGATTAGATAAATTACGTATTTATTTATACGTCTACTTAATTTCAAGGGTCAAGGTTGGATATTATTTTTTACATTAGATTCGCTCGAACCTCCTTAAATATCAATGAGTAAAATTTGTAAAAATATTGATTAATTAAATTGTCGATAATAAATATTTTGACAGAAACGCGCAAAGCGCGTTTCATTTTCTAGTAGATTCAAATTTATTATTGAATTTTGTTTTTCATCAATGAATTAAGTTATATATTATGAGTATTGATTAAAGTTAATGAGCCTTATGAGTCGTGCACTTTTAGTTTTTCTATTTTTATAATAATAACATGCAAAAAACACTGCTTTTATTTTCCAGCGGACGAGGATGCTAATTTTGATCGCTAAATAAGAAATAAAATTTCTGAATATTCTTGTAAGTTTTCATATAATTTTTTTTTTTTTAATTTTATTATTTACAATTACTATTTACAATTTCAAATAAAAAAGCTTTTTTTTATCGATAAAAGATGATTAATTTTTTATAATTATTTTTTTTCTATTTCTAGGATAAATAAGCTGGACACAATGTAACAACTTTTGAAATGAAAAAAAAATGTTTCTGATAAACATTAAACTTGAACTAGTTATTTCAATTATAATTAGCACTGTTAAATAAACTATTAATTTGTATTCATGTTTTGTCAATAATAAACTACATCATTCACAAATGACTAGTATTTTTTTACCTTCTTAAAAAATAAAATCCTCCTCAATAACTGAAAAGACTAAAGCGCTAATAATTATCCATCTTTAGGTGGATAAAGCGCAATAATATTTTAACGACAACGCACTGATAAGATTTGTTGGGTAATTAAGTAATTAGTTACCAAGCATAAGTCACGTTGCGTTAATTTACAGAGCACACACACAGACTGAGCTCGCGGTTGTTACTTTATTGCGTTTAAACGCTCACCGGGATAGCGCTTGCACGTGAGCCCGACATAGCTGCAAGCTCGGAGTATCAAGCACCCTCGCAACCCCTTTTAAGAGTACCAGTAGTAGCTATGGTGCTACTCCTGCTATTATTGTTACTAGCAACGCGCTCGAGTGTGTTTACGAGCTTCCAGGGCGAATTAGAAGGATGCTGTCGTAGTTAAATCAGCAAGCTGCTTCTAATTCGTCCCAACGTCGCCTTAATTTCTCCGAAGTCGCAATTTTTCTACAAACGATCATATTCGATCTTCAATTAAGGTAAAAACCCTAATTATTGACACACGGAAAAAAGTAAACTTTAATATTCACTCGGATTCCGGTTAATTTTTATAGTTTCGAACAGTAAAGCGGAAATCTGGGTGGCAAGAATATAAATATTACAGAACTTAATGTAGAAAGTATAAAAGCTACAATTTATAATTTAATATCCAAAATAAGTGATTAGTAGCTGTCACTATAGTAAATAACGACTCTTTCATCTTAAAAAATTACAGTTTCAAACAGTAAAAATTCCCATTTCAATATATAGTCCATATTATGAGGAGAAGGGGAACTTAGATGAAAGAGAAGGGGGTCTCACTCTGGGAGAATTTAACATTTGAAACAGTAAAAATTATACTTTTAAAATATACATTTTACCAGTCCAAGCAAGTCAATAATTACAGTTTGATATTTAGCGTTGCGTTTAAAATTTACCATTTTACTTTGTAAATATTGACGTTGCTTGTATTAGAAATTTACTAACTTTATTTTATACTTTTTACATATCATAAGATCATTTTTTAGGTACGAAATGATAAATATCAAAGTCTGAATTGTTAATTATTATACTTTAACATTTTAGACACTTACACAGCGAATATTACTGTTTGAAATAGTATTTTCTTTCATGTAAAGAATAAATTGTAACGTTTAAATGGTAAATATCATAAAGTGAATAGTAAAATCACGATTTCACTGTTTGAAATGGTAATTTTTAGCAGTTGATCATTACTAATTATAAATCGACTGTTATTTATTACAGTTTACTTTTTTCCGTGCACTATTAGAGACAAAGTTATGATTTGATTTCTTTTAAACAATCAAATATCAATATCATTGAATTTTGTTTGTGGTAATGTTTCAAATAATGTTTTTACTAATCAAATTTTTTAAAATTATAATCACTGATATTTACTAATTAATTTTAAATAATTAAATAGATTATCCAGATACTCCAATTATTGGCAGGTTAAAAAACTGATTGATCTAATTATTGACATACCTTCGCCCCAATTATTGACACCTATACTGAGCATGCCTACAATCATCTGCTTAGTCTTATTTATCCAAACTTATTATTAAGTAATCAATTTTATTAAAGTTTATTAATAATAATTTCCATAAATGATTAATTACTTTTAAAAATATAAAAATTTATTTTAAAATAATTTATTTAATCAGAAGAGTTTAAACTCTTACAGTTAATTTTTTAGGTTAAAGTGAAAAAAAGGCGTGATAGCGCTCTCGAATGGCTGTCAATATGAGATTCAACTTAAAAATTATCAACTAGTTATTGACACCCATTATTTAAATATTATAAAGCATACAATTAATTTCGATTATTCAATTTTACAAATTTTTCATATATTGTTAATTAAAAAAAAAAAAGATGATATTATTAGATGAAGAAATGAATTTAAACGGCATTTAAAAAATGCTTTTCTAATCAAAGTTGTTAAGAAAATAAACGTTCGTAAGGTTTGATCTGGTGCTTTTATTTTTTAATAATTAATATTTAATATTTTGCACTGAGTAATTTTTTTCAATTTTTTAATTAGAATTTAATAAAAATTTACATGATAATTTGATTAAATATACTTAAAAATAATTTAGGGTGTCAATAGGAGCTTTTACCAATTTTGTTGTTGAATTCCAAAGAAAATCTTCAATTTCTTGGGCAGCTTGTTCCGTCTGAACCAAGTGGTCAAGTCTCGTCCAGTACCAAGGGGGAGGTGTCACGAGAGCAGGCCAGGGAGATCGAGGTCTAAGCACGTTCTCACCCTTGGCCCGGCCATAAGGACCCTCAGGGAATCTAACGAGCGGCTTTGTCATCTCTCCACGCGTCCACTCGATCCCTTTTGGTGATGCTCACCATCAGGAGCTCTTAATGATGTCTCGGCACCTAAGCGCGAGCTTGAATCCTAGACTGCAACGAATCTTCCTCCGTAGAAAAGAAGCTGAGGATCGATTTGGCATCAATTATTCCTGGTAATAAAACTTGGAAGGAATATTCCGAGGTTGAAACGCTGACCAGAGTCCGGTTGAACTTTCGGGTCGCCAGATTAATGGATCCTCATTTAAATACGAATCTCGTGCCGATACAAGGACAGACAGGGAGGCTAGGACCGCGGATATGAATAACAGGTGCAAGAGAGAGAGAAAGAGATAGATTCTGAGGATGGGAAGATGACCAAGGGTCCAAGTGTGTTTGCCGTCCGAGTAATGACTCGCCGGGGTCGTCCAGTTGCTTTGGGACGGTCAAATAAGAGAATGGCTATGCAACCACCCCTTTGTCACTCGGTGGTTCATGCAGCCCCGAATCTCCGGTACCTCTTTCAAGCATCGGCTTCCATTCTCTGGTGACTCTCAGGGGACTCTTCCTAATTTAACCGTCACCGGACTTCCTCTTTAATTTGAAATCTTCCATTTCATTGGAAAAAAAAAAAAAAAAAGAACCAACACACGGCTTGGGGTTATATACAATTGGAAAAAGCAAAGAATCTGGATTTGTTCATTTGGGATGAGGAATAACAAAGATCCTTTTTTTATTTTCACCCCATTGATCAGACTTGGTGCTTCCGACCGGACTGTCCAACTTTCATGATGATACTTTACATGCAAACATCCAGACTTTCCCCTATTTTAGGACAAAGTTGTAAATTTTTTAAAACTACTTTGTTGCGTGTCCACCGCAGGAATTTTATCCAACCCCAACAAATCTATTTCGTCAGGATCGTTTTTTTTTTCTTTACATTCCGATGAGTTGGCAGAAATAATTCTGATCTTACATAGATGTAAGGTAAAAGCCCGAATTATTGACACTAAGAAACAAGATTTGATATTTTTTAAGCGATCAAATATCAATTGAATTTCGTTTGTGGTAATGTCTCAAGTAATGTTTTTACTTATCAAATTTTTTAAAGTGATAGTGATATTTACTAATTAATTTTAAATAATTAAATAGATTATCCGGAGATACTAATTATTATTGGCAAGTTAAAAAACTGATTGATATTATTGACATACCTTAACCCCAATTATTGACACCTATACTAAGCATGCCTAGAATCATTTGCTTAGTCTTATTTATCCAAATTTATTATTAAGTAATCAATTTTATTAAAGTTTATTATTATAAAAAAGATGATATTATTAGATGAAGAAATGAATTTAAACTCGGCATTTAAAAAAAATGCTTTTCTAATCAAAGTTGTTAAGAAAATAAACGTTCGTAAGCTGGTTTTAACTGGTGCTAACTTTACTTTTTAATAATTAATATTTAATATTAACTGACAGTAA
This sequence comes from Cotesia glomerata, assembly GCF_020080835.1. Classification (NCBI taxonomy): domain Eukaryota; kingdom Metazoa; phylum Arthropoda; class Insecta; order Hymenoptera; family Braconidae; genus Cotesia; species Cotesia glomerata. The sequence goes on from NC_058162.1 coordinate 26,412,069, forward strand.
TTTTTTTAAATTTTTTAATTAATTAGAATTTAATAAAAATTTATATGCCAGTTATTCTTATTACAGATGATTAAATATATTTAAAAATAATTTAGGGCGTCAATATTTTCTTTAATTGAAACTAAAACAATTGTAAATTGTTCTAATTTCCATCAAAATTCCGATATTGAATTCTCCAACTTGGACAAGATGTCACCCTTCAATCGACAGCCACTTCTTAGCGTCTACACATCTCCTCTACCCCCTACCCTTAAGCTTGCGTGTCTAAACTCTGTACAGCGAAGAGAAGAGCCGTCAGAAGAGAAGGGAAGGGGCGAGTGAATTTAGAAGCCACCCTTTTCAATGTCCTCCCCATCGCCCAGGGAAGGTAACCCAAGGATAACGCTATCAAATGCAGGCTGTTGGTTTCGTCAAAATCAGAACCCCTTTTCCCAACTATAGATGCCTACCTCGACTCCTGAGACTCCGATGATACCTTGTTCCTCGTCCCTATTCTCTGTTATTCTCCTTCTCCTCTGCAGTACACACGTCACGTGTAATTAGTCGTAATAATTATTTTCGTTCGGGTTCACGAGAAAGGCTCCAGGATCCTTGATGATAACAACTCCGCAGTAAAGTACTAGGCAAGGGGAGCCTTACATGTAAGGGTAGCCTTGGCTGGTCCGAAAGAAGAGAAGAGATGAGAAGAGAATAGAAGGGTGAGACGAGGATCGGGACAATCTCATCTCGATTCCGCCGTACATTGTACTACCCGAGGCTCTACATCTCCTAGTATAGCTAGGACTGGATGTTCACGGTCCCTGGCCGACCCTTGGGTGGCAAATTGAGGACACTCGCTACAACTCTTACCTCGCAATATATGTGAACACACTCAGAAGACAAACGACAACCAAATGCTCTCTTACAACCCGATTTAATTTGTGATATTGGAGCCCATGGAATGTACTTGGTAAAAGAGGAAGAAAGGAATTGAGCTATTTAGAAGAAGTTGTCTCTTATATTTTATACCCAAGGTGGTTTTTTATCCAGAGAAAAGCGAGGAGCTAGCTTTCTGTAAAAATCAACTGGATTTTCAGGCAATAATTACTCGAGAATATCCCGAGTTGAAATTTAAAGTTCACCTGAGAGACAATTTTATTTAATGGTAATGAAATTTTATAACTATTTAATAAAACGTTTATTTGGCTAATGCCAAATAAAAATTCATTAAATATTAATACTCGGAAAAAAGTAAACTGTAATAAATAACAGTCGATTTATAATAAGTAATGATCAACTGCTAAAAATTACCATTTCAAACAGTAAAATCGTGATTTTACTATTCACTTTATAATATTTACCATTTAAACGTTACAATTTACTCTTTACATGGAAGAAAATACTATTTCAAACAGTAATATTTGCTATGTGAATGTCGAAAATGTAAAAGTATAATAATTAACAATTCAGACTTTGATATTTATCATTTCGTACCTAAAAAATGATCGTATGATATGTAAAAAGTATAAAATAAAGTTAGTAAATTTCTAATACAAGCAACGGTCAATATTTACAAAGTAAAATGGTAAATTTTTAACGCAACGCTAAAAATCAAACTGTAATTATTGACTTGCTTGGACTGGTAAAATGTATATTTTAAAAGTATAATTTTTACTGTTTGAAATGTTAAATTCTCCCAGAGTGAGAGCCTCTTTCATCTGAATTCCCCTTCTCCTCATAATATGGACTATAGATTGAAATGGCAATTTTTACTGTTTGAAACTGTAATTTTTTAAGATGAAAGAGTCGTTATTTACTATATTGACAGCTACTAATCACTTATTTTGGATATTAAATTATAAATTGTGGATTTTATACTTTCTACATTAAGTTCTGTAATATTTATATTTTTGCCACACCGATGTCCGCTTTACTGTTTGAAACTATAAAAATTAAGCGGAATCCGAGTGAATATTACAATTTACTTTTTTCCGTGTAAAATTTCCTTAAATACTAATAAAAATTTTCTTAAATACTAATATATGATTCATTGAATACTAATAAAATTTTATTAAATACTAATAAATTTTTCTTAGTATGTAAAAGATGTTGTCTGTTATAAAGACAACATAAAAGTCGGGAGTAAACAAATAGGTTAGGTTAGGATATCTTGTTGAAAAGTCTTAATATTATTTATTAATAGATATTACCGTAAAAATATAATTGACTATATTATAATTAATACAAATTTATGTTATGTTATGAAACATAAATTATGTATTGTAATTAAGCACATTTAACTTTTAGATGTTTATATACCTTAATAAATTAAATTGAGCAATATTAATTTTTTTTTTGAGATTATTTGCTTACTGTCAAACTTTTGGAACAAGTACAAATTACGCGTATTAATGACAGCAAACGAAAGCGACGCTCGTGGTTATTTTAATAAACACATATTAGTAGTTAAGAAAATTTTATTGAATACTAATAAAATTTTATTTATATGAAATATAATTTTATTGTTATTGACTAAGTTTTTTTTTTTTAAGTCCAAATAAACTTTTTTATTACTATTAAGTTAAATTGTCTTTCAGTGATAGACATTAAAAACGTTAGCTGAACCGATTCAAATCGATAAGGAGTGAAATTAAGTAATATCAAAACTATTCAGATAGTTTCATGCTTTTCACTGATAGTAGAATTTAGTTCTATTTAATAAGATTGAGTAACAGATACTAAATGATTTAATAACAAACCTTTCATTACCAAATATTTAGTAATAGGTACTAAATCATTTATTAAAGCCCATTTAGTTCCACCAAACAAATATTTAGTAGTATTTAATAAATGATTTATTGCTACACAATAAATCGTTTATTGGTATCAAAGAAATTAATTTCTTAACTAATTTTACCGTGTAATCTAACTTTTTAACTTAAAATAAATAAAAATAATTAAAATAAATAATTTTAAGTAAAAATATAAGGTATTATAAAGAAAAGAATCTTATTAAATTATATTTTTTTGTTTGAGACATTTATAAAATTTAAAATTAAACAAGTTTTTAACATATCAATAATAGACAAATTTAAAAATGTAAACTAAACTCCACTTAGAAAAGACATAAATAGAAGACATTTATTGGGAGTATGTGTGTTTTTTAAGGTTTAATAAATCTCCCAAAATCGAGCTGAATAAAATAACCTAAGTCAGTGAATAGGTTATGTATCATATAAACATTGGAATTAAAGCATAGCCATCTACCGACAATACTTCCCTAGTAGAAATGAAATCAAGTTTTTAGCCAGTAACTGGCCAGTTTTACTAGACTTAAACCAGTAACTGGCCAGTGTAATATCCAGTTTCTGTCTAGTAACTGGCCAGTTTTACTAGAGATCTAACAAAACATTATGGCGGCTTTAGTGAAACTGTCAGTTTCGAATTCTGAGGTTATTAGGCGTTATTAAAATGGTCAAATAAATTCAAAATAATGTTTAATAAACGATATGATATAAAAAAGTTTCATTTATGTGTACATTATAAAATAGATAACATCATTAGTCTGATAGACTAATAATAAATCTAACAATAGAATAAGAAAATAATTATTTTGAATTGGAGATTTGTTTTTAATGCCCACAGTCGCAATTTATATATTGTGTCATTTTTTTTCACTGTATCCATTTTGAAATATATACTGAAAATTATTTACACGTTAATAAACACTAATTTTGATTGATTTATACTGTTTTTTAATAATAATAATTACAATAATGATGCGTACAGGTTAACAAAAAAAATAAACAAACATACACACACTAGTAAAGATACACTGTCGGTGTAACTAATGTTTATGACTTAGTTGTAGGTGGCGCGATTTCAAGTTTTTACTCGATATCACTAGCCAGTTACTGGTTTATATCCAGAGAAAACTCGATTATTTCTACTAGGGTTACCAAAGAAATATTTATACTAAGGCTTTGTTCATATAAAGAAATCATTTATTAAACTGTAACAAATAATATTGATGGGTACAAAATATTTGTTTCTCCTAAATAAATGGATAAAAATTTTGTTACTAAATCAGTTTAGTACTCCGTACTAAATTCTTCTATCAGTGTATACTTAGTCCGAATTTTTTACTTGTGGAATGGTTTCCAAAATTTTTTTTTTGTTTAAGGTATATGGCTATTTAATCTACCAAGAGTTTAATTAAGAACCAGTGATACTTGGAGTATCTTTGGGTACTCTCACAGCTAGAAAATTTAGCCTTAGAAGCTATCAAGTTAATTTTTTTTTTCAAAAAGAGTCTATTAGACGTCAAATGATCAACTAGAAAGATATTTTTTTTAAAACATTTGAATTTATTCTTTTTTGAAAATTTTGAATCTCTACTTTTTACATTCAATACATTGAATCTACTACTTAAATTTCGACTTGAGTAGAAAGCGTTTGCTCTAGTCGTCAAGAAGCTTCCCAGCGGACAATTTTCTGAAGGTTTGAGTAAGAGGTAAATACGAAATTTAATAGAAACTTTGTTGTTGACGAAGAGATCCACACCGGGAGAAGTCGTAGTGATCATAGAACAGTCTCAAGAGGACTTCTGTCTGGTACTCTTCCTCATCTTCCCAATTAAACCATTACTTTAATTGCGTATACGGTGACATTAATAATGCATAACCGTACTCCAATAAACACTTAATCTCATCAACCAGCTGGACCACCGTCAGTCCGTCTTTTCACTTTTGTGTCCCGAGTTCAACGAACGCTTGAAGAAAGACAAAGGAGAATAAGATCCGAAGCTTTTCATAAATACTGAATGACACCCGCGGGCAGAGCCCAGACACCGTTGGTGAATCAGCTTCGCCTTCCTTTTCACTTTAGACGAGGGCCGGGAGCTTCCCAGTGGTTTTCGCTCAGACTCTAATAAAGGGTTAATTAATACGCTTTAAAATCCGTCGAAGGGTGAGAGAGAGCTCTGGTGGTATATTGGCACCAGCAAGGGTGATCCCGGTAAATTATAAACAAAGTAAGTAAATAAAATTAAATAAAAAATTTTACCGTGGTGAAAAAAGTGTACAGTGTGTTATACAGTGTTAAGGATAACATGAACACGTCCGCGAAGCGTAATTATCGCTAGGGGTTGCTCAAGGGAAAAGAGAGTGTGATGGTGGTGGCAAATCCCAGCTCTGGTAGAAGACTCACGACGTCGAGAGTCACCTCGTCGGTAAACCCAATTTATTTATACGAGCGTGAGCGGGAAGGGTGACAAGCGAGAAGAAACACCGGAACGGTGTTACTATCAAGGATAGTCACTACAGGTTATGGGTACAGTGCAAAGTATACTGAGACAAAGAGGTAGATGCCGACGGCGACTTGCTAACCACTTGTCGCTGGTTCAGCCCCATAAATTCGTCCTTCAACGGCGTTGTCCGTCATTTGGAAGCTTATAGAGGATAGAGAAAAGAAATAGAAGGGTGGAATAGATCTTGAAGCTTTGAATCCAGGATGAGCTTGATGGTTGATAGTTATGTATCGATTAGGCATAAAGATGTGGTGGTGTGTGGTAGGCTGGGATGTGCTGGTAGGAAGGATATAAAGGAAGCCAGTGTAGTCTGGGATAAGTTAAACTATGTAACAGGATCCTGCAGACGACGTATCGTTGTCGTGGAACGAAATGAGATGAAGGCAGTGGAGTATGACGATGTTACGGTGATGGGCGACTGCCTTCAAGCTACAGTTAAAGCTAGGCTTCTAGATTTCTCCAAAGCATATAGTAGCTTCTGTGGAAACCCATCAACAAAGATGTCGACGGAAAACCTCTAAGTTGGAGCCGAGGGTGAATTTTACTCAGCTGGACCCGAAGTAGTATTTAGCTGGTTATAGAAACTCTTTCAAAGGACAATTGTCCTTTTAATGGTCATTTCCAATAGGTTTTGTTTTTGTTTAGGTGGAAAAAAATACGTTAAGTTATTTCGGTGCTTTGGAGTTTAGTTTAAGACTACTGAGGATTCTGAGAGAAAGGGTGATGCTATACGACGTTCCTCGCATTCAATGTTCTTTGAAAACTTTGGACGTTAAGAGAAAGGGCTAAGAGGATGTATTGTAAAAGCTAAGGAAGGGTGGACGAAAGAGTGAAGAGGATATCTAGAATTTAGGTGGAAAAATAAATCGAAATAGGAGTTGCGCAAATCCTAGTATTAGGTTATTTTATGATTTTTTTTTTTAGTTTAAAGGAGCATTTATTAAACGTTTAGATGTCTTAGAGTACTTTTATACTGTGAAGCATCGAGCGTGAAACAAGTATTCTATGTTGGTTCAAAGCACCAATGCTTTTCGGGAACAATAGGGCGCTGGATGAGCCTTTGATAAGTGACTTTTATGCTTTAGCATCAGTGTTCAGTGTTCAGTGCTTTTTTATGAAATGTGTATTGTTAAATTTTGTGTGTTGGAAAGTAAAAGGAAAAAAAAGTTGGGAAAATTTAAAAGTGCACGACTTATAATGCTCAGTTAATTATAAAAAAAAAAAAAAAAAAAAAAATTAGTCGTTCAAAATTAGTTGCCGAAAAAATAGCTGTACTAGGGAGGTAACTTACAATTCTCCTTAAGAATTAAAAAAAAAAATTTAATTTAATCAATGAATTTTTTCGCAACGTTATAGTGTATTCAGAGTTTCATACATGACAGACAGGAAAATTTTGATGTTTTTTTTTTTCGTTTCTAGTGCACTAAATCAATTTTTGAAAAGTGTCAATGACAATAGTATGCAAAATATCTTGATTCCGTACACTAACAAGACTATAATAATAAAAATAGTTGCCAAAATGAGGCGAAAAAAATTTTTCGATCTTAAAGCACTCTCTGATGCTTCGCATCATGATTCGTGCAAAAAAGTCGTAGCATGTTCTGGAGAAACTTAGTCTTGAGATGAATTTCCGATCGATTGGGTTCCTAACGATGGCTTTCAGGTTACCTGTAAATGAAGTTATTGGTTGAGAAATACACTGGCACTAATGAAGGACAAGATGTCGGGGGGTGAAGCTTCGAACCGAAGCAAAATCAACCAACAGGTCGCCATTAGAGCATACTGTTAACAAACTACTAATAGCCAATTCATACGGGCAAGTTACGGCACAACCGCAAGATGTCATCAGAAGTAAATCTCTGACAAAAACAAACTCTGCTGGATTTAAGATATTGGCGCAAAATTAATTTGCCAAAGTTTGATGATGATGACGCTAACAATGTTGATGATCATCAGCTTTTGATTAACAACGATTGATTTTATCATCCATTAATAGCGGCATGATTAAAGCAGCGTACATTTGAGAATGACAATACCCAAAGGGACGCATGCCACTTATTACTTGCCTTGTCCTGTATCCTCATACAATAGAACGTGAATCTTGGCCTTGGTCTTTCTAGCTCACTACAGCAACTGCTTTTGGCTTTTGGTTTTCAGGTTGGTCTTGGTTGCGTAATTACGAGGGGAAAATTAAGCACCGACACAGCCGCCACCTTACTACTTGGTCGGTCGGGTTCTTGCTTCTAGTCCAACGTCTAGTCTTCTTCCTTGAGTGTTGAGTGTATTCGTCCTTGCTCACCCGGTTAACGAGGGAAAGGAGAAGACAGAGGTTATATTAGTGGGTAGACAGAGGAAACCAGTAGTCACGTTCTCATGCGGCTAGAACATCCTCTTCCTTTTTGGCAAAGACAAAGATACAATGAGTATAAACGACGACAAGAACGTCAGCGTGTCCTTTAGATGTTGGCGCCTTAGATCTTGCCAATGAATCGAGCCACAAAGCGACCATTAAAAGATCATATCACTCCTTAGCTTGGAAGCTCAAGACACGTCTCTTGCCTGATCCAACGCTAAAATCATCTCAATATTCCAGCTGACGTGTCATTATAGACAAGGCTTCTGCAGTAAATTTGATGATTATCGAATTTCCCGAAAAAAAAAATTTTCAATTTTCAAGTTTGCAAGCTAGCAGCGAAATGTCATCAAAATGAATAATTAGAGGGTGTTTAAAATTAAATCTGACATTAAAAGGGAAACTCATTAGACAACCATGCTTAAATAGTAAGCAGTAATAGTTTGAATTAGTAAGACTATTGAAAGGTAACCCATGTCTCGGACGTAGACCGTTGAGTGTTAGAATAGCGACTAGCTAATGGCGACCAACCTGAACCTTACAAGACTTAGTACCAAGGGAGTAGAATAGAAACTCTATAAGGGTATAGAATATATAGAATAGGAAAGCTTGAGGTCACAAGACCGTCGGTTGCCCTATCGCCTTACTCACCCTCGGTCACATCGACGCGACTAAATTAACCATGAATGGGCAATTAACCTCGGAAACCAGTCACCAAGGTACCAAACCAAGTCTGGGTTCCTATATTTTATTACACCAACAATTGCAACGTCCTCAGCAGTTAAACTTTGACAAACTACTGACAAAGTAAACTTTAAAATAATAATAACGATAATAACAGAAACCAGCAAAATGATGTTTATTGCCAGTCTAACTGAGTATAGAATAATTGCAAGGTTTTTATCGGATGCATCTGAGGTATAATAAAAATCAGATGAGCTTTTTTGTCGAAGGACAACCCGGTACCAAGGGGTAGCTTTGGGGTAGCTGATTATTTAACCGACAAAAACCCAGACGGGCCGTTCTTTCCCCTTTCCATTCCTCAGATCCACACGACACACAACTTAACAGAGAGCTCAAAACGTAGCTTTTGTTTCTCAGCCCCGTGTTGGGGTTGAGGGTTGAGGGTAGTTGAGGGTAGCAGGAGGAAGACCACCGTACTTTAAACAGCAGCGCGGGCGGTACCACGCGATGCTACATTTTTAATTACTTACACCCACGCAGCTGCATCAAGCGCGATCACTATAAATCAAGGGTGAGCGCCGCCCAGCAAAGTAATTACACCTTGAATTTTAGATAATGCCGAGCCGCTTCTTTACCTTTTTTTTCATTATGTTTTTACAATTTACTCTTGCTGCCAATCAACCATAAATTCACCTACCCTCTTCTTGCCCTTCAGTGCCTCCTCGAGAGCCGGTGAGTAATTTTACCAGCAACTAACGCAATAAAGAAACTCGGTAAAAAGATCAATGAGGAAAAGGGGAAGAAGATCTGGATAAAATGTAGGACTGGATTTGTCACGCACGTGAGACTCAACCCAACAGGACCTCTGGGAGACTACTAATAAGAGCTAACTACACCAAAGACGTTATACAGTCTTAGATAGTGCCAGCAAAAGTTAACCCTAACCATCTTACTCTATTCCAAGGTTCAGGCACTCATTATTGCATTCCCATGCGATCATTTCCATGCGGAAACACCCGGAAAGCAACTAACACCAACCAGATACTGCAATTGTATAAACACCCATAAGAACTACCGAATATAATTACATATTCCCAGCATATAAGCTATTCTACAAGCTAGTTGCTTTTACTTTGCTACGTGTCTTCACGTGTTGTGAATTCAGTGTATCAATTCCCAAATCATCATGATACTCTAAAGTTTAATTCCAATTCTAAAACAACTTTGGATCCTGCTTTGGAACGTGCATACAAGTTCCAATTCTTACTTGCAAGTTGCTTTGAAATTATCTACACGCACTTTGGATCCGTCGAATTCGAACGGGTTGTCTCTCCATACTTGGATAATCCAAGCAAGAAAATAAATCCAGGTATTGGTGATCAAGGAATAGAGTTTTGAGCTAACAAGGCGCTAGTGATAGCGATAAGATTGGAAACTGACCAAAGAGGCTTATCAGGATAGTTGGGTAAGCCGCGGTTTCCTGCGAAATGAAATTGGCGACTAGGATAGGACCTTTGAGAACTATGCCATTGAAGGGGTAAGGCATACTTGGAAACTTGCTAAATCTCGATTAGCTTAAGGTTTAAGTCAATACACCGGGGCAAAGAGGATTTCCTTTTGGTTGAACGCTGCCCTCCAGCCTGGAGGAGTTTATACCCGTGTATCTGGTTGGGTATCTTCATCGTTAGTTTCTCTTAATCTAAATTAATGCTTTTACTTTGCTGGATGATCAAGCGGATTGACTTGTACAGTTGATTGGTAAGTAGTTTCAAGATCTTGAGATTGATGGTCTTGAAGGCGGAGCATGTCAGTGTTTCGATAATTCGATTTCATACTACACGGAAAAAATAAAATTCGTTCTGGGAACTAAATTGTAGAGTTACCATGATTATATGCAGTTTACTGTTTGTTATAGAGTTACAGTAACAAAATTTTATCTAGTTTTGATAACTAAATGTTGTTGAGCTCTCAGAGCTCAACGGGATTGTTCCGAGAGACAAACGGTACAGTTGGGAGGGCTTTACGTTGCGCAGGAGTGGAGTGCGCTGACATATTTCATAACCTTCGAAAATGACCTACATAATTATTTTGTTACTCATCCATATTATTGAAAATATATGAGGACAATTAAGTTTCCAGTTTATTTATTTGAGGAAATAGGTATTTTTTTTGTCAAATTGAATTTCGTTAGAACGGTTTTGTATTTATGGTTTTTCAAGGTTCATTTGCAGTGACTGTTAATTTAATGTATTAGTATAATATATTGTGATATATATTGTGATTGTGATAATTTTTATTTGTAATATAAGTTCTATTATAATACTATTCTTATTTGTCATATACAATTATTATTGGCAATATAAATTCGTTCTGCTGGATTTATTTATTAAATTATCAATATTAAATCGTTATAGATTTGTTAAAATTTGTTATAGTCTTAGAACTATCCTTTAGAGTTGTGAGAGGTAAATAACGTTGAGCTCTCAGAGCTCAACGACATAGAGTTATCGGAGCCAAACGATATTGTTACCATAAGAAAACGTTAACCTACATGGAAAAAAAATTTCGTTTTGGGAATTAAATTGTAGAGTTACCATAACTATAAACAGCTTACTGTTTGTTATAGGGTTACAGTAACAAAATTTTATTTAGTTCTGATAACTAAATGTTGTTGAGCTCTCAGAGCTCAACGGGATTGTTCCGAGAGACAAACGGTACAGTTGGGAGGGCTTTACGTTGCGCAGGAGTGGAGTGCGCTGACATATTTCATAACCTTCGAAAATGACCTACATAATTATTTTGTTACTCATCCATATTATTGAAAATATATGAGGACAATTAAGTTTCCAGTTTATTTATTTAAGGAAATAGGTATTTTTTTTTGTCAAATTGAATTTCGTTAGAACGGTTTTGTATTTATGGTTTTTCAAGGTTTATTTGCAGTGACTGTTAATTTAATTTATTAGTATAATATATTGTGATATATATTGGGATTGTGATAATTTTTATTTGTAATATAAGTTCTATTATTATTTTATTTCTATTATAATACTATTCTTATTTGTCATATACAATTATTATTGGCAATATAAATTCGTTCTGCTGGATTTATTTATTAAATTATCAATATTAAATCGTTATAGATTTGTTGAAATTTGTTATAGTCTTAGAACTATCCTTTAGAGTTGTGAGAGGTAAATAACGTTGAGCTCTCAGAGCTCAACGACATAGAGTTATCGGAGCCAAACGATATTGTTACCATAAGAAAACGTTAACCTACATGGAAAAAAAATTTCGTTTTGGGAATTAAATTGTAGAGTTACCATAACTATAAACAGCTTACTGTTTGTTATAGGGTTACAGTAACAAAATTTTATTTAGTTCTGATAACTAAATGTTGTTGAGCTCTCAGAGCTCAACGGGATTGTTCCGAGAGACAAACGGTACAGTTGGGAGGGCTTTACGTTGCGCAGTAGTGGAGTGCGCTGACATATTTCATAACCTTCGAAAATGACCTACATAATTATTTTGTTACTCATCCATATTATTGAAAATATATGAGGACAATTAAGTTTCCAGTTTATTTATTTAAGGAAATAGGTATTTTTTTTTGTCAAATTGAATTTCGTTAGAACGGTTTTGTATTTATGGTTTTTAAGGTTTATTTGCAGTGACTGTTAATTTAATTTATTAGTATAATATATTGTGATATATATTGTGATTGTGATAATTTTTATTTGTAATATAAGTACTATTATTATTTGATTTCTATTATAATACTATTCTTATTTGTCATATACAATTATTATTGGCAATATAAATTCGTTCTGCTGGATTTATTTATTAAATTATCAATATTAAATCGTTATAGATTTGTTAAAATTTGTTATAATCTCAGATCGATCCTGTAGAGTTGTGAGAGGTAAATAACGTTGAACTCTCAGAGCTCAACGATATAGAGTTATAAGAGCCAAACAGTATTGTTACCATAAGAAAGCGTTAACCTACTGGAACTTTTTACAACTAACTATCTGTGTGCTCACTGTGCTTCTACCAATCGATACTTCCGTGTCACGATACCTTGTGGAATATTAATGGGAAAAATTGAATGATAGAAAAAAGACTAGATTATTCATACGGTAAATTACTAGTTGACAGGTTGGTCTTTTATTACAGAGTAACAAGAATGCAACTATCATTTTTTCATCGCATGTTTTTTGGATCAGGCTTGAAGAGAGTTTTAGCTCAAGTACATTCACTGAACATTGAAAATGTTCCCCTTGTAATTTTCTCTTCGTTACACGCTAACATTATTTTTCCTCGTCTCTTATAATCTACTTGTGCTCTTTTATCAGTATAGAGCCTATCTCTGTCTAGATGTTGGTAGGGGAAAAAGATAAGAAAGCTAAATAAAAATATGAAAGACTAAAAAAGGTATTAGCTTGGACTGGGTGTTTTCTTTTCCCATTACCGAATGCAAATCGAGGCCTAATTTTAATTTTAGGTGTATTAAAAACACCGGATCACCTCACCGGGCGTCTCCAGCTGACGGAATTCAACAGGGAAGCAATGGAGATTCTATTCTTGGTTCAAGGTGGTTCGAGTTTAAGGAATTGAATAGAAACGGCGTTATAAGAAGGAGAACAAAGATAAGAAGAGATGGAGACGGTAAAATTGTTGAGGATGGGATTAGGAAAAGCGATTTACTACGGCTGTGTGGAAGATGCAGTATAAAGCTAAGAAACGCACGAAAACCAAAGCCACGAAATTAGAATACAAACCCCGAAGAACCCATATGCCGAGAGATGAGATGAAGGCGTCTAATTTACATACGGCTGAACGTCGATTCCCGTGTAACGCAGTCCTCCCGGTTGCTGATGCTATAAGAGGGTAAACGAGTCGGAGCTGTCTGAGAATTCGTTCTCCTTGAAAATACTGTAATTGCTTCTCATCTCAATTTTCTTATTCATCTGCCGAATAATATTTTCAATGACAGCATCCATTTTACCGAGAAGACCAAGAAAAATTATCAATCTCTGAAATTGGGAAGGGAAGTCTTATGCAGATGAATTTTAAATTTGAATTTTATTATACAATTAATTCATTGCTGTTCCAGGTGTCTGTCAACTGAGATCTTGATAATCTGTGGAAAAATTTGTGATGAGGCTAATTTTCATATTTGTGTTAAAGCTTGTTAGATTGCAACTGCTAGCAAAAAAAAATTAATAATAATTAAACAATACAATATTAAGCTGCAATTTTCAATACGGAACTCCTTATTAGTCTAACGAAGAGATTAAAAAATAAATTGAGTTGAAAAATTGATTTTTTCAAAAGTTATCATGCTTGTCCCTCCATAAAAAATTGAAAATCTATACTAAGCTATTAAAACCACTTTTTTGTGTTAAAATAGCAATTAATCTATTAAAAAAATAATTTTGATGAGTTAATTACAAGAAATTTTATTTACAATTATTCTTTAAAGCTCGTTTAAATTTTCGCGCGGAATTTTTTCATACGAATTAAACGCCCTCTTTCGTTCCGATTGTGAATCATAAAAAAGAACCAATGAAAGATTGTATCGGCGGTCAGCCAGTTAAACAATTGAGTATAGTATCAGCTGTCTTCAAGCTGTGTTTACAAATAAATTTTTCTATATGATTGCTCAAAGGACAGAAAATTTCTCCAACTGCCAGCCGAAAAAAATTTATTATAATTAAACAAAACAATATTAAGCTGCAATTTCCAATACGGAACTTCCTTTTAGTCTGATAAAGAGATTAAAAAATAAATTGAGTTAAAAAATTGATTTTTTCAAAAGTTATCGTGTTTGTTCCTTCATGAAATTTACCAAAAAGTAAAATACTGCACTTTGCAGTAATTAACGAATAGTAGCAAAGCTTGCTTATTGACGGACGACATGTTGGACCAGTAGCAAGTCACAAAGAAGCCCAGCATCAGCTCCCGAGAAAGTTTCTTCAGCTTTGCTCCTAGATTAAGTAACAGAAGCAGGTGGTGAAAAGGAGGGAGAAAATAGTGCGGTGAAGCCCGTTTACTGGGAAAACTTTGTTCCAGCCCTGGGGATAGGGCTGCTGGGCAGTAGCTAACTCGATGAAAGCCCAGTCAGCTCCGCTGAGAAAGACTGCGATTGAGTCTCTAGGACTTGGAGCTTTTACTTGAACGTCAACTCCTTTCATTTATGGTCTAGCAGTGGGCATTCGCTAGGATAATTATGCTCTAGCTTTTGTCCAGCCAAGCTTTGTCTCGACTTCATTAAGGTTAATGCCTTCCTTGGCATAAAATATACCCTCCATCAATGTTGTATTAACAATTAAAACTTCTGAGCACACACACTTACTCGAGAGTATTGACATAAATAAATGGCTTGAAAATTTTCCCGGTACATGACACTGGCAAGGAAAAGTAAGACAGTGGCTGAGGCTGAGTAATAAGGACAAGGGGGTTGCAAAATAAAAAAACTCTATGGGGGAGTTGGATTATTAACTGGATAGAAGTAAGTCTAGAGATATGCTTTGGATCGGGAGGTCCCAGCTGATGCCACAGCACCGCAAGCTCGTAAAATAATCTTAAGCGATAACCCGAGACGCGGAGCGACCGATTAAGCAATACAAAAAATATTCGCTTTTATTTTATCATTTTTGCTGGGACTCAGAAGAAATAGTCTTTAAAGTTAAATTTATGGAAAGTATTTATCTTTAAAAGTGTAATTATTAAAAAAATTTCAAGCACAAGCACATCTGATGTGTCAAAAAAATTTCATTTCGTTTATCGTATAAAATTAATTGAAAAGAACTGAAAATTTCGAGAGATACTTTTATTGGAAGATATAACGTCCGAAGCAACTCTTTGGTAGAGAGAAACTTTTGCAACTCTGCGCCACCTATCAGAATTTTTTGGTACTAAAAAATAAAAGTCTTACTCAAGGGACCTAGACTCATTGCACCTCTACAAAAAAAATATGTGATGCAGATACATCCTGAAATATTTTTAAGATAAATTTTTCTTGAATTGGAAGATATAACGTCGAAAGCAACTCTTTGATAGCGAGAAACTTTTGCAACTCTGCGCCACCTATCGGAATCTTTTGGTACTAAAAAAATATAAATAGATTCGCTCACTTGGTTATATTCTGGGATATATCCACATTATATATGTTTCATATTTTTTTTTTTTTCGTGAGGGAAGCCTTCTAACGCACCACGTTACCCTCAATGGGTCAAGGTCAGTGAACACACGTGAAAATAATGTTCTAAATGGTTTGATGTGTTCTTAAATGATTTTTTGATAAGTTTTGATCATACCTGATATGAAAATTGGCCATAGAAAATTTTTAGATGGACATTTCTGATGCTGCAGAAAAACGTTTTAATTCATAGCTTATTGAAAATAAATGTATACTTTAGAACAAATTTAGGATTGCTTGATAAAATAAAAGTTGTTATGGAATTTCTGATAAGTCTTGAATGATTTTATTGAGAATCAAATAGACAAAAGTTTACAAAAGTGATACATACTAATAGTCAATACTTTTGGTGATAAGTTCTGAGTTAATTCGCTTATCTAAACTCAGGTAAACACTCCCCATTTGAAAGACGTTCTGTACCATCGAGACATTTATTGTTCATAAGCATACCGTGGTTATTAGGTTGACTTTTACTGTCATTGTCAAAACCTGTAGCTGATTTCAATTTTGGAGTCGCCTCTAAATCGATGAATCAAGTAGTTAAAAAATAAACTGAACTGTTTAAAAGTGTCGCCGGATTTCGGTATATTATAATTTAAGTACTCGTAAATTCACGGGTCTTCAGGTCGTCAATTTTAGAGCTAACATTTGAAGATGCCTTTCCAAACCCAATGATAAAAAATGTCAAAATTAATGCAGAATAAGTAATGATCATGCCCGTTGAATGCATGTTGAGTTTTGATGTTACGACTGGAAAAATAGTGAGAAATTATACAATTATCTTAAAATATTCTATTTTTAGATTAGATTTTTTACTTACATCAGGTAGCTTTTTCTTTCTTATTAAAAATAAGCATTTTATCAAATTTTATGTCGTATGTATTGTCAAGACCAATTTGGTAACAACAATTCGATTGAGACTTTGCTTACGAACTAAATTGAACACGATGGTTTACTTTATGTCTAATGAATACGATTAGATATCCCCACTCAACTTCTATCAAAGCGACCATAATTGTAACATCAATTAAATACTTAAGTTTTACTGATACTTACTTCCGATCTTATCAAAAAATGTCTCAGGTAAAGTGTTATCATGTGGGCATTCTTCGCTATATATCAATGACTTTTTACAAACGTTGGATCATTTTTTAACAAATCTAAACTTAAAAAAAAATATTCCTTTTTGTGCACGAAAAAAACAAGATGACACTGGATATCATCCCAGAATATACTGAGTGAAATTTCAGATAGTAGCTAGTATAATCCAGATATCACGCAGTATAATTTGGGATGATATTCAGTATCATCTTATTTTTTCTGTGTATATTACAATAAAATTAAAGAAAAAAATGTAATCAAAACCTTGGACTTGATATTGACGATAATAAAAACATAGAGTATTTGATCGGTTCCAAATTGTCGTGGGTGGATACGTTATAGTCGTGGCGTTTAAGTAACGATCGCATGCCGACTAGAGAATTATCGTCGAGTGGATATAGGATTACAAGTCTACGGGGTAGCTCCTATTCGTGTGATCCCTTACCCTCCAATATAAAGACATAAATAGACTACGAGGTGCGATGCCATATTCAATAAAATAAAGACAAAATTCTAAAAAAAAAAAAAAAAAAAACAGCCTCTTAATTCCGAGTTTCGATTTGATAATCCGTCCACAAAACCAAACTATAAGCTCAAGTGATAACTTATTCATGTCTCTTTGTACAGATGTATGAAAACATAAGCAGTTAAAAGTATAACCCTTTTATTGGTTTTAAAAATAAATTTAATAATAGTTTTATTGTTGCAGAACTTTTTCAATGCAATTACAATTATCGGAGCAGTTTAAAAAATTTTTTTTTATTTAAAGAAACACTTTTTGTTTTGCTTAATCCTTTCTTCGTCAAATTGAGTTTATTTATAAAACTATAGTGAATTTAAATAAAAATAACAAGAGAAAGTAAAAACTATTGATCAAGTGAGAAAAGACATCCCTCGTGTGGATGACAGACAAGTAAAGAGGGAGTGGTAACCCTCGATAATGGGCAAACCTCGTGAATTATCAATAAGACTCGATGATAGAGAGTTTGTCTTTTCCCGGCGGGCTTGCTCAATTCTTGGACATTATAAACATATAAATAATTCCCGAATTTTTTACGAGACTTAAAATTCACTTGTTAAAATTAAATCTACTGTTTGCGTTCTCGGAAAGGTACATGGGGAAAAAAATTTAGCTACGGGAACTCTATAGTAGACAGTTAGTTGTAAAAAGTTCCAGTAGGTTAACGCTTTCTTATGGTAACAATACCGTTTGGCTTCTATAACTCTATATCGTTGAGCTCTCAGAGCTCAACGTTATTTACCTCTCATAACTCTACAGGATCATTCTGAGATTATAACAAATTTTAACAAATCTATAACGATTTAATATTGATAATTTAATAAATAAATCCAGCAGAACGAATTTATATTGCCAATAATAATTGTATATGACAAATAAGAATAGTGTTATGATAGAAATAAAATAATAATAGAACTTATATTACAAATAAAAATTATCACAATCACAATACATATCACAATATATTATACTAATTAATTAAATTAACAGTCACTGCAAATGAACCTTGAAAAACCATAAATACAAAACCGTTCTAACGAAATTCAATTTGACAAAAAAAAAATACCTATTTCCTTAAATAAATAAACTGGAAACCTAATTGTCTTCATATATTTTTAATAATATGGATGAGTAACAAAATAATTATGCTCGTCATTTTCGAAGGTTATGAAATATGTCAGCGCACTCGACTACTGCGCAACGTAAAGCCCTCCCAACTGTACCGTTTGCCTCTCGGAACAATCCCGTTGAGCTCTGAAGGCTCAACAACATTTAGTTATCAGAACTAAATAAAATTTTGTTACTGTAACTCTATAACAAACAGTAAACTGTGTATAGTTATGGTAACTTTACAATTTAGTTCCCCAAAACGAAATTTTTTTTCCATTTAGGTTAACGTTTTCTTATGGTAACAATACCGTTTAGCTTCAATGACTCTATGTCGTTGAGCTCTGATAGCTCAACGTTATTTACCTCTCACAACTCTACAGGATCGTTCTAAGACTATAACAAATTTTAACAAATCTATAACGATTTAATATTGATAATTTAATAAATAAATCTAGCAGAATGAATTTATATTGCCAATAATAATTGTATATGACAAATAAGAATAGTATTATAATATAAATAAAATAATAATAGAACTTATATTACAAATAAAAATGATCACAATCACAATATATTATACTAATAAATTAAATTAACAGTCACTGCAAATGAACCTTGAAAAACCATAAATACAAAACCGTTCTAACGAAATTCAATTTGACAAAAAAAAATACCTATTCCCTTAAATAAATAAACTGGAAACTTAATTCTCCTCATATATTTTTAATAATATGGATGAGTAACAAAATAATTATGTAGGTCATTTTCGAAGGTTATGAAATATATCAGCGCACTCGACTACTGCGCAACGTAAAGCCCTCCCAACTGTACCGTTTGTCTCTCGGAACAATCCCGTTGAGCTCTGAGAGCTCAACAACATTTAGTTATCAGAACTAAATAAAATTTTGTTACTGCAACTCTATAACAAACAGTAAACTATGTATAGTTATAGTAACTCTACAATTTTGTTACCAGAACGAAATTTTTTTTTCCGTGTAGGAAAAGATCTCTTCGTTGTATTGGTTTTTACAATATTGAGACGAGCAATAATGCTGAGGTATTACGTCTTAGAGCAAAGATTCTCTTCCATATTTTGTAATTCTTTGGAGGGTGTAGTGAGGCAAGACTTAGTAGAGCGAAAGGAGATTCCACTAAGCTTTCAGATTTTACCCTCTTAGCAGACCAAGGATTATAGAACGCAAATACGGCCCTTGATTAACGTCCTATACACTAAATGTACTTCTATTCACTCAGATTTATTGTTATTATTATTATTTAAATTAAATTTTTGCTTTAATATTTATGTGATTAATAATTATTGAACTTTAGTGATAAAGTTAAAAGTTATTAATCATTAATGTTTAAATATTTAAATTCAATCAGTAATTAAAGTGTCAGATTTCATTACATGATTACTTGATGACCTTTATTATTGAAATTGATAAAATTCAGACGGTGACATTTTTACTCTTATCAAAAATTAACAATCTTAATTTCATAATCAAGTTTTTTTTTTTAACTCTTAACAATTTTTTTACTGTCAATTCATTTTATTAATCACTCATTCAAGTATTTTGTCAGTATCAGTAATTCGAGGCCGATACATTTTTCTGGAATTTTTTTTTTATATTAATCAGGACAGTCTATAAATTTCTTATTTCCTCGCCGCCAAAGTACCATAAATAACTTGGATGTAATAAATGGTGATGGAACACTCGGCAAAATGTAAAAAGTCAGCCCTCAGATTAATTTCGGCAGAGCACTGTCCCTGCAATTGCTTACAATCGGTATTTTTAATAATTTAAAAGTAACAAGTCCAGAGGACTGACTTCAGAAAACGCCGCTAATTTAATACTAAACACTAAAATCAAGTGATTTAAAAGATACACTGGTTGGGTTATTTCTTCTGGCAATACCATCAAAAAAATACTCTAGAATTAATGCCGAATTTAAAATAATTGTTAATAAATAAATAAAATATTTGAAGCCAGACAACAGAGATTTTTAGTGTTTGCACCGCCCACTTTTCCTCCCTGCACCATCGCCAAACACTTAATAAAAAAGGTCAGACGTCTAACAGCCAATATTTTTCGATAACTTTCCAGTGATTACTTATATCAAACAGATTATTAATTTATCAACAATTAAAATATCAGAGATTATTATTATTTAACACTTTATCAAGAGACTCACGCCCGGAGTTGTGTTTGCTTTTAATTTTAAAAAATTTGTATCAATTCATTTAAAATTGCAATTACTCAACAATTGGTAGATTATCTTGGGTTACAACATTAAAAGTAATAATATAAATCTTTTTACTTAAAAATAAATTCATATTATTTATTAACGTGTGTAAGTAATGTAGAAAGTTTGTCTGACAATATAAAGCCAATATTCACCTTTAGTTTGCAATTTTAATTATTTATTTTCGACAAATATGTCAACTGAGCGAATTATTTGCATAATTAAAGCCCAATTAAGAAAAGCCTATACCTTGTCTATAGGAAATGATTCTCAGCGCAATTAACGGCTGGTTGAGTGAACTTTAAGAATAAACACTGTTGAGTTAAAAAATTCCGAGTAAAAAGGCTGGAGAAAGATAATTAATCAATTAAGAGAGAGCTCTCGTGGTTCCAGCGATGAAGAAATTCGAGAGAAATGATACCCCGAGAAAAAATATTTATATATAATTATATATATTTATATATAAATTGGTTATATATGATTATATATGAAAAATGGCCAAATATAATCATATATAATTATATATAACAATATTTAATTATATATTTATTACATCTGATTAATTATTGGGTTAATTTTATGGATATAGTATTTAATATGATCCTACGCAATTCTCTGTAACCAATTATAATGCAAAAAAAAAAATCTAGTTATAATTTTACGGCTATAACACCAACGGTCACCCATCCAACTATTAACCCTGCTCAATGCTGCTTAACTTTAGTGATCTCCGTGCGTCTTGAAGTTTCTGTCTGCTGTGCTGCTGTCTTAGATGACAATGATTCTATGATCTACATAATGTATCATATGAGTTTATCATAAATAAAATATAAAAATTGATTATATAATATATTTGGATAGTCATAATTCATAATTTATTTATTTGACCGAATCTCATTATAATATAACACTTATTTAAATAATAAAATAAATAATGATTTTACTATTAGGTAGTAGCGGAGCAGACCAAAACATCTCATAGGAAATGTAACAAATTTTGTATTTCAGAATTATTTAAACGTAATTATGATCATCATTTTACACTTTTCGTGATTACCAAAAAAAAATTTTTTTTCAAAGAAAAAATTTTTATATATGTTAATTATATATAAGCATATATAATTATATATACTTATATATAATTATATATGGGATTATATATAATCTTGGATGGCTGTATATTGCTCCATATATAGTCATTTATAATTATATATGATTATATATGACCTCATATACAATTCCATTTATAATCATGTATGATTATATATAATTATATATACTTATATATAATTGTATATGGAACTATATATAATCCTGAATGGCTGTATATTGCTCCATATATAGTCATATATAATTATATATAATCTTATATACAATTCCATATATAATCATGTATGATTATATATAATTATATATGATTATATATAATTGTATATAATTATATATGTGATTCCATATATAATCATATATAGTCATATATGATTATATACAATTATATATGATTATATAGAAACATTTTTTCTCGGGACACTGAGAGACAATTTTATTTAATAGTAATAAAAAAGTTTATTTGGACTTGAAAAAAAAAAACTTAGTTAATATTAATAAAATTATATTTCATATAAATAAAATTTTATTAGTATTTAATAAAATTTTCTTAAATACTAATATGTGTTTATTAAAATAACCACAAGCGTCGCTTTCGTTTGCTGTCATTAATACGCGTAATTTGTATTTGTTCCAAAAGTTTGACGGTAAGCAAATAATCTCAAAAAAAAAATTAATATTGATCAATTTAATTTATTAAGTTATATAAACATATAAAAGTTAAATGTGCTTAATTACAATACATAATTTATGTTTTATAACATAACATAAATTTGTATCAATTATAATATAGTCAATTATATTTTCACAGTAATATCTTTTAATAAATAATATTAAGATTTTTCAACGAGACATCCTAACCTAACCTATTTGTTTACTCCCGACTTTTATGTTGTCTTTCTGACAGACATCTTTTACATACTAAGAAAAATTTATTAGTATTTAATAAAATTTTATTAGTATTTAATAAAACATATATTAGTATTTAAAAAAATATTTATTAGTATTTAAGGAAATTTTATTAATATTTAATAAATTTTTTTTGGGATTAGCCAAATAAACGTTTTATTAAATAGTAATAAAATTTTATTACTATTAAATAAAATTGTCTCTCAGTGTGAAGGCTAAAAACTAGTAACTGCAGAGCATCAATTCTGGCTGCACACGATCGCATATCGCGAAGACATAACAATCAGGAATATGATAACACGCGAGAGATCCTTATAACGTTATAACTTACAACTCCTCTCCATCTCGTGGGTATCAAGGATATGATACGCCTAGTGTTGGAGAAAGAGAAAGAGAGGAAAAGGCTCGGCAATCACTGAGACGTAGACGCTGCCAGGATGAAAGATGATGAGTGAAGGAGCTGGCCGGGGGGAAGCTTGTGGGTGGGCACTGAGTAAGGAGAGGGCCGCTTAATTAGAGCCAGACTTCCGTAGGATGCTTGAGGCTTCCCTGTACTCAAGTTCTCTTCCTGCAGTTTATCCACCTAAAGTGGCTATCTTCAAGCAACCCTTGAAATTATATCGAATTTCTAGATACCGTGAATCCTTTCACATCCATCATATTATACTGTCATGTAGGTTTTGTTGTTAATTATTTATTATTATTAGATTTTTGTATGCATTTCAGCAAAGTTTGTTAATTAAAAGGAGCTTGGGATTTCTATGGTTTATTTTTTATCAAAAAATCAACTGTATTGCTGACTTACGAAGTAAAAAAAAACAAGAATTTATCAGGCTTTATTATTCTTACTATAGTAATGACGTAACGAGGCTAAAATGGTGTTTTTTTAAAACTTATATGCTTAATATCACGGGAACCTTGTAAAAAAGCTTAGAAAGTCCAAATTACACGCCTCGTAACGCAGATTCAATTTTTAATAAAAAATTGTAGTGCTGATTCATAAAAAGGAAAAAAAAATTATCTTTGATAATTGATAAGAAAAAAGGAAAGAAAGAAAAAATGTTTGCGTCGTTAGAACTCGTGTTATAAGAATAATGAGCAACCTTGCAGTCTATGTGACTTGTGAATTATAAATAAATAAAATTTTGGTTTATTAAGTAATGACTTTTGTTAAATTGCACAGTACTTTTTAAACTATTGACATTTTTAAAGATATAAGCTCATCTCGATGTTACAATAATCAAGAGCTTTCATTTAAGTACCCACATGCATTTTCATATATTTTTCATATATACATATATATAATTTATATAAATATATGAAAAATTGATGTGGGTACTCAAATGAAAGGTCTTGATGAGTGTAACATCGGGATGAGCTTATATCTTTGAAATATATATTATATATATGAATATATGAAAAATATATCAAAAATGCATGTGGGTATTCAAATGAAAGCTCTTGATGAGTGTAACATCAGGATGAGCTTATATCTTTAGAAACGTCAATATTTAAGAAAGTACTGTGCAATTTTACAAAATTCATTTTTTAATAAAGCAAAATTTTAATTTTTTTTAGTTCACAAGCCATAGCAGTCACTGATAATTCAAGAAAAAAAATTTTTTTTTTTAAATAAAAAATTTATTAGTATAAAGGTAAAGAAAATTTTTTTCAGTATAAGAGCGTTTATAAATTTTTAAATGATTTCGCCCATAAACACAGTAATTTAAATAAAGAGTTCGAGGATATGATACAAGTGCGTGCATGCATTATGGAGGACCCACCCTGAACTCTCACTCACCCTCCGGCGGTCTCAGTGTGTGCACACGCCATTTCCCACGTTTACCCACGATGCGACGTGTGTCTGCTATGCGTTGGACGTGGCACAGGCGTTCGCGTGTGATCTCCCACGGACCTTGCTCACATAAGCATTATACATGTCTTTAGCATCCCCTTTCTCTACCTGTCACCCTTTACTCTTTCTCGTTCTCTGAATTTACGTATATATATATATATATATATATATATATATATATCTGTGTATGTACGAATGTTGCCCGTACACTTTTCACCCTCCATTACGTCTCTTTACGCCCGTCACAATCCTGTCCAACTTTCGGGCACAGACAGCTCGCGATCTTCTCCGCCGAGAATTACTTAGACTTCAACTCTCCGGTTGACGTAACGTTTGTTTTAATCGTTACTTTATACGTCATTGGTTAGTTTTCAGCTATTCTAACAACCCTCTCGTTTTTTTTTTTCACTTATCTTCAGCTTTTGGATTGGTAATTATTTTTTTGTCGCCTCACTTGTAGGGTAATAATATAAAAATGTATAAACATCAAAAACACACGAAGCATAAACACATTTGACGTTTAAAAAAGTAACACCAGGATGCGCTTATATCTTTAAAATTGTCAATAGTTCACAAAATACAAGGTAATTTCTTAGTTATTGACATTTTTAAAGATATAAGCTCATCCCGATGTTCTACTCATCAAAACTTTTCATTTGAGTACCCACATGCATTTTTGATATATTTTTCATATATACATATATATAATATATATTTTAAAGATATAAGCTCATCCCGATGTTATACTCATCAAAAGCTTTCATTTGAGTACCAACATGCATTTTTGATATATTTTTCATGTATGTATATATATATATATATATATATATATATATATATATATATATATATATATATATATATATATATATATATAAAATATATGAAAAATTGATGTGGGTACTCAAATGCAAGGTCTTCATGAGTGTAACATAGGGATGAGCTTATATCTTTAAAAATGTCAATAGTTCGCAAGATACAAGGTCTTTTCTTAATTATTGACATTTTTGAAGATATAAGCTCATCTCGATGTTACACTCATCGAGAGCTTTCATTTGAGTAATAATATATATAAATATATAAAATATATGAAAAATTGATGTAGGTACTCAAATGAAAGGTCTTAATAAGTGTAACATCGGGATGAGCTTATATCTCTAAAAATGTCAATAATTAACAAGATACAAAGTCATTTCTTAATTATTGATATTTTCAAAGATATAAGCTCATTTTGATGATACACTTATCAAGAGTTTTCATTTAAGTACCTACATGCATTTTTATATATTTTTCATATGTATATATATATATATATATATATATATATATATATATATATATATATATATATATATTATTTATTTACTTATTTCATTGGCCATGAAGGCCATATATATATATATATATATATATATAAATATATGAAAAATTGATGTGGGTACTTAAATGAAAGGTCTTGATAAATGTAACATCGGGATGAGCTTATATCTTTAAAAATGTCAATAGTTCACAAGATACAAGGTCTTTCTTTAAA
This sequence comes from Cotesia glomerata, assembly GCF_020080835.1. Classification (NCBI taxonomy): domain Eukaryota; kingdom Metazoa; phylum Arthropoda; class Insecta; order Hymenoptera; family Braconidae; genus Cotesia; species Cotesia glomerata. Next base: position 26,437,977 of record NC_058162.1, read on the forward strand.
TATGTATCTAAAGATACCAAATTTGACCATAAAACCCCATTTTATCATATAAATACACTGGCCACAAAATTTTGCTTATTCTCTTAATAATATAGATAATAATAAATTTTATTTGAAGTGTTTAAAAATCGGGTCGTTACCCTTGAAAAAAAATTATCAATTTAGCGGTAAAAAATATTAAAAACCGCATGCCTGCTCGGTCAGCCCGTTTAACTGTAACCCAATAATTACCCGTAAGGTATAATTGTCATCCCCTATGTCCTATGTTCTGTGTAGCATACATAACACACATGCAGACGATTCCGTACAATACATCATGCTACGGACTTAAATTCCGCCCCGCTGCTCCCTTCGGCACCGCAAGGGGTGCAATCCGTAAAGGGACGTCGGATCACGCGAGGCCGTGCCTGTCGCAAAAACCCACGCGACCAAGTACCACGCAATACCGAAACAACACTAACTGATCAGATTTATAATTATAATTAGTAATTTTATCCTATTTACACGGTTTAGATTTTTGGTTTTTTTACTTACCACTTCGAGGTCGCTTTTGGGGTAGTGATTAGAAGAATAGATTAGTATTTACCTGAAACAGAAATAAAAATAATTAATCAAAAATTAATTTTCCAATACTCAATTTATTTAAATATCTAAGGTAAAAGACCTAATTATAGACAGGGTCCAAATATTGACACCCTAAATTATTTTTAAATATATTCAATTATCTGGTATAAGAATAACTATCATATAAATTTTTAATAAATTCTAATTAATTAAAAAATTTAAAAAAATTACTGTCAGTTCAAAATATTAAATATTAATTATTAAAAAAAATAAAGTTACCACCAGTTGATCAAACTGGCTTACGAAAGTTTATTTTCTTAACAACTTTGATTAAAAAAGCATTTTTTTTAAATGCCGAGTTTAAATTCATTTCTTCATCTAATAATATCATCTTTTTTTTTTTTAATTAACAATATATGAAAAATTTATAAAATTGAATAATCGAAATTAATTGTATGCTTTATAATATTTAAATAATGGGTGTCAATAACTAGTTGATAATTTTTAAGTTGAATCTCATATTGACAGCCATTCGACAGCGCTATTACGCCTTTTTTTGACTTTAACCTAAAAAATTAACTGTAAGAGTTTGAACTCTTCTGATTAAATAAATTATTTTTAAATTAATTTTTATATTTTTAAAAGTAATTAATCATTTATGGAAATTATTATTAATAAACTTTAATAAAATTGATTACTTAATAATAAGATTGGATAAATAAGAATAAGCAGATGATTGTAGGCATGCTTAGTATAGGTGTCAATAATTGGGTCGAAGGTATGTCAATAATTAGATCAATCAGTTTTTTAACCTGCCAATAATTGGTGTCTCCGGATAATCTATTTAATTATTTAAAATTAATTAGTAAATATCAGTGATTATAATTTTAAAAAATTTGATTAGTAAAAACATTACTTGCGACATTACCACAAATAAAATTCAACGATATTGATATTTGATTGCTTAAAAAAAAATCAAATCATAACTTTGTTTCTAATAGTGTCAATAATTGGAGCTTTTACCTTACCATTAAAATTCAAGCTTAAAAAAATAATAATTTTTATTTTTGTTTTGTAAAAGTTAATTTATATTGATAGAAGGAAATTTCTATGTTTGACTTTGAGCAAAATGATATCAACCTAATCATAATCATTTACCGTTCATACACCGATTCAATCACCCTGTTATTTGTATTTACCGTCGGTGTTAGCGATAGTTTATGGGTAAGCATAGAGGAATAAAAGAAGGAAAGGGTGAATGCAATGTAATAAGGCAAACAGAATATATCCCTCTTTGCACGAATACTAGTCTATATATACACATTTATACATAGGGAGCGTGTATGTAAGGGTATGATGTATAGGATGGAAATGAGAAAAGGAGACATGAAGCGATAATTGGTGAATTAATTGTAGCCACGGTGCACGAATGTCATGAGCGCGTTTCTCTGTAATTAGCTAGGAGGCATAATTTAAGGCGGACCAAGTTGTTAACAATATCATCGTGCTGTTTGAGTATCCCAGTGCTACTGCTTTGTCAACCCCGACTCGGTTTGATTTATTGCCATGGATAAGAACTATTTTCCAATTATCAAGACATTATCACGGTTTCATTCTTCCTGATTTTTTCCCTGGATACTTTGTTAGACTGAATCATTTGGCTAAGCTCCAACGAATAAGTTTACTCATTTTTATTATTTTAAATTACCTTCGAGTTTAATTTTTGAAGTAATCCACTCTTAATAGGAAGATCTAGATGAATTTGTTCTATAATTAGGACATATGTTGAAGAAAAGTAATTTGATAAATATTGGGGTACTAAATCGGATAATTGTCGAATGTTGAGTATCAAAGTATTCCAATGAGACAATATTTTTGCAAATTTTAATCACTTATATCTTCTTTCCATTTATTCAAGAGATAACTCATTAATTATTCCATAAAATTACTCTTAAATCGCTGAAGAATCTTCGGATGACAATCCAACCTGAGTTCCACCTTTACTAAATTTATTAAAGTATCATCCGACGGAAAAAAAGTAAATAACACTTTTGGAAATAGTATCACTAAGGTGCAAACAAAATACTATTTCATGAGCTTGAAGGTCTGTTAAAAAAACTAGGACGTGATGGTATTTAAAAGTTATTTAAAGCCACCCCATAAAATTCATTTTTTGAAATATTTTTCCAAATTTTAAAAGCAACAAAATAAATTTTAAAAATCATTAAAAGTAGATAAGGCAGCTTGAATAGAAGCTTAGATTGCGAACTTCAAGATAAATTTATCAATTTTAAGGAATCTCTCGCTAGAAAGTTATTTCGATACAATTGACTGAATTATGAGTTTCTATAATAAAAAAATTCAATTTTTCAATAACTCAAAAAACAAACTTTACCTTTCTGCAAAAATTGATTAACAATCATCATTTAATAATATACAATAAAAATTGATATTCTGTGAAATGTCATCAAGAGGAAAACAAGAAGTGAATATGTTATTAAAAAAAATTTTCAAAGTAATTTGATAAATATTGAGGTACTAAATTGGACAATTGTCGAATGTTTAGTAATTAATGTATTCCAATGAGACAATGTTTTTCCAAATTATAATCACTTATATCTTCTTCCCATTTATTCAAGAGATAACTCATCAATTATTCCATAAAATTACTCTTAAATCGCTGAAGAATTATCGGATGACAATCCAACCTGAGTTCCACCTTTACTAAATTTATTAAAGTACCATCCGACGGAAAAAAAGTAAATAACACTTTTGGAAATAGTATCACTAAGGTGCAAACAAAATATTATTTCATAAGCTTGAAGGTCTGTTAAAAAAACTAGGACATGATGGTATTTAAAAGTTATTTAAAGCCACCCCATAAAATTCATTTTTTGAAATATTATTCCAAATTTTAAAAGCCACAAAATAAATTTTAAAAATCATTAAAAGTAGATAAGGCAGCTTGAATAGAAGCTTAGATTGCGAACTTCAAGATAAATTTATCAATTTCAAGAAATCTCTTGCTAGAAAGTTATTTCGATACAATTGACTAAATTATGAGTTTCTATAATGAAAAAATAAAACTTGGATAGATCTGCAACATCTAAATTTAATTGAAAGCAATAACGCGGTTTAATATCCAGAGCAATAAGATGAACCCAGTGGGGGAGGAGGTGTAACAGGAATCCAACATGAATAATCTCAAAACAATGATTGTTGATTGTTGAGGCCGCGTGATTGCGCTCGCATGCTTCAAGGACATATCTGGCTAGGTATCAACTAAACTACTCGACCCACCTTAACCACTAGTGTAGCACACGCCCTCCTCCTTACAGCAACCCCTTGCTTCCTCCCTTCAACCTCTTTATACACATTCTAATACTACTTATATTGCGGTGGTGTACAAGGAGTGAATCTACAGAGAACATACAGAGTTGAAACGATGAATTGAGTTGAAACACTCGCAAGTAGCGACTAAACCTCTAGTAGTTCACACAACCGAAGATTGTTTCCTCTCCGCTGCGATATTTACCGATTCCAATTGGTTTCGTGATTGCACCCAAAGTGCTGCTGCTGTTACTGATATGCCGTCTCAGTATACTTCCCCCGTTTATATACATACATATATTTATGTACGTATCGCAATAATATCGGGAGAATAGACTGGCTGGCGGGCTGCTGCTACTAAAACTGCTCTACACTACGGCTGTTATTAAGTTAATATAGAAATGATGATACTTTTCGATATACCCTGGCTTATAGATGCGTTCTATTGGAAACTTGTGTTTAATAATCGATATTGTATACGTTTATATTGTTTTTATAAATTATAAATGCTTTTTTAGTCCTTTGTACTTTCTATTCAAGCCATTAAATTATTTATAACTGTTTGAGAAACTTTTGCGAAAATTAAAGCAAACTTTTTACCCATGAACAGAAGCTACCCTACACGTTTCTTTTTTTACGCTATTTTCACAGAAAGTTTGCTAATTATGGATCAATACTTACCAAGTTCAGAAAAGCTGTTAGAACACCTCAAGTTTTCATGACATTGACCCGTTTCTTAGTCGAAAATGTCTATAAGACTGTCAAAGGAACATTTGGACTGGATGGTGTTATGTTAGAGTAATTACAACCAATCTTTGTTTGATAATCAAAACTACTCCCCAAAAGTTGAAAATAATTCCAAACAGTCAAACCAAAATCAGATTTGCAACCTTGCATCAGTGGTGTTGGTCAATCGGTAATTGACCCAGCATGTTTGAAAGAATTATGAACATTCTTAAGGGTAAAATTTTTGGGACTTGGCTGTTTGTTTTCCCATTTTCTAATCGCTGTATCACACTTGGTCTTTCTTCAATATCTTCATACTTTTATTTATTTTAAACATCGCCAATAAAAAGTTAAATATTATTGAGATGATTCAGTGACTAGTCGTAAAGCAAACTCATTTTAAATTTAGAGTCTAACTAAACTTCTGCTGTAAGAAATTGAGCGAAGTAATGAGTATCGTTGCTGACAAAATAAATAAAAATAGCCTTCGCTGGACCCCAAAACAATAACCAATCCATTTTTTTGAAAATAGTTTTTTAAATCTTGCACTATGGGCGATTTGCTGTTGTAAACAGTGTCGTAAACCGTTTTCTGCTTTCGGGATTCACCTAGAATTAAGCGGGGGCTTGACATTTGGTCGCTGGACCCGGTTCGTCGTTCAAACCGATGTCACTATCGATGATTTTTACTTTGTTTTTGATTATTTAACACAATTTTTGGCCATAGCGAAATCAATTGTAACTTTTACTTCAAAATTTCTTTATGGTACGGCAAAAAAAAAATATTGAAAATAAAATAGAGATTTGATCTGCACCATTTACTCTCTATGTGCTTTGATATATTATATTATTCACCGCAGGGGTCAGAAGAAAGTAAATACTGCGTCTGACCATAAAAATTCGTCACTGTTTTCATAAAAGAAAAAAAAAAGAATTTTTTCTATTGGTTACCTACAATATGCAAATATAAAATTGAGATGATACTGCAAATATAATGACACAAAGATAGATAGGCATGGTGCAGAATAATACCAAGTTGGTTATCCAAAAAGGGAGTTTTGACCCTTATTGAAACCCCAACACACGCTATCTGTGATGTGGTCTGTGGGTCGAGCTTAATAACCCTCCACCCCAGGACCACAGCAAACAAACGCTCCTGGCGAAGACTCAATGCAGGGTAAGAGCAAGAGCAAGAGCAAGAGCTCAAGCAAGTGAGGATGAAGGTATCCTATCATCATCATGAATAAGAAGTCCCATGACGACAGCACCAAAAGTCTATCGAAATTTGAGTGGGCTAGTATCAGATTATCGTGAGCAGAAAGCCGAAGAGCAAACTGAGGAGTGCAGAGGTCTGAGGTCTGAGTACTGAGTACAGAGTACAGAGTTGTTAATAGCATGGTAAGTAAGGGTTGCCGGGGAAAAAAGGGGATATTGACTGGTACGAGCCAGTACCGATATTACCCCGACACGCCTCGGCCTCGCGCAATGAGAGACCTCCAAGCATGTGAGGGTTCACCCATCAGGTATAGTACCCACTTCTATATCCTGCGATCAATTAATTCCACGACGCTAATGCCCTTCTGAAGACTTACCCCTTCAATTCTCTTCGCTTTATTTATGTACATCCACAGCCTTGTAGACTCTGAAGAACACCTTATCAACAATGAAACCCATGCTTACATTCCAAGTCTGATGTATGTCAGACTTAAACTTTCGACACGCGATTTCTTTTCACAGGAAGGATAAGTCGCTTCAATTTTTCCGTTCTGTTCATTTGCAATCGTGTTAAAGGTAAAGTTAATCACTCGAAGGGCTTAGAGAAATATGTCAAAGCTGATGCCACAGCACCGCAGGCTCGTAAAATAATCTTATGCCATAACCCGAGACGCGGAGCGACCGATTAAGAAATGCAAAAAATACTCGCTTTTATTTTATCATTTTTGCTGGGACTAGGAAAAAATAGTTTTTAAAGTTAAATTTATGGAAAGTATTTATCTTTAAAAGTGTAATTATGAAGAAAATTTCAAGCACAAGCACATCTGCTGTGTCAAAAAAATTTCATTTCGTTTATCGTATAAAATTAATTGAAACGAACTGAAAATGTCGATAAATACTTTTATTGGAAGATATAAGGTCTGAAGCAACTCTTTGGTAGCGAGAAACTTTTGCAACTCTGCGCCACCTATTGGAATTTTTTGGTACTAAAAAATAAAAGACTCACTCAAGGGACCTAGACTCATTGGACCTCTACAAAAAAAAAATATGTGATGCAGATATAAAAAAGATACATCCTGAAATATTTTTAAGATAAATTTTTCTTGAATTGGAAGATATAACGTCGACAGCAACTCTTTGGTAGCGAGAAACTTTTGCAACTCTGCGCCACCTATCGGAATATTTTGGTACTAAAAAAATATAAATAGATTCGCCCACTTGGTTATATTCTGGGATATATCCACATTATATATGTTTCATATTTTTTTTTTTTTCGTGAGGGAACCCTTCTAACGCACCGCGTTACCCTCAATGGGTCAAGGTCAGTGAACACACGTGAAAATAATGTTCTAAATGGTTTGATGTGTTCTCATATGATTTTTGATAAGTTTTGATCATACTTGATATGAAAATTGGCCATAGAAAATTTTTAGATGGACATTTCTGATGCTGCAGAAAAACGTTTCAATTTATGGCTTATTGAAAAAAAATGTATACTCTAGAACAAATTTAGGATTGCTTGATAAAATAAAAGTTGTTATGGAATTTCTGATGTCTTGAATGATTTTATTGAGAATCAAATAGACAAAAGTTTACAAAAGTGATACATTCTAATAGTCAAAACTTTTTGGTGATAAATTCTGAGTTAATTCGATTATTTCAAAATATAAAAATTCATTTAAAAATAATTCATTTAATCAGAAGAGTTCAAACTCTTACAGTTAATTTTTTAGGTTAAAGTCAAAAAAAGGCGTCTTAGCGCTGTCGAATGGCTGTCAATATGAGATTCAACTTAAAAATTATCAACTAGTTATTGACACCCATTATTTAAATATTATAAAACATACAATTAATTTCGATTATTCAATTTTATAAATTTTTTATATATTGTTGATTAAAAAAAAAAAGATGATATTATTAGATGAAGAAATAAATTTAAACTCGGCATTTAAAAAGAAATGCTTTCCTTATCAACGTTGTTAAGAAAATAAACGTTCGTAAGCTGATTTGATCAACTGGTGCTCTTTATTTTTTTTTAATAATTAATATTTGATATTTTGAACTTAGTAATTATTTTCAATTTTATAATTAATTAGAATTTAATAAAAATTTATATGATAGTTATTCTTATTACAGGTAAATATATTTAAAAATAATTTATGGTGTCAATATTTAGACTTGTCAATAATTAGGGCTTTTACCACTTTTTTTGTGTAGCTACTAGACAAATCCTTTTACAAGGACATGGATGACACGGAAAATTAGTTACAAGGTTAAAAAATGACTAATCATATAAAAATAAAAAGTTAAAATGTGAATCGTCAAGAGGACTCTATTATTCTAACTTTATTCTCATCTATCCGTCTATCTCCTGGTTAACTCGGCAAGGGCTGAGTTCCCTCGAGTATTCTAATTGTGAGAGGCAGCCGAGGAAAATAGGAAGGAAGGCGCCTTACTGTCTCTCACTTGCTCAACAGCTCTACACTCTAAACTCTCTAGAACCGAGTATTTCCCGACATGTCTGAGTATTACCCCAGATACTAGACTCCAACGAATGTTGGTACTATTTAAATGACTCTTCTTGCTATCGCGAACCAACACGACCAAAATCACGCCTCGGTTACCTGCCGCGTCAACTTATACCACAAGCATTACACCAGCGCAAATCTTCCTTAGACATTCTCTTTGCGTTATTTCTCCGAGACTTTATTCCTAAACCGAAATTAAGTACTTCGAGATGGTAAATAGTCATTGGGTTGGTTTGTCCTCATCCTCGTCCTCGTTCTCGTCCTCGGTCTTACCAGTGTCTAGTATCAACGAACGAGTGGAAAAGTTTGTAATGGAATGACGTCGGATGCAACGTATGTAAACTCAAATATTTGATCCGTTTGTAATTTAAATCTTTTATTTATCCAATCAGATTCATTTGAATCGTTAAGTAAATTAATAAAAAAATTAATTACTTTATTTTTTTATAATTCTATAGACCACAAGAATTAAAACAATTATATTGATAAGTTAATTACAAGAAATTTTATTTACAATTCTATTTTAAAGCTCGTTTAAATTTTCCCGCGGAATTTTTTTCATACGAATTCAACGCCCTCTTTCGTTTCGATAAGTGAATCATAAGAAAGAACCAATTAAAGACTGTACCAGCGGTCAGCCAGCTAAACAATTGAGTATAGTATCAGCTGTCTTCAAGCTGTGTTTACAATTAAATTTTTCTATATGGCTGCTCAAAGGACAGAAAATTTCTCCAACTGCCAGCTGAAAAAAATTAATTATAATTAAACAAAACAATATTAAGCTGCAATTTTCAATACGGAACTTCCCTTTAGTCTAATGAAGAGGTTAAAAAATAAATTGAGTTGAAAAATTGATTTTTTCAAAAGTTATCGTGTTTGTCCCTCTATAAAAATTTGAAAATCTACTCTAAGCTATTAAATCCACTTTTTTATGATAAAATAGCAATTAATCAATTAAAAAAATTTTTTACAAGTTTATTAATAAGATATAACTTGGTACTCTTTGAACATCGGTTTACATTAACCGATTTTAATTATCCCTCGTGTTAATTAGTAATAATAAAAAGCGACAGATCTTCACTCAGGTAATAAAAAAGTTGGTAAAAAAATAAAGAAAATAAAAGAGACTGTCGTTACTTGTGAAGAAAAAAAGAGACTAGAGCTCGAGTTGACGACACGACTAGTCGACGATTTGAGTTGACATTTTGCGAACGACGTTGGCCCGGTTCGCCGTAAGACTGTCGCTCACAATTAGCAGTCCCAGGGGAACTCTACCACCGACTGTGCAGCCAAAAGTGTGTTCTGTACCCGAGAAAACAGGGTAAGAGTAGTAAGGGAAAATAGAGTCAGAGCAAAGGGTGAAGGGTGAAGGAAGAACGGAGAGAACCGGGACCAGAACGAGAATTACAAATAATAGAGGGAAAATAGAGTGAGAAGGAGTAAGAATCCTCGGGTACAACCTACAACCTGTATTAACTATTGGGCGACTCCTTGTCAACCCTTTTCTCTACTCATTCAGTTCCGAAGCGAAACTATTTCGACTTACTCATTTAAACTTGTCCCGTTTCAATTATCTTTCTGTTTTTTTCGATTAAAATTCAACTGATTTGAAAAAAAAAATTATTATTATTACTAGCAATCGGTAGTCCTTGCTCTACGGAGAGAATTTTTGATTTTATTATTGGAGAAAATAAATAATTGTTACACGGAAAAACAAGTGGAAAAATTAAATTCATAATTAAGAAATGACCTTGTATATTGTCAACTATTGACATTTTTAAAGATATAAGCTCATCCTGACATTACACTTATCGAGACCTTTCATTTGAGTACCCACATCAATTTTTCATATATTTTATATATTTACATATATTATATACATGTATATATGAAAAATATATAAAAAATGCATGTAGGTACTCAAATGAAAGCTCTTGATAAGTGTAACATCTGGATAAGCTTATATTTTTAAATACGCCAATAGTTAAGAAAGTACAGTGCAATTGAACATAATTAAGAAACGACCTTGTATCTTGTGAATTATATATTGACATTTTTAAAGATATAAGCTCATCCCGACATTATACTCATCAAGAGCTTTCATTTGAGTACCCACATCAATTTTTCATATATTTTATATATTTATATATGTTATATATATGTATATATATATATATATATATATATATATATATATATATATATATATATATATATATATATATATATGTATGTATAAAAAATATATAAAAAATGCATGTGGGTACTTAAATGAAAGCTCTTGATAAGTGTAACATCGGGATGAGCTGATATCTTTAAAAACGTCAACAGTTAAGAAAGTACAGTGCAATTTAACATAATTAAGAAATTATATTATATCTTGTGAACTATTGACATTTTTAAAGATATAAGCTCATTCTGACATTACACTTATCGAGACATTTCATTTGAGTATCCACATCAATTTTTCATATATTTTATATATTTATATATATACTATAAATATGTATATATAAAAAATCTATCAAAAATGCATGTGGGTAGTCAAATGAAAGCTCTTGATGATTGTCACATCATGATGAGTTTATATCTTTGAAAACCTTAATAGTTAAAAGTACAGTGCTATTTATCATAGTTAAAGAACGACCTTGTATCTTGTGAACTATTGACATTTTTAAATATATAAGCTCATCTTGAGATTGCACTTATCAAGACCTTTTATTTGAGTACCCACATCAATTTTCCATACATTTTATATATTTACATATATTATGTATATCTATATATGAAAAATATATAAAAAATGCATGAGGGTACTCAAATGAAAGCTCTTGATGAGTGTAACATCAAAATGAGCTTATATCTTCAAAATATATATTATATATATGTATGTATGAAAAATATATCAAAAATGCATGTGGGTACTCAAATGAAAGGTCTTGATGAGTGTAACATCAAGATGAGTTTATATCTTTAAAAACGTCATTATTTAATAAAGAAAAATTTTATTTATAGTTCACAAGTCACGGAAGTCACATAGTGACTACAAAGTTGCTATTTAACAATTAGTTTCTCAACAAAAACACTAAGATACCTTCTAGTTTAAACTTTCATGCAACTAAAACACATCCGAAGTTATAAAATAAGGTATTTCCAAATGTCATTGCATTATTACAAGATATACTCTCAATTTTTACAATTTAAAGTGTAATACTTAGTTGTTTTTTTACTAGAGACCTGATTTTACTCGAAAAAGCTCTAATATTAAAAAAATGGAAATAAAAATGATCACTTGTTAATTTTGTATGTCGGAAGAAGACGATGAGCAAGTTCGCCGTCGGCAAGGACACCTCATTAATATTTAGACGTATTTTGAACGGCGTTACACCCCCGACCAAGCGAGCAACTACTCCCTTCGCCGTACACTTTCCCTCGGCACCTTGCGACTTTATACATAATTATCCGAGGGAGATTGGCGAGAGCCGGCTCACCTACGTCCTTGTCCAAAGACTCTCATTTCACCCGAATGTCGGCATTGAGGATATTCTCAGCAAGGGCGGCTCAAGCCCTAGACATTTAATTCCAATTTTTCCAAAAAATATTTTCATAAGTGTCGAACTGAAAAATTTTTACAACGCTATAAATTCCTTCTTTTTTTAGTAACAATAATTATTACTTTTATTATTTTTTAAAATGAACATTACTAACGTTTATGATCGATCGGCAAGTTTTTAAAAGTTTAGTTTTCTTTTTCTCGTCTATACGCGATGATGGGGAAACCAAAAGAGAGAAAACGAACGAACGTAGTCTGTAAATTTTCTTACATTTTATGAGCCATCAGAATTTCATAACCTCGAGCCAGTCCGCGTGGTACTTTACACAGGAAAACTTTTCCAAACTCTCTCTTTTTTTTTCTCTTTCTCTTGCTTGCCCTCTCTGTTATATATTTTTTATTTTTTATCTTTCTCTGATCGTATTCCGAGGGAAAATGGAGAAATGTTAAAGCTAAGGGCCATCGTAGACGTATAATACTAAGACAAAAATTGTAATAACGTCGAAAAAATTAAAATGTTTTTTTTTTTTTTTTAATACACCCACACTGATAGAAGGATTTATTTGTATCAAAAAATATTTGTTAATAATTAACAAATCATTTATTAGAGACCAATATTTAGTATCAAATAAATATTTCTTAGTATTTAAAATGATTTGTTTGTATTTAATAAATCTGATATTGATTTATTAAATATTAATAAATCTTTTTGAATACTAAGAAATATTTGTTAAGGACTAAAAAGTGGTCTCTAATAAATGATTTGTTAAATATTAACAAATATTTTTAACTATAAACAAATCCTTCTATCAGTGCAAAAAAAGAAATATTTGATCGAAATAAGATTTATTCGTGCCAAATATATAAGATATTTGGATATGGCCAAATAAATATTTATTTCTGGTAAATATATAATATATTTTAGCGATTTAGTTGCGTAAAATAAATAGTTTATTCATGGTAAAGATATGGTTTATTTGCGGTAAATAAATTATAGTTGACGACAATAATGAACTTTTAAAATTTATTGTAACATTAAAGTTAGCTGTCACTTGAGCAATTTTTAATTTTATTTAAAAAATAAATTAATTCTAAAAAATTATTTTTAAAAAATTGCATTTTTAATTTTTTAAAATTTCTACATGTCAATTTTTTTTCTTATTTTTTTTGCCATAATTTATTTGTTAACAAAAGTTATAAAAATTATTAAATATCTGCTAAATTAATTTTATCAATTTTCAGAAATTATAATGGCTTTAAAATGAAAAAAAAAAAAATTATTTTCTATTCTTTTACACTGAGAGAAAAGTGCATAGTTAACTGAATTATAACATCACAATTATGAAAATATAGTTTTCTGAACTTTTTTTGTAGTTACTTAAACTATGCATTAGTTTAAGTAACTATTGATAAATAGTTATATCGACTATATTTTAATAAATATGTTTTTGTTATCGCGTTAAACAAAAAGTTATTAGGTGACTGAAAGGTTTTTACGGACGACGTCTCAGATAGCTAAACTGGAAGAGCCCTTAGTGCGTAACCAAAAGATCCGAGTTCGATTCCCGGTCCAAGCTATCTGAATTATTTTTTCTGTTTTCTGAGTTAAACTTAATCAAGATGGCTATTAAGCTGATATTTAACTGAAAATAGTTTAAGTAACTATCTACTGAGGTTCAATATAATAAATAATGTTAGGTACAAGAACTGCAATTAAATAGTGGTGATGCTATTTAACTAGATTTTCCTAGTTCAGTTGACCATATTTTTCTCTCAGTGTAGTTGAACATTGAAATATTTTCCGTGTCTTCTATTGAATGAAAGTATTAATTGTAGGTTAAGGATAATTTAGATTTGTTTTCGTAAAATATAATATTTTAAACACCTTACCATATAGGTTAGGTATGACTTTTTTTAATCCCCAATTAATGAGTAGTTATTAATTAATATTATTTATGCGAACACTATTATGTATGCAAATAAACTATTTTTTTGAAACATCGCTGTAGCTTAAGTTGTTATCAAAACTTTCAGGTTTTGTTTTCAACGTTCAAGTGACGTCATGAGAACAGTAGTTGAGTTTTAATGCCAAAGATGTCGTTGTTTCGGACAAACTTAGTATCTTTACCACAAATAAATTATATATTTCTGTCAAATAATAAAATAATTCGAGTCAACTGTTATATTTACTTGTACCAAGTGTATATAGTTGTCATAAAAAAATATTTAAAAAAACAACTCAAATAAATAGATTTATTTGAGAGAAATAATTCTTTTTTTCTGTGCACAAAACATTTTGATCTTTTATATTTAGAGAAAATTTTGAGCTGAGGAATTATTTTAAAGGTGTAAATTTTTTTTTGCGAACAAAGTTTTTGGAGAAAGAATAATTTATAAAGTTTCTAAAAAAAAAGTATAGTAGCTAAATGTACGAACGAGCATGACATGAATGGGCGTTACACGTCGAGTTTCTGAGAGCAGGATATCCATCAGAGGCAATACAACTTTTATTAGTTGGTTGTCATAAATAAATAATTAAAATTGCAAACTAAAGGTGAATATTGGCTTTATATTGTCAGGCAAACTTTCTACATTACTTACACACGTTAATAAATAATATGAATTTATTTTTAAGTAAAAAGATTTATATTATTACTTTTAATGTTGTAACCCAAGATAATCTACCAATTGTTGAGTAATTGCAATTTTAAATGAATTAATACAAATTTTTTAAAATTAAAAGCAAACACAACTTCGGGCGTGAGTCTCTTGATAAAGTGTTAAATAATAATAATCTCTGGTATTTTAATTGTTGATAAATTAATAATCTGTTTGATATAAGTAACCACTGGAAAGTTATCGAAAAATATTGGCTGTTAGACGTCTGACCTTTTTTATTAAGTGTTTGGCGATGGTGCAGGGAGGAAAAGTGGGCGGTGCAAACACTAAAAATCTCTGTTGTCTGGCTTTAAATATTTTATTTATTTATTAACAATTATTTTTAATTCGGCATTAATTCTAGAGTATTTTTTTGATGGTATTGCTAGAAGAAATAATCCAACCGGTGTATCTTTTAAATCACCTGATTTTAGTGTTTAGTATTAAATTAGCGGCGTTGTCTGAAGTCAGTCCTCTGGACTTGTTACTTTTAAATTATTTAAAATACCGATTGTAAGCAATTGCAGGGACAGTGCTCTGCCGAAATTAATCTGAGGGCTGACTTTTTATATTTTGCCGAGTGTTTCATCACCATTTATTACATCCAAGTTATTTATGGTACTTTGACGGCGAGGAAATAAGAAATTTATAGACTGTCCTGATTAATATAAAAAAAAAATTCCAAAAAATGTATCGGCCTCGAATTACTGATACTGACAAAATACTTGATTGAGTGATTAAAAAAATGAATTGACAGTAAAAAAATCGATAAGAGTTAAAAAAAAAACTTGATTATGAAAATGAGATTGTTAATTTTTGATAAGTGTAAAAATGTCACTGTCTGAATTTTATCAATTTCAATAATAAAGGTCATCAAGTAATCATGTAATGAAATCTGACACTTTAATTACTGATTGAATTTAAATATTTAAATATTAATGATTAATAACTTTTAACTTTATCACTAAAGTTCAATAATTATTGATCACATAAATATTAAACTAAAAGTTTAAATAAAAAAATTATAATTCACTAATTTAATTGGCTCGAGATTAATAATTACTGTGATATAATTTTTCATTCGATATTAGCCGTCACTTTCAATTACCAGCAGTCAATAAATGTCTGAAAGTAAGCGGGCGTTGTTTAATAGTAAATTCATTAATCAAAATAATAAATCCAATCGGGAATTATTTTATCAGCCATCAAATTTTCTCAATCCCATCTAATTACACTCCCCCATAAATCCATCAGGGTCTTAACTAACATGCCATACCTACTAAGATTGTATAAGTCTAGAGCTTATATTTTTCGTAACAATATCATAAACATTGGCCGTCAATCGGTAGCGACAACACGCGCGATAAAATAATTGTAGTCATTCCAAACCATTCGGTTTATTGCCAGAGATAATCTCATCGCCCTAGTTTCACGTTCTATCCATTTGCCCTCTCAGTACGTGACGTGTCCCCCGACGATCCGAACGATGCGTTTATATCCTCTTTTTTATCATCTATTACTCTTACAATGTCCTCCTATTATCTGTTTACGCAAAAATTTATTTTTCCCGAAATTCAAATCTCCAATTTTTTTTTTCTTTGATGAAAACAGTGACGAATTTTTATGGTCAGACGCAGTATTTACTTTCTTCTGACCCCTGCGGTGAATAATATAATATATCAAAGCACATAGAGAGTAAATGGTGCAGATCAAATCTCTATTTTATTTTCAATATTTTTTTTTGCCGTACCATAAAGAAATTTTGAAGTAAAAGTTACAATTGATTTCGCTATGGCCAAAAATTGTGTTAAATAATCGAAAACAAAGTAAAAATCATCGATAGTGACATCGGTTTGAACGACGAACCGGGTCCAGCGACCAAATGTCAAGCCCCCGCTTAATTCTACGTGAATCCCGAAAGCAGAAAACGGCTTACGACACTGTTTACAACAGCAAATCGCCCATAGCGCCAGATTTAAAAAACTATTTTCAAAAAAATGGATGGGTTATAGCTTTGGAGTCCAGCGAAGGCTATTTTTATTTATTTTGTCAGCAACGATACTCATTACCTCGCTCAATTTCTTACAGCAGAAGTTTAGTTAGACTCTAAATTTAAAAAGAGTTTGCTTTACGACTAGTCACTGAATCATCTCAATAATATTTAACTTTTTATTGGCGATGTTTAAAATAAATAAAAGTATGAAGATATTGAAGAAAGACCAAGTGTGATACAGCGATTAGAAAATGGGAAAACAAACAGCCAAGTCCCAAAAATTTTACCCTTAAGAATGTTCATAATTCTTTCAAACATGCTGGGTCAATTACCGATTGACCAACACCACTGATGCAAGGTTGCAAATCTGATTTTGATTTGACTGTTTGGAATTATTTTCAACTTTTGGGGAGTAGTTTTGATTATCAAACCAAGATTGGTTGTAATTACTCTAACATAACACCATCCAGTCCAAATGTTCCTTTGACAGTCTTATAGACATTTTCGACTAAGAAACGGGTCAATGTCATGAAAACTTGAGGTGTTCTAACAGCTTTTCTGAACTTGGTATCGATCCATAATTATCAAACTTTCTGTGAAAATAGCAAAAAAAAACACATAGGGTAGCTTTTGTTCATCCAAAATTTTAATTTTCTGCAAAAAATTCTGATTTCTGATAATATCTAAGAGTTTAGAATCAAAGATTGGAAAGGTATGAACTTATAGGTGAAAAATAGAATTCTTAATATTGCTTTAATCAAAAACGCTAACTCTAACATTGTTTTTTCCAAATTAAATTTACTTACAAATCTACCGCCGTCCTTTTTTCCTCTCCTTCATCATCACCACATAAAAAAAGTCCCGAAACTTCACAGTCTATCAAGTCCACGTATCACTGAACCAAAAAAGTCTCTCTAAAAACTATCACTAGCGATAAAAACCTCGTCAACCATAAACCAAAAATAATTTATTAAGAATAAAAATGTAAAAAATATATAAACTGTTGGGTGACGTGGTTCTGGTGCTCGTTCTTAGGTATACCGGGCAACAATCTCCTTTCATGCCAAGAATATCCCGCGGGCACTTGTCTTGGGCAGCCGCCAGGAGGAGCTCAAGAGTGAGAGGACGTTTACGGGGTGCTGGGAGTGAGGAGCCACCAGGGGAGGAAGATGCAGAGCTGCAGAATCAGAAGGTGGTGATGGTAGTGGTTCTCCAAACCAGGAGAGAGGAGAGAAATGAGAACTCGGGGGGAGGCTTAGTGAGGAACCCTCGTGAGGAGAGGGCGGCGCAGCACCCAGATCTAGTCGCCGCTGATTGGACCACCACTCCCTTCTTAGCACGAGCTCACTCTTACCTCTCACTCAACCCAGTCTTCTTCGCCTCTCACTCCTCACTCCTCACTCCTCACTCCTCAGAACAGAGAGAGTAAGCTCATCCACGAGCTGGTACTGCTCCCACCACCTTCTTTCTGACTCTTCTCTTCTGCGTTCTTTATCCTCTTCTCCATTCCACCATTCCAATACGTCCCACGATCACCAACGTCCTATAAGAATTCACGGACCGCCTTCATTTCCACTTCCTGGGGCTTCCAGTCTATGACCTCTTCCTCTTCCTCACCGCGATCCTCATCTCAGGGACCCTCACTGACTGCCATTCGATGCAGTTGGTTCTCTATTGGATGCAACGAACCCCTTTGACGAGATATTTTATTGAGACGTTTTCAAATAAAACCTCTTTTTTTCGTTTTTCTTTCAGCTTGCTTTCTTTGCTTTGTTGTTCATTTATTTTTATCACACAAAGAACAACTTGTTAATTGTTCTTCTTGGATCACCACTTCAATTCTAGGCGATATTCCGTCTCACTTTCTCACAGTTCCGGTCAGACCATTACGAACTGCTCAGTCTTGGTGATCAATGGTGATTTGTGATTTTTGATTGAAGAGTCAAGATATTTGATTGAGAATCTTGCCAAGACTGAAGGTGATGATAGTTCCAAGACCACAAGACAGCAATGAGGGTAGCACGAGATGTAGCACACCCCGAGACCTAGACACTACTGAACCAGCCTCATGGCAAAGCTTGTTAACGGCAGTCGACAACCAAGTTTAAACTTGGAGTAACAATCTCCCGCCCAACGTCTCTCTCTCTCTCCTTCTCCTTAGATTTTCTCACCCCTGGTATATTATCCCTTCTCATACTCTCACTCTTTATCGCTTGGAAAATAATTTACAAAAGTTAAGCGATTCCTGACAAAAGTACGGGCTAATGTCCCGGATCTGGACTACTGCTGCCAAGTTCATGGTAAGATGAAACTTGAGAAAAAAAGTATCAACCCGGTGAAAAGAAGGAAACTAAGACGTAGTTTGCTTCTCTGAGCCAAGGGTACCAATATTCTGGGTGCATCTTGGTGAGAGAGTCGGAATTGGTGTTAAATATTATAGGGTATAATAAAAAAGTTGTTTCTTGAGATTAGGACAAGAGGGTTAAAAAGATTTAATTTTTTAGCAATGATTATTGGAAGATTTGATGTAATAAGATATTAGCTATGATCATGATGATAGTTATTATTACAGTTATAAGAGTTATTATGTTTATCATGATCGTTATCATCATAGTCATGATGATAGTTATCACTGAAATAATCATGGTCACCATGATTATGGCCGTTAGCAAGATCATAATATTTTAATAATTATCAACAATATTATAATTATTATCGCCAGAATCATGGTCATTATTAAAATTATAACGGTAATCATTAAAATTATGGTAGTTTAATAATTATTGTTATTGGACCATGATAGTTATGATCAGAATCATGACAGTTATCATTAATATAATGATAGATATCATCCTGATCATTAAAATTATCATGATGATGGTAATAATGATCGTCATGATCATGATCATAGTAGTTGTCATCATGACCATGATCACAAAAGTTATCACCATGATCATAATAGTTATAATTATGATCATGATCATAGTTATTATCATCATGATCATGATATTTATCATCAAGACAATGATATTTATTATAATTCTCATGATAGTTAATATCATGATCGTGATCTTAGTATTTATCATCATGATCATCATAACTATTACCATTATCATGATAGTTATCATCATTATTATTATCATAGTAGTTATTATCATTATTATGTTTATAGTTCTTATCATCAAGAACATAATAATTATCACCAAAATAATGGTACTTATCATAATTATCACGATAGTTATCATCATGATCATCATAATTATCACCATAATCATGATAGTTATCAACATTATTATGATCATAGTAGTTAATAATCATGATTATGATCATAGTAGTTATTATCATGATTACGGTCATAGCAGTTATCATCATGATCATGATAATTATGATCATGATCATGATAGTTATTATCAAGATCATAATAATTATCACCAAGACAATGGTAGTTATTATAATGATCACAATAGTTATCATCATGATCATGATAGTTTAAAGATTGCGATAATTAATATGATATTTATCTCTAAGAAAATTTCAAAAAATAAAAAAAAAATCTGCTATCGACTGAAGCTACAAGCAAAATGAGAAGAGAAAATAAAAAATCCAGAAGCATCCAAAGACCGAGCAAGTCTACTCATGTACGTGCAGAGTTAGATTAGAAGCTCTGGATGTAGACGACAGTAGACACGATATACGTTCGCTGGGATAGTAGTAGTGAGAATAAAACTTTCTCCGAGTGTGTTAGTGCTCACGCATCAACTCGAGACTTTTCCATTCCACATAAAATTTTTTTATTTTTTTCCCAATCCTCGAATTATTAGCCGCAGATGCCGTCTTTTTTGGGTGTTATTGCTCGATTTTAAATCTATCAGGGACCAAAAAAAAAATTTATTTATTTTATCAACACGAGACCTACTACAGAGGAGTCTTGAAAGCAATCTCCCTAAATTAATGAGTAATTTTATAAAAATTTCGACTGAATTAAATACCAATGAAAGTAGTTTGTTCTCGGGTTGCCTTTAGCTGGAGCCGAAGCTTTAGCTAGTGCCGGTACTTGTTCAAGTCCTTTGTACGTTCACTGGTCGGTAGTACAATATTAGACTGAAAGTAACTAGTAGAAGCAAGGTATTACCTGGAATTACGTCTCAATCTACCGTGGCCGTCAACTAAACTAATATTAAAAGTTTTAACGTTGTTAGCCGGCGTGCGCGGCCCGCGGTTGCTTTACCGTCCATGTCCATGGAAGTTCTTCTCTCTCTTGCTCGTACTTTGTACTTGGGTATTCACAATTTACTCCGTCTATTTCCACTCACTCACTCACTTCGCTCCATTTCCCAGGGCTGGATAATTGTAAAGAGAAAGAGCGAGAGTCGTATAGCCGCACATTGACCGTTAGACTTTGATGTGTTCGCATGAAAATTTTACGTCATTAAATGCATCTATCCATCCTCCGTCCACTGGAGATCCCGTCCGATGGTGAACCCTTCGATTTTACCAAACTAGGGCCAGATAATTACATTCTTCACTTTTGCGCGTCAGTTAATTGAACGGTTACCGCAAACTTTTAAACAACATAAATACTCGCACTAAGTTACCTACTACAAGTTAATAATCATAATTTTTACGTATATTTATATTATTTTTTTCTATGGAGAGCGTACTTATAAAAAGAAAAATGAAATAGATTTTTTTCGGATCGAAAACAGTAGTTTTAATGGCATAGAGTAGATTTTCAAATTTTTATAGAGGGACAAACACGATAACTTTTGGAAAAATCAATTTTTCAACTCAATTTATTTTTTAATCTCTTCATTAAACTGAAAAGAAGTTCCGTATTGAAAATTGCAGCTTAATATTGTTTTGTTTAATTATAATTAATTTTTTTCGGCTGGCAGTTGGAGAAATTTTCTGTCTTTTGAGCAGCCATATAGAAAAATTTATTTGTAAACACAGCTTGAAGACAGCTGATACTAAACTCAATTGTTTAGCTGGCTGACGGCCGATACAGTCTTTAATTGGTTCTTTTTTATGGTTCACAATCGGAATGAAAGAGGGCGTTGAATTCGTAACAAAAAAATTCCGCGGGAAAATCTAAACGAGCTTTAAAATATAATTGAAAATAAAATTTCTTGTAATTAACTTATCAAAATTATTTTTTTAATTTTTGTAGTGTATAATATTAGGCTTCATAATTTTAAACTTAAGTTAGTTCTTAAATCCTCCGACGGATGGCGCATGATCGCTAATTTGTCTCTTTAGAAAAGAGTTAACTTTTTTGTGTTAAATTATAAAATAAAATAAATTTTGAAGTTTCTTTTAAGAAACTTATCCAATTAATTTTTAGATTAATTTATCTTTTCAAACTTTAAAATAAAAAACCTAAGCAACAAATAAAGTCGTTAGAATATGATTATACTCCAAATATTGATAAAATAAAAGCAGTAAAACGATTGATAAAAGGTTTGTACCTACCAAAAAAAGTAAATAAGTAAACTTAAGGGGTGAATGTTTAGCCTAATAAAATGCATGATTTAGTTACTCTCTTTACCCTCGTAAAATTTATCCAACCCTCTTTTACCTCGTGTAACATACACCGAACACGGTGACGCCATGAATTATAAAATGGTGGTAAAAGCGAAAGTTGCGTCGTCATGTACACGGTACTGAAGGAAACCAGTGCTTCAGAAGACAAAGACGGAGTCATTGAAGACAAAAATAATCCGTGTATTTGTGTATTTGTTTAATTAAATAAAATAGCGAGCGGAAAGTAAAACAATTTGTCCATGTAAATGTTTTAACGGCGAAACTAATCGGGATTTATAAAGCTCGGTGTTTACAGTCCCTGTTTCTATTCGTCATCTGTATTACTGGTAACTATTAAATGTTTCACTCTGTAAACGTGAGCTACTGACTTTTATGTCCGACAAACTCAAGAGATACTGAATCGTCACTGTTTTATTATTTCTATTTGCCGCTAACAGCTGAGTATATATGACTAGATGAACTACATAAAAGCAAATGAATGTTAAGTATATGAGTATTTTAACAAATTACTTTATATATATATATATAGCTCCTCCTCTTTCTACCTTTGATCATGCTCCATAAATAGGAATATTAATACCTAAAACTTTGAGAAAAGCTCTCTAAAGCTTGACCAGCAGTAACTTTTCATACGGAAATTATTGTGCTAATGAAGTACTTCGAGGTTAAACATACATTTATTATTTGAAAATTAATAATTTTCAAAAATTTGAAATAAAAAAAACAATACTTTCTTTTATTAAAAAAAAACTAGCAACTTTGCAGTCACTATGTGACTGCCGTGACTTGTGAACTATACATAAAGAAATTTTTGCATTATTAAATAATCAATTTTGTTAAATTGGACTGTACTTTTTTAAATAATGATCTTTCTGAAGATATAAGCTCATTCCGATGTTACACTCATCAAGAGCTTTCATTTGAGTACCCACATGCATTTTTGATATATTTTTCATATATACATATATATTATATATATTTCAAAGATATAAGCTCATCCCGATGTTACACTCATCGAGACCTTTCCTTTGAGTACCCACATCAATTTTTCATATATTTCATATATTTATATATAGAATATATGAAAAATTGATGTGGGTACTCAAATGAAAGGTCTTGATGAGTATTACATCTGGATGAGCTTATATCTTTAAAAATGTCATTAATTCACAAGATACAAGGTCATTTCTTAATTATTGATATTTTTTAAGATATAAGCTCATCCCGATGTTACACTCATCAAGACCTTTCATTTGAATACCCACATGAATTTTGATATATTTTTCATATATGTATATAAATATATGAAAAAATTGATGTGGGTACTCAAATGAAAGGTCTCGATGAGTATAACATCGGGATGAGCTTTATCTTTTGATAACATCATTAGGTGACAAAATACAACATTATTTCTTAATTATTGATATTTTTTAAGATATAAGCTCATCCCGATGTTACACTCATCAAGACCTTTCAT
Organism: Cotesia glomerata; assembly: GCF_020080835.1. Taxonomy (NCBI): domain Eukaryota; kingdom Metazoa; phylum Arthropoda; class Insecta; order Hymenoptera; family Braconidae; genus Cotesia; species Cotesia glomerata. Next base: position 26,461,564 of record NC_058162.1, read on the forward strand.
TTAAGTATCCACATCAATTTGTCATATATTTCATATATTTATATATTTCGCAAATACTATATATATATATATAAGATATATAAAAAAATTGATGTGGGTACTCAAATGAAAGGTCTCGATGAGTGTAACATCAAAATAAGTTTGTATCTTAAAAAATATCAATAATTAAGAAATGATCTTGTATCTTGTGAACTATTGACATTTTTAAAAATATAAACTCATCCCGAAGTTGCACTCATCAAGACCTTTTATTTGAGTACCCACATCAATTTTTGATATATTTTATATATTTATATTCATTATATATATGTATATATGAAAAATATGTCAAAAATGCATGTGGGTACTCAAATGAAAGGTCTCGATTAGTATAATGTCCGGATGAGCTTATATCTTGAAAAATGTCAATAGGTCACAAGATACAAGGTCATTTCTTAATTATGTATCTAGAGATTCTCTTAATAATATAGATTATTCAATTATTGATTGAATTATTAAAAAAATAAATAATTTTTATTGAAAAGTTCTTTTAGATAACTTTTTTTGAAAAAATTTTTTTCCTACTTAAATATAGAGACGGCAATAAATAAATCTATCGTATCTGTAGTCTTGCAAAACTTAAAAATCCTCTTAGATTGCGATTAGAAATAAGAAATAAAAACGTCCGATAAGAATTCTGTAAAAGATAAATTTCAAAGGTAGTCCGATGAGAGAGTCGAAGATTAAGAGAATTAATTATAATGATTCAGTTTTAGAAATTAAATATAGAGGATAAGAAATATTTATATTTGTATTGAAATAATGCAATGTTTAATTGAAGATTAACGCAAAATTAGTAATAAGCCGTCGCCTTTGGAAAGTGTGTGTGATAAAGATACCAAGCCGGAGGCAGGGCGCCTCGGGTATTAAGAAACGACATTAGATTATAATTTATATTAAAATCTGGGCGAGGAGATAAAGAGAAAGGGTTTACTTTCGCGACACAAAATAAGACCCTTTTAACCAGTCGCGTAAATACCTCAGATTTCTTGTTCTTGCTCGATCCCTAAACTTTGCTTTTATGTTGGATAAACAATATCAATAACCGGCGAATGTTTACTTGGAAAAATTTTTCGAATTGAAGTTTTTTTTTAATACCAAAAATATTTTTCAATAAATTTAGCTTTAAGAAACTTAATTATATAGAATAATATAATTTATAAAATAGTAATTGATAATAATAATAATCATAATAATAATATTATAAAATTATAATATGGAAAATAATATAAGAGAAATTTAAGCTTCAAGGATTTACAGAAGAATATATCTTAATAAGCAAATTGAAAGGAACAGTATTTAACATTTTAGTTTAGATTTTAGATAATTTTAGTTCAAAAAATTTTATCAACAGTAAATAGTGTCTGATTTAGCAGATAGGTGGCGAAAGTAGCCCAAAGTTTTTCGCTTACAGACCCTTAGGCCGAGGAATTAACTACCATCAACAAAAGTTAGATTCCTCGACTTGTTCCACTTGTTCGACATCTCCAAACATAATAAACACCTCCGCTTCATGCTAACACATTTATTAATTGTTAATAACGTTTTGTTTTAGTATTTTAAGGTCTGAATAGTCGGGAACTTTAAAATAAATCCAGAGGTTACTTTATTAAAGCGTTAGTCTCTTTATAAACTGACATATAATTTTAAGAGTGGAGTTGCGGGTTGCCAAATAAATAATTATTTGGTGAGAAATTGGAAGAAAGTTGTAGCAAGAATAATAATAATACTTGGAATAATATGTGTCTTGGTTAAGGTAAATATATTGTTAGTAAATTCAAATTAAATTGCAATTCTAATTCCAAATTCAAATTTTCAACAAAAAAATTTGAGAATAATTTCACGGGAGAAACAAAAAAATTTAAGCTTCAAGGATTTATAGAAAAAAATAGTGTCTTAAGCGTGCAGCAACAGTAATTTCAATTCACTGAGAGAAAAGTTCATAGTTAACTGAATTATAACATCAAAATTATGAAAATATAGTTTTCTGAACTTTTTTTTTTGTAGTTACTCAAACTATGCATTAGTTTAAGTAACTATTGATAAATAATTATATCGACTATATTTTAATAAATATGTTTTTGTTATCGTGTTAAACAAAAAGTTATTAGGTGACTGAAAGGTTTTTACGGACGACGTTTCAGATAGCTAAACTGGAAGAGCCATTAGTGCGTAACCAAAAGATCCGAGTTCGATTCCCGGTCCGAGCTATCCGAATTATTTTTTCTGTTTTCTGAGTTAAAGTTAATCAAGATGGCTATTAAGCTGATATTTAACTGAAAATAGTTTAAGTAACTATCTATTGGGGTTCAATATAATAAATAATGTTAGGTACAAGAACTGCAATTAAATAATGGTGATGCTATTTAACTAGATTTTCCTAGTTCAGTTGACCATATTTTTCTCTCAGTGTAGTATTCATCATTTTAGTTTAGATTTTAGATAATTTTAGTTCAAAAAATTTTATCAACAGTAAATAGTGTCTGATTTAGCAGATAGGTGGCGAAAGTAGCCCAAAGTTTTTCGCTTACAGACCCTTAGGCCGAGGAATTAACTACCATCAACAAAAGTTAGATTCCTCGACTTGTTCCACTTGTTCGACATCTCCAAACATAATAAACACCTCCGCTTCATGCTAACACATTTATTAATTGTTAATAACGTTTTGTTTTAGTATTTTAAGGTCTGAATAGTCGGGAATTTTAAAATAAATCCAGAGGTTACTTTATTAAAGCGTTAGTCTCTTTATAAACTGACATATAATTTTAAGAGTAGAGTTGCGAGTTGCCAAATAAATAATTATTTGGTGAGAAATTGGAAGAAAATTGTAGCACAAATAATAATAATACTTGGAATAATATATGTCTTGCTTAAGGTAAATATGTTGTTAGTAAAAATTAAATTGCAATTCTAGAATTCAAATTTTCATATTTTTGAAAAGATACTCTTCAAGAAAATTTTTTTCTAATTAAAAAAAAATAAAATAATCCAGTCCTTTGTTCTACTATTTACCCTCGTAGAAATTCTCCAGCTCCCGTATTTACGCACAAATATACGCGTGTACGGGTGTCCCACGTGTTTGTCTTCTTATATCTCAGCAACTCGCGTATTTTCCGAGTCTTGCCCAAAGCAAACTCACCCTCATCATCTCCACATTCCACTCACTGAAATCGAATCCATATTTTCTAACTTCATTCTTTCGTTCTAACAATAATTGTCCAATCAATTGAACAATTACATTTTGCAGCGCAAAAAAGTGAGATTCTTTTTAAAGAGCAAAAAAAAACTTAAACTTTGAACTAACTTTTTTTTTCACTTCTTCCCCCTGCTATTAACATACTTTTACATTTTTTGTGGTATTATAGGTATCTATATTTATACCTATGTCTCGGTTTCCATAAATTACAACTATATCTTCTAAATTAAGGGCTTCATCAGGACTTTATGAATTCAGACGTGGACAAAAAAAGTTTAAAAAACTTTTTTTCTCTCTTTGTGCTGTTTTTCGGTCGGAATCGTTCAGCTTTTTTTTCTTTCTTTTTGGAGACGCAGTCTACACTTTGATGAACAAAAAGTTGGCCAACGGTGATGCCTATAGTGTCTTATAGTAGGCGTGGACAGAACACGGATTTAAGTAGCGAATAAGTTTTGACGCATGCGTTGTTTAATTTAATTTTATAGTGGAAAATTTTGTGCAAAATTAAATAAAAAAAATTGTTATTTAAACATCTACAATTAAGAAAATTGTAAAAAATTTTTGATAATTTTTCTAACATAAGAAATAAATTTAAAAGTAAAACTTCCCACGGTAAATAGCAATAAAATCTCTCTAGCACTAAATCAATAATCAATTAATAAGCCCTGAATGAAAGAAACCCGCTCGGGACACTTTATTACATGTTTACGCGTTAAAAATGATTGATGCAAATGGATCGCAATAAACACGAGCTCCGGTGGCTTTTAACAAACAAACCGATAGTAATAATTCTCAACACCAGGGCATGTTAATCAAAGTCGTTAAATTAACACCCGCGGACTATTTGCCGATTAATTCGTTATCGGTTATTAAATGTCGTTGCAGATTACGGTGCTTAGCACCTTTGCCGCTACAAAAGTATCACAAAAAAAGAACGAAGAAATACAAGAAGGCAACTAAGAATTTTAATACTATTTTTTAATAATTTTATATTAAACGAAGATGAGAAAAATATTATCGATAGACTACAAAAAATAATTTTAATAAGTTAATTACAAGAAATTATATTTTAAAGCTCGTTTAAATTTTCCCGCGGATTTTTTTTTCATACGAATTCAACGCCCTCTTTTGTTCCGATTGTGAATCACAAAAAAACCAATTAAAGTCTGTATTAGCGGCCAGCGAGCGAAGCAATTGAGTATAGTATCAGCTGTCTTCAAGCTGTGTTTACAAATAAATTTTTCTATATGGCTGCTCAAAGGACAGAAAGTTTCTCCAACTGCCAGCCGAAAAAAATTAGTTATTATTAAACAAAACAATATTAAGCTGCAATTTTCAATACGAAACTTCTTATTAGTCTAATGAAAAGATTAAAAAATAAATTAAGTTGAAAAATTGATTTTTTCAAAAGTTATCGTGTTTGTCCCTATAAAAATTTTAAAATCTACTCTAAGCCATTAAAACTACTTTTTTGTGTTAAAATAGCAAGTAATCCATTAAAAAAATAATTTTGATAAGTTAACTATAAGAAATTTTACATACAATTATATTTTGAAGCTCGTTTAAATTTTCCCGCGGGATTTTTTTCATACGAATTCAACGCACTCTTTCGTTCTAATTATGAATCACAAAAAAAACCTATTAAAGACTGTATTAGCGGCCAGCAAGCGAAGCAATTGAGTATAGTATCAGCTGTCTTCAAGCTGTGTTAACAAATAAATTTTTCTATATGGCTGCTCAAAGGACAGAAAGTTTCTCCAACTGCCAGCCGAAAAAAATTAATTATAATTAAAAAAAACAATATCAAGCTGCAATTTTCAATACGAAACTTCTTATTAGTCTAATGAAAAGATTAAAAAATAAATTGAATTGAAAAATTGATTTTTTCAAAAGTTATCGTGTTTGTCCCTCTATAAAAATTTGAAAATCTACACTAAGCTATTAAAACCACTTTTTTATAATAAAATAACAATTAATCGATTTAAAAAAAATTTTTTACACACTTGGTCATAAATTATTAATAGATATCTATACTAAAATTGCGTTTGATTAATTTTATCGAAAAATAAAGCGTCAACAATTATAAATCCACTATAACTAAAAAATTTATCACAAACTTACTCAGCAGATTGGTTTTTAAAATAAAAAAAGTTTTGATCACAGCACCAATAAATGTAATTGGAAAACTAACGATTTTCCGTAGAATAATAAATTACCCTGGGATGATAATCTGGTGAATAAATAAAACTAAAACACCACAAAACGACCCAACTATCTATGGGAGCTTCATAATCAGGAATTTTCCATTATCCGTTTGTTTGGCAAACGTTTGACCCAAGATTAACGCTCGGAATCCCCTAATCTACTTACATTACATAAATTTGCCTATTAATTAATTGATTCCTCCCGAAATAACCGACGAAAGTTTATCTAAAATTAAAAATTATGTGACTAGAAAAAAAAAGGAACGTCGAAAAATAAATGGAGTAATTTTCCGGTGGATTGTTGGCAGCAAAACTAGTAACTGGTGTGATGTTCGTCTAGTTTTGCGTACCACCGGATAACAAATGCAATATGTTCGGACAAAAAGGAGGAGAAAAAAAAACGGTGGGGTACATAAAAATAATCGAGCTCCGTTGGCGCATTGAACGTCCAAAAAATGTATTTTTCTCTACAATAGGCGAGTATATATATCTTTACAGGTCGTGTTTGTGAGTACTCGCCCTCACCATGTCCGTTTAGTTCGCGAAAACCTCTCAAATACCTCAACTCGTGTTATACAATATAGGGTACGTAGTATGCACGATGCCGGACTAGCTCTTTCAGATGGAGCTACAGTAGTAGTATTGTGCGAAAACGCGGCCTCAAATGAAACCGAACAGCTCGGAGCAATTTTTTTCGGTTATCCAGTTTATTAGTTTCATTCAGAAGACTCGACGAGAGCTACTCACAGTACGGCTCACGGTTATAAACTCTTCCTACGTATATTCACTCTGTCTATTGTTCCGTACCGAGCATGCAGTTTTCATTTTTACACGAGCTATTTCCTCCACCGAGAATTTATATATCTTTACTTCACATTATAGAACCCCTTTTGTTTTGCTTTTGTTTTTGTTTAATTACTTTTTTGCATTTTTAAATATCGCTCATTAGACAAAGGCTTTCAGGTAATCAATATCGTTATTGTTAATTAACAATGAGTTTCATAACTAACTCCTTTTTCATGGTTATAACGCAGTTATTATAGGAAGTATAATTGGAGTAAAATATATTTAATTATTTTCTTGAGAAAAAAATTTTTTTATGGTCATTTATGGCCATATATAATATATATGGCCATAAATGACTTTTGTAAATCATATATTTTTATGTCAGACTATACTAAGCCATATGTAGCTATAAAGGGCCATATGGCTATATAGCTATGGCTATATATAGATATGTACATATATTTCCATATATATAGGGCAATATTGACATATAAAGGCATTGCCATATGTATGGCAATATAATGCCATATTTAAGCATTGTTATATATGGCAATATACTGTCACATAGACCTATGACAATATATTGCCATCTATATGGCAATATATTACTGAATTTAGGTATTGCCGCATATACATACTGCCATATTGAGATATGGCAATATATTGCCATTTTTAAATATCGCAATATATTGCCATATTTACATATTACTATATATAGCTATGGTCATATATTGCCATATTTAGATACTGCCATACATAGATATTGCCATAGATAGCTATATAGATATGGCCATATATAGCTATTTATAGGTGTTGCCATAGATAGATATCACCGAATATATAGGTTTATTTATAGTTATTGCCATAAATAGCAATGTATAGCTATATACATATATTGCCATATATATGACAATATTATCATATACATATATTGCCATATATATGACAATATTATCATATATGGGTATTGCCATATATATGACAATATTATTATATATGGGTATTGCCATATATATGGCAATATAATCCCATATTTAGGCAATGATATATATGGCAATATACTGCCATATTTATGTATTGCCACATATAACTATGATAATATATTGCCATGTATATGGCAATATATTGCAATATTAAGGTATTGCCGCATATACTTATCGCTATACATTGCCATATTTAGATATGGAAATATATTGCCATATATAGATATTGCCATACACAGAAATGTATAGCTAGGGCCATATATAACTATGGCTATATATAGATATGTACATATATTTCCATATATATATATATGGCAATATTGACATATAAGGGTATTGCCATATGTATGGCAATATAATGCCATATTTAAGCATTGTTATATATGGCAATATACTGTCACATATACCTATGACAATATATTGCCATCTACATGGCAATATATTGCCATATTTACATATTACTATGTATAGCTATGGTCATATATTCCTATATTTAGATACTGCCATATATAGATATTGCCATGTATAGCAAGTATAGCTAGGGCCATATATAGCTATGGCCATATATGGACTCTGTTATGCAACAGTGTATTAAGTACATAGGATTTCCATAGCACTTAACACATTAATGCATAACAGTGTCCATATAACTATGTACATATATTGTCATATACATGGCAATATTGACATATATGGGTATTGCCATATATATGGCACTATAATGCCATATTTAGGCATTGTTATATAAGGCAATATATTGCCATATTTATGTATTGACACATATACCTATGACAATTTATTGCCACATATATCTATTGCTATACATTGCCATATTTAGATATGGCAATATATTGACATATTTAGATATTGCCATATATTACCCTATTTAGATATTACCATACATAGATATTGCCATATATAGCTATATTATGCTACATATTTTTAAATCAGCTTAAATATAGCTATAGTTAGACACATATGACTATATCAAGCCATATCTGGCTATTTTACGCAATATATGGCAATAATGAGCCATATATGACTTACATTTGGATATATATTTTTTTTTAAATCAAGTAATTTTTCCTACTACGATCAACTAAAAATGACATGGCCATAAATTAAATTAATGCAAATAAGTAGTGAGAATAAATAAAGATTTGGAAAATAACATATGAGTGGCATTTGAGTACAACCGTTGAGATTGCAATAGGGACTTTGTCACCGTATATATATAGATCACCACATTTATAGAGCAATATATATAAATATGAAGGTACAAGATGCAAGAGAGAGCAAGTCGTGATTACAGCGCCTTGTATTCAAATGGTCAGCCCGAGCCACACCAATCACACGGTCTGTCCCGGTAGTATGGCACCCTCGATACCCTCGTCTAACACCACCGGGACTGGATGCGACGCTTCTATACCTCTATATATATGTACCTACACTACACCTTTTCTATCCTCATGTACAATGACCAGTGCTCGAGCTTCAAGTCTGACTTTGTACTGACGCCTTCCACTTGACGGCTTCATACAACATACAATATACAATACAATATACAATATATACAATATACAATATACATTTATATGTATAAGTATAAGTATGTATGGTTGTACCACACTGGGAAAAGCTCTTGGCCATTTTACCTCTTCTCAATCTAAACTCGGTCTACTACTCAAGTTTAGGGATAATATACCTTCGATAATCCAATTTTCTTGTCATCTGCAAAATTCAAATTTTGATCACTCGAAAAATTTTTATCTAAAATTATTACCTAAAATATAAATTACTTTTTTTAATCAGAATTAAATTTTATAAATAAAAAAAAAGTTAGATTTTCATGACACGTCTTGATAAATTGATAAAAATTCAACGAGCCTATTGAGACAAGTAAGACGTATGATAAAAGAAAAAAAAAACACCCTTTGGACACCTAAATCGTGGATAAGATTTATTGGACGCTAAAATGTCTGAGATACATGAATTTAAAAAGCCGAGTTCGACGGCAGTGTTAAAGAGACCGATAAACCACAGTGACGACCCTCGGGAGCATTTAAATATTTATTAATCGTAAACGACAACACTCCTCTTATATTTCGATATTAAATTTCCGATAAATATTACTTTATTCTCAATAAGAATTTTATTGCAGGTAATTAAATTATATTAAATTTATTTCTAAATGGCCTAGTATGCTTATATAAAGCTTAGTATCATTATTTATAATTTTTTTTTTAAAGGTAGTCTTGAAGATCTCTACTAGAGGGCGCATAGTTCCTGAATTTTCTCTTTTTTAGAAAATTAAATCAAAATATAACTTTTTTTCCGTCAAAATTGCTTTGATAACAGAATTTGTCGTTTAAAATTGAAAGGAGCCAGCGCGCATGCGCCGGAACTGTTCCAGCTCATGCGCAGATCAATATTTGCGTTATAATGCTACTAACCTTTAATTTTCTTAGAATTTGGAGTTATTATAGTAATTTTTTTACTATTTTTAAACTAGGTAACTTATATTTTATCTGATTGTTTATTTTTCTTAGATTAAAATACTTAATAACGTTAATTAAAGATATTAATAGCTTGTTCCAAGAATTTTAACAAGTTCTTTACTATTTTTTATTTTTTATTTTAATAAAAATAAATGTAAAATGTTTTTTAAACAATTTTTTATCTTTTCAGGCTTTTTAATATTTTTTATAAAAAAAAAAATTTTTTTTGAACCAAAAAAATAAACTTCTTAAATTTTTAATTTTAATAAATAATAAACAATATTTATCTTAAATTAATTTTATTAATAATTTTTTATCAATTAAATATTATAAATATCCCCATGAAAAAAAATCTATAAAAAATATATAAATATATAGTAAATATATTTTTAATAACAAACTTTGGAACGATTTTTATATATATTTTAGATACATTCAAGATATATTTTAGAATACATAGCTAAAAATATAAATAAAATATATCTAAAATATATTTGAAAAATATAAAAAATATCCGAAAATCAGCCAAAAGTTAGTTATTAAAAATATATTCACTATACATAATTTATATATTTTTTTATAGATTTGTAATATATTAAAAATATATTTTTTATGTATTTCAACATATATTTTTTTTCATGGAGGTAAAATCATAAAAATTTATCAAAAAAAAAAAGTGAAGAAATAAAAATTAATATAAAAAGCGAGTAATAGATTGGGGCAAAAATAAGGATGCTATAAAAACGTCTCATCGAGATCCGAAGCACGCGATCGTGTAGAAGAGTTATTTGTTGAATGAGAAAGGATTTAGTGTGGAAAAAAAATAATAGAATAGTCCACGGGGACGACAAAGTCTATGTTACAATGATAATGTTACAATACGTATGTAAGGAGCGTTAGTGCTGTTCGAGTATGCAGCTAAGGTGTTTGCTATACTCCGACAAATAGAGCCTTGGCAAAAGAACCCAACTTATAGAAGATAGGAAGGTGCAAAAGAGTAAGAGATAAGATTTGAAGGTTGAGTTCCCTGATTTACTGAGGCAATCGCTCTTTATTTCTCTCCAGGCGGCCCTCCAACGTCGTCTTCGATGGATATCGCCTTGTAATAGCCTTCCGTTACCTGAATATCCGTAAAGATAAATTTATCACTCCACGGATAGTTATATACTTGCTTCTAAGACCTTAGACCTGATACACGGACAAATTTTTTTTAACTTGTAAATGTACAAGTGTTTGTTATTGTTATTATTTCACGGTCAGTTTAATTTGATTTGTGCTAATGAGAAAACGCTTGTTGATTGCGATTAATTATATCACATAGGAACTATTGTGCTTGGTCAATTTAATTTCTTATCAAGTCGAGGTTTATATTTGCATTCACATGTCGTCTGTTGATGATTGAGTACTCATTTCACGGTTGATTTTTTCTATTAACGCTTTTAAATTTTTTTTTTTTTTTTTTTTATATGAATTGAAAGATAATAAAAATTGTCTCATGAAATTTTGGGATTAAAATGACAGAATAATTATCTTTTTCAAATCATTAATGCAATTTAACTTTATTAAAAAGAAAATAAGACAAATTGTGTTTTCGATGTATTTATACGATAAAATAGGTTTTTTTACGATGAAAAAAAAATAACTTTATTTAAGAGAAAAAATTATAAAATTAAAAAAAATCATTTTAAATAATTTAATTGTCTTGCATCAAGAATAAAAATCCGTACAAAAACAGTTTCACTGTAAAAAAATCGCGCCAAGTCCACGTTTATAAGACTATTAAGAAAAAAAAATTTTATTTCTTTACAAAAAGATATAAAATAAAAAATTAAAAAATCCAAGTAACCGATATGGTTGTATATGATTTTCGGAAATTAAAAAAAATTTTGTTGTAAATTTAAAAATTAAAAGAAACAATTTTGGAACGTATTTAGTGTGCGTGGTTACGAAATATTTCACTTTTTATGAAATTCCTAAAATCTATCTCCTAGGACTTTTAAAAAAAATTGAAGTACACAATGACGCACATCCATGAAAAATTAAATGGGGAGATCCAGGTTCGATTCCTGGCTTGGTTAATTTTTCATGGATTTTTTCAAAGTTGCCCTTTATTCTCAGTAGCTTTCCATCGTTAATACTTAACATATAGTCGAACAGATACTAGCATTCACCAGCTAACTAGTGTTCAAGTTCGATGGTTGCCCATCGACCTAACTATCCGAAGACGAATTGTCTCAAATTGTTAGTGAAGATGGAAATTTCCATCCACTTGAAATTAGATTTATACTAGCATGAAAATGACCGAATAGGTGATAACGGGTTAGAAGAATTATAATAAAATCACGGTTGATAAAATTAATAAAAGTTAAGTGTTATGTGTGATTAGTGTATCTAACTCCTCCATCATCTCCTTCCCCCTTGACTTATCAAATCTACCAATCAAAAAAACCTCTTCACATTAAAAAACGCTCCAAAAAACAAAAAAAAAATTACAGAAAAAATAAAATTAAATAATAAAAATAATATTAAATAAAAGCAACAAAGAATTTGTTTTTTTTTTTTTATTTATGAAATATTTAAAAAATTTAGTCCTAAATTTAATATTTATACTTAAAATAGTAAAAGAAGATAAAAAAATAAGCATTTGTTATTATTAATTTTCGCTTAATAATAAAAAAGCTAAAAATCAAGAAAGAATTAGATTTGGATTCTTCGTTGCGAATTTGGTTTCCAAACTACAACCTAATCAGGAAGTCAAGTTAGGCTGAGCCTCGCAACTGCGTTACATCCCAAACTTCGGCCTGGTTTGGATGCCTCACTTACTGCAAGTTTGGAATTCGGCATATGCCTTACTTGCGCCAAATCACTGCCTCACTGAAATTTCTAGTCGGGTACTTTTTCCATGTAGATAATAGATAGATAGATAATAAACTTTATTGACCCTAGAGCCTTAGCTCCCTCAGGACCATCATAATGTACGCAATCATTAAATGATATTTTTAAAAATTAAATGACATAATTACTTCATCGCTGTTCCCTATTCAATATCCAAAGTTTTGTGTCAATTTATCAATTTTTAAATTAATATTTCCAAGAAAAAATTACAGGCTCAGTCCCTTGATACAAAAATAGCTTTTAATAATTTCAAATAAAATTCACAACTATTAATATTTTTGAATTAAAAAAAAAATTGTTGGATTTATGATACACTTATAAACAAGCACTGAGAAGAAAATTTCGATACTGATGTCCTCACATAAAGTTATCAAACTTGGTTCATTTTTATCATGATCGCAATAAGAATAGAATAGTTTGAAGCCACTGGAGAGTATAAATGTTACCCGGTGGAATTCCTCATCAGCAAAGTCCATTGACGAAATAAAGAAACCCAGAACAGTAGATTCCCGAAGTGCTGGACTATAAAAATGACCGAATATATCTCTATATGAAACAGGAAGGGGAATGTGTGAGTAAAATGGAGCTATTTGTGTGACAAACGAGAGATGTCAGTGCGTCGAGTTTAGATGGACTACTTCACCCATCCCATAAGTTTGACCAAACTACCCTAATGTGTCGTATTTAATCCATTGATTAATTCACTTCTCTTCCGCGTCCTTTATGATTAGTCTCTTCACCGCTATGTCGTCTATTATGTCCCGGGCAAGTTCGTTCTTATTTCTTCCACTTGTCTTTCCGTTTTATTCAGCTTTCATACTCTCACGCTAATCAATTTTTCTTGTGCTTAATATACTTATGAGCACGTGATAAAATTAGTTTCTTATTTTTTTTTTTGAATTATAAAATTTTATTTATTCATTAGTAATATATAGCTAATATTGTAGCTCCTCAAGCTATAAACTATAAGCTATAATAGCTAATAGCGCCTCAAGTGGACGAGTTTCATAAATGTTTTAGAAATGTTTCGCATCTGATTCATATTACTCACTTTAATTTCAACAAATATACTGTTGTGTTACTTACATAGATATTTTATCATTATTAATTACCACTTATTATGTTATACTATCTTATTACTTATTATTTTGTTCTGTAATTTACTATTACATTCTATTAATTAATACTACATTTATATTATATCCACAGATTCGGTAGAATCTGGCGCCAAATTCCGTTCAAATCTGCTGTAAACGGAGCGCCAGACTACCGACTATGTTTATTACTGTAAGCAGAACGGTATTTTGAGGTTGCAAAATTTTATTTAATTCTACGGTACTTTTTTTTCCTAAATTGTATATTACAACCGTAATTCATACTTTATTTGACTGTTATTAATTAATTATATTCACTTATAACAATTAATCTAATTGAAATTATTAAATTTAATCAGCACAAACTATAGCAACGCAAAAATTTCGATCCTGACTTTTTTTCGATGGGCAAAGTGATCTGCCACAGACTAAATAATTCGAGAATGCATAGTAATCCTTCATTAGATGGGAAACTACAGTTAAAAAAGATATTTCACAGCTTGCATCTACACCCGCCAGGGTGCGCTGGAATTATTTTTACATAAACTGTAGTTTCAAGGGGATAGTTTGCTATAAAAAATGCAACCAACGCGAGATTTAAGTTGGTACCAATTGTAAATTTTTATTATAATTACAAAAAATACTAAAATCCGAACAAAAACAGTTTCACTGTAAAAAATCGCGTCAAGTCCACGTTCATAAGACTATTAAGAAAAAAAATTTGTTTTTTTCTTTACAAAAATATATAAAATAAAAAAATAAAAAAATCCAAGTAACCGATATGATTGTTTATGATTTTCGGAAATTAAAAAAAATTGTGGTATAAATTTAAAAATTAAGAAAAATTTTGGAACGTACTTGGTGTGCGTCATTGTGTATTTAAATTTTTTTAAAGTCCTAGTAAATAGATTTTACGAATTTCATTAAAAGTAAAATATTTTGCAACCGCGCACACTAAATACGTTCCAAAATTTTTTTTCTTAATTTTTAAATTTATAACACAATTTTTTTTAATTTCCGAAAATCATAAACAATCATATCGGTTACTTGGATTTTTTTATTTTATATATTTTTGTAAAGAAAAAAACAAATTTTTTTTCTTTATAGTCTTTTGAACGTGGACTTGGCGCGATTTTTACAGTGAAACTGTTTTTGTTCGGATTTGATATTATATTAACCTTATATGCACTCATTATTTATTTGATTATTATGGTTCTTAGGGAGGACCTGCTCTAGGATCAAAATTTAATAAATAATATATGCCAAGACAAATGGCAAGGTATTTTAATTACAATTTTATTTTAGTAATTAATATTTAGCTGAAACAAATTTCAAATGAAAAATTACTAATAAATACAGAGGAAACTCTATACAGCAAAACTCTATTTAAGGGGTTATACGCAGTTGCAAAGCTAAAAAAACAACATTTTTTTATGAATTTTTTCTAGACACAGTTTTAATTACACTGATAGAAGGATTTATTTATAGTTAAAAGATTTGTTAATATTTAACAAATCATTTATTAAACCATTTGTTAGTTCTTAACAAATATTTATTAGTATTTAAAAAGATTTATTAATATTTAATAAATGAATATCAGATTTATTAAATACAAACAAATCATTTTAAATACTAAAAATATTTGTTTAACACTAAAAGCGGTCTCTAATAAATGATTTGTTACATATTAAAAAATATTATTTAATACAAATAAATCCTTCTATCAATGTGATGGTTATTTAAATAGAGCCTACTTTCAAGAATACAATAGCGCATCAATCATGTAAAAATATAAATGTGCACCGCTCCTGTAGAAAATATTCTGAACGATCTCTAAAAAAAAGGCGCTTGGCGGTGATCTCCATTTCGGTGGTTTGGATTATCTGAAATCAAAAAATATGGTGAATTCTTTTACAGGATAGATTAATGCAGGTATTGGACGAAGGAATAAGAAAAATTTTGATTTTTGACAAAATGGCGTCTATTTGTAAAAAATTTTTCGTTTTTGTTGAAAAACAATTTTCCAAATTGTTAAAAAAAAAATAGTAATAATTTTTTTGAATCTTATTCCTTCGTCCAATACCTGCATTAATCTATCCTGTAA
Organism: Cotesia glomerata; assembly: GCF_020080835.1. Lineage (NCBI taxonomy): Eukaryota > Metazoa > Arthropoda > Insecta > Hymenoptera > Braconidae > Cotesia > Cotesia glomerata. Next base: position 26,477,363 of record NC_058162.1, read on the forward strand.
AAGAATTCACTATATTTTTGATTTCAGATAATCCAAACCACCGAAATGGAGATCACTGCCAAACGCCTTTTTTTTAGAGGTCGTTCAGAACATTTTCTATAGGAGCGGTGCACATTTATATTTTTACATGATTGACGCGCTATTGTATTCTTGAAAGTAGGCTCTATTTAAATAACCATCACTTGTAATTGATAATTAAAACTGTGTCTAGAAAAAATTCATAAAAAAATGTTGTTTTTTTAGCTTTGCAACTGCGTATAACCCCTTAACGAAAAACTCGGTATAACGTAAAAAATTCCAAAGTTTTTTTGGTTTACATTTTTATTCCGATATTCACGGAAAAAAGAAAACTCGAAAAATTACAATATATAATCTAACGTGGCGCTTCGTGATGAAACTGAAAAAATTACAGTTTCAGATTGTAATTATTACATATCCTTTATTAAAAAATTGATGTGGCCTTTTTATTGTTGTCGCTGTTCGTTGCTATGGTAACCACTTTGGCAACGGTTACCATAGCAACGGTTACCATGGCAACAGTTACCATAACAACGGTTACTATGGCAACGGTTACCATAGCAACGATTACCACGGCAACTGTTGAATATTAATAAGTTAAATTTGTAAAAATATTGATTAATTAAATTGTCGGTAATAAACATTGTCATTTTATAAAAATTACATTGTAGAATGTAATATTTACATTGAAAGATCTGAAGATTATTCAAAGTTTGAATTTAGAAAAATGTTATTTTGAACTGTAATTTTTCTAGTTTTTAATACGATGGGACACTTATTACTATTTATAACGTGATTTTTCGAGTTTTTTTTCCGTGTTTCAACACTCTATATAACGTCACTCTTCGTAACAAAATAATTCGTTTAGCTTTAAATGTAGTCGACTCAAAACCATAAATATTTATAGGAAATATTATAGACTGAGTATTTTAATTACCTCAATCTAAAATTTAAGTTTGTAAATTCTTATTGTATTTTTCTAAAAAATTTTTCTATGAAACATTAAGTAAAATTTTGATAAATTACTATAGAGACAATTTATAAAAAAAAAAACTACTTAAAAATTAAAAGAAAATATTAATGCAATTTTTTTTTATTAAAAATTTGTTAAATCAACCAAAGAATAGTATTTTACATTAATTTTTTAAATTTGTAAATGCGTATTTTGTAAATTTCTTACTAAATGAAAATTTTATTTTATTTCTTAATAAAAAAAATTAATAAATAATAATTAAAGAAAATTTTCTCACGGGAGTATAAATCTCAAAGATTGTTCTATAAATATACAGTTCATACATAATTATTTCCCAAGAAACAATAATTATTTCCCAAAAACTCCCTCTAAAATTAAGTCACTAGAAATAAAACTATAAAACAATTTATCAAGATAAAATGTCACATAATAGCTTATTCATGCAGGAAATCTTTGAAGCCTGCTAGAATTTCATTCGTAACACCCCCGGACTAAGCCCGCGCTTTATCCCGTTTTAATGATGTTGGTCAATCGTCAAGCTGAATCAACCATTACTAAAAAAAAAAACATCAATTTTCCTTAACTTTATTTATGCTAGTCCTCGGTATATTAAATTATAAATAATTACAATAAACAACTTTTCCAATTAGCTTTTCTTGAATAAAATAAATCGTTTTTCTGTTTGTTAGCTTTCGGCAAAAGAAATTAAATTTACTTATGAATGTTATATTATGATTATGACAAAGTTTAATAAATTTCTTGAGTTTGGAGTTGTAGTTGACGTATTGCATGGACGAAAGTAAACAACCAATGCATTTTTCGAAATGTCCGGGCGGAAATGGATAAAACCACAGTTTGAGAAATGTTTGGTAAACATTCTTCCGTGTCAACGCTTTGGGAATCGAGAGAATTGATTGAAAGATTATACTAGTGCATTTGTGTCTTCATATGTGAGTGTGTGAGTGTGTGTTTTAGAGAAAGGGTGACACGAAATACATCTTTTCTCTATTTTCCGTCTTATTTTTGGACTTCTATCCCGGTTTTATTCTTTTAGTACATAACGTTAAAAGGACGAATCGTGGGTAAAAGTTAGAAGCTAAGAGTGTGCTGCGAAATTCAACGACGGTAGATCTTATCGTGGCAACGCGGTTTCTAACTTTGTTCCTTCTTATACTCATCCACTAAACCACCCCCTCAGCCCTTATCCACCCCCAGTGTGCCCTGCCGTTTTAAGCCTGGGTTTTATTTCTATTTTTAGTTTTTTGCTCTATTATATACGTTTCGATAAGTCGAGTCTGTTTTTTTAAACGACTTCATTGTATTTTATTTTTTTTGCACGCCTCAAAGCGCTAAAAACTGACTTGCTTAATTTTTAATCTATATTATTAAGAAAATAAGGAAAATTTTGTGGTCAGTATATTTATATGATAAAATGGGGCTTTATGGTTAAATTTGGTATCATTAGAAAGGTCTTGACCTGGAGTTCTGCCTTTTCAAGGTTATTTAATAGTAATAAAAAAGATTATTTGGACTTGAAAAAAAAACTTTGTTAATATTAATATAATTATATTTCATATAAATAAAATTTTATTAGTATTTAACAAAATTTTCTTAAATACTAATATGTGTTTATTAAAATAACCACGAGCGTCGCTTTCGTTTGCTGTCATTAATACGCGTAGTTTGTACTTGTTCCAAAAGTTTTACGGTAAGCAAATAATCTCAAAAAAAAAAAATTAATATTGATCAATTTAATTTATTAAGGTATATAAACATATAAAAGTTAGATATGCTTAATTACAATACATAATTTATGTTTCATAACATAACATAAATTTTTATTAATTATAATATAGTCAATTATATCTTCACAGTAATATATTTTAATAAATAATATTAAGATTTTTCAACGAGACATCCTAACCTAGCCTATTTGTTTACTCCCGACTTTTATGTTGTCTTTATGACATACAATATCTTTTACATACTAAGAAAAATTTATTAGTATTTAATAAAATTTTATTAGTATTTAATAAAACATATATTATTATTTAAGAATAGTATATTACACACCTGTGGCAAGAAAATGAGAAATGTCTCAGAACACATATATGTTGCCCGAGGCGAAGCCGAGGTCGACATATATGTGGTCTGAGATATTTATTATTTTCCTGCCATAGGTTTGTATACTATTTTTCTGTCCGACAGAGGCGGAAAGCGGCAATTTCGTTTAGCGCAGCGGGCCGAAAGTTGCCACTTTCAGCCTGGAGGCAGAAAAAATTTTATTAGTATTTAAAGAAATTTTATTAATATTTAATAAATTTTTATTTGAGATTAGCCAAATAAACGTTTTATTAAATAGTAATAAAATTTCATTACTATTAAATAAAATTGTCTCTTATTGTAGATACATAATTAAGAAATGACCTTGTATCTTGTGAACTATTGACATTTTTAAAGATATAAGCTCATCCCGATGTTACTCTCATCGAGACCTTTCATTTGAGTACCCACATCAATTTTTCATATATTTTATATATTTATATATTTTACAAATACCATATATATGAAATATATAAAAAATGCCATGTGGGTACTTAAATGAAAGGTGTCGATGAGTGTAACATCAAAATGAATTTATATCTTAAAAAATGTCAATAATTAATGAATGACCCTGTATCTTGTGAACTATTGACATTTTTAAAGATATAAGCTCACTCTGACATTATACTCATCGAGACCTTTCATTTGAGTACCTACATCAATTTTTCATATATTTATATATTTTATATATATATATATATATATATATATATATATATATATATATATATATATATAAAATATATCAAAAATGCATGTGGGTACTCAAATGAAAGCTCTTGATGAGTGTAATATCAGGATGCGCTTATATCTTTAAAAACATCAATATTTAAAAAAGTTCAGTGCAATTTAACAAAAGTAATTATTTAATAACGCAAAATTTTATTCATTTGTAGTCCACTAATCACGGAAGTCACATAGTGACTGCAAAGTTGCTAGTTAGTAATAAAAAATGTATAAATATTTAGCAGAATGTCATAATTGAAAATATATCACCCAGAAGTTAGCGAAGCCTTTGACAGCAAATGTGTCGCGATATTTGGAGCATTAGCGGAGTGAGTTACGAGCTCTTGATAAGATAAGCAAATAGAAATAAAAATAACAATAAAAATAATATATGAGTAGACGAAATGGCTGTCAAAAATGATAATAAACTCAGATGTTTTCACAGAGAGAGAGAAAAGTAACGTATTAAATAAATTGTTTACCGCACAAGGAGAGTTTCCGTTTCGATTAGCCGGGCATAAAGTTTGAAATTCGATAATGCAGAAGGGCGTCCCGACGTCTCGCTCGGCTGTGCACATCCGGGAAACTTTTGTCGTCGGTCCGTCGCGTCCGACGACGTCCAACCTTGCGCGCCACCACGGCGACGTCTGTCCCAAAACTACAAAGGGTTGAGAACACTGTCATACTTAGATCTGATTTTAGTCATCATCATCATCATTAGTATTATCATTATGGATATTTTGACAACATTCTTGACGGTCTAGTGGCGAATCAATTGGATGCTAATGACCGGCGTTAAACTTGTGTTCTTTTATGTCGATATTAAAGCTCAACAGCTTTTTGTAGAATGTCGTCGGTATATATATGACTGAGACACTCTTAAACCAATTGAGGTTCTTCGCTGAAGCAGCTTGAAAGCTTGGACGCTGCAAGAAAGATGGCTGCTAAAATGTATGAGTCGATAATGACGCCATCTGGCTCGCATCGTCAAACTTTATCGAAGTTTTAATACCCTCGCAAGAAACTACAAGCTGGTTTTGATTTTTAGATACGTTTTAGAGATAAAAAATTGATTTTTTTTTTATATTACAAAAACACTATAAAAAAATTTTATTTACTATTAAATAATTAATAAATTAACTAGAAATTTTGCAGTCACTATGTGACTGCCGTCACTTGTGAACTATAAATAAATAAAATTTTGCGCTATTAAATAATGACTTTTATTAAATTGCACTGTATTTTCTTAAGGGGGTAGATGCACTCAGAAGCGTAAAAAAGCATAAAAATTTTAAAAAATTTATTTTTTACAGTAATTAATTTTATTTTACAAAATAAATTATACAGAGTTCTTATACAATGCTTTAACTTAACATTTATGAAAAAAAAAAAAATATATATATATTATTTATTAAAATATCGCCATATTAGTTGAATCCTCTCCCGCGAGTAGTGCTTCGCGGTGACCATCACAGCAGCTTTCTAGATCATCTGAATTCGAAAAACCAAGGTGAAACCTTTAGTTTAATAATAAATCCAGTCTTTAATCGAAGCTTTTTTTTTTTTTTTGAAAATTTACAAAATGGTGGCATTCGAAACTTTGGACTCTGATTTTCGATAAAAAGTTGAAAGTTAATTGTTTAAAAAATATAGTAATTGTCAACAAAAATCAATATCCTCCGATTAAAGACTAGTTATTAATGCCAAAAAGATAATATTAAAATTTCATCAATACCCACCGAATGGTTTTCGAGTTATATTGGTCACCGAATGGAAAAACACAGTTTTGATAAAAACGCGTTTAAAGTTTTTTAAAAGTAGATCTTGTTTAATTTTGGTGTTAAGTATCTAATTGAATGGAAAAAGTTAGATTTTGCGTAATTTTATCTGTTGAATCTGAATGTCACATTTTTTTGCTGATAATTTGAACATTTAATTGTTTATAGCTAATTGTTTAAATAATTTCTTTGAAAAATTTCATTTTTTTAGATTGATTTTTTTATTTTCGTATATTTTAAGAATTTTTAAAGCGAAAGTATTCTTTACAAAATTTGGTTAAATTCAATATTCATCGAGTTATTAAACTTTGAAAAATTTTTGCTAGAAAAATTTAGTCCAACTAGCTTACACTCGTTTATCACATAAAATTTTTAGCCTAATAGAATTATTTAGATATTAATATTGAATCATCAATACCTGGACCATATAATAGAGCTTCTGCAGATTTTGAAACTTCTAAAACACACGCAGAAAAAAATTTTGTTAAAATAACCTAAGATATGTTCTAGTAACAAATGCATTTGTTAACATAGGGATAACAAATTATATGTTAAAATAACAAAATTTAGGTTATAGCAAGTTATTGATTTGTTATAACAACAATAGTATATTGTGTAACTAGGGATGAAACAAAACGATTTCAGACCAGAGTGAAGTTGCCTGCCCGAGCGAAGCGAGGGCTGGCATCACTCTGTCTGAAATCGTGTTTCATCCCGTGTCACACATTATATTTTTCATATAAGTTGCATTAAAAATGCTAGTTTCAATGTCTGGAGCCAACCAGAACTAGATAGTTTCAGACAAACAGCGAAAATACCATTTTATTATGAAACTTATAATAAAATAGAAAGTAATAGTTTATTTTTTACCAAACATTATTCGTAAATTGACAAGTTTTCTTTTATCATTCTTATTTATGCTTAATAACAGAATTATAATATGTCAGTACAGTTAACGGTTAGAATGACAATTATAAAGGTATAAAATAAACAAACAATTGATAGGATTGAAAATAAAGCTGCAACTTCACCTCGCGGACAGAAAATCGTCATTTTCTGTCCGCCGGGAAGAAATAATTGATACCTGCCCGGCACAGTCGCATTGGTCTGAAATTGTCTAGTTTCGGTTGGCTCAACAGGCATTGAAACTCACATTTTCAATGCAGGTTATATGAAATAGTATATTACACACCTAGGGAAGTAAAGTAAGAAATGTCTCAGATCACATATAGTTGTTGGCCGAGGCGAAGCCGAGGTCAACAAACATGTGATCTGAGGCTTTCTTATTTACTTCCCGTGGAGTGTATACTATTTTTTTGTTCGACGAAGGCAGAAAGGGGCAACTTCGTTTAGCGCAGCGGGCCGAAAGTTGACGCTTTCTGCCCGTCGAGCAAAAAAACAATTTGTTTACTATATCAAAATCTTTAAGTAGATTCGCCAAAATAATTTAGTTGGTATAACAAATTTTTTTGTTGAAACAGCAAAATTATTCTATTAAAATAACAAATAAATTTACATTAAATGTTACATTAAATTTTATAAGAATCCATAATTTAAAAATATGCTATAATCAGTGATATCTGATTTGGAAAATATTTTAGCAACAAATTAGTTTTGTTATTGCAATAAAATGATTTCGTTAGGACAATATTGTTAACAAATTGATTTGGTGATTTAACAGACTGGTTTGTCAGTACAACTAGAAACATTTTGTTAATGTGATTAATGGATTTGTTACTATAACTAAACTCACTTGTTACCAGAACATATTTTTCAGTTATCCCGTCTTTTGTTATTTCAACAAAATCATTTTTATGCGTGCATCTAGCTGGTGTTGTCTTCGAAGCATTCTGCCCTCTCGGGTATTCTCGTTTGGCCGCCTGTTCGCTAAATTTATTCGTTCTGAATCTCTATTTTCCGTGTAACGGTGAGAATTGGTCCACTACCTGCTCTAGTCACAACCGAGAGGTTTAATGTTGCTTCAGTAATTACTAAATATCTTGAAAACTATTCCTCGGATTGACTTGAAATTTTCAGAGAATATTCTTAAAACATCATACTTAAAGAAAATGGAAAAAAAAATCGATTTTTCAAAAATTCTAAGTGCATCTACCCCCTTAAATACAGTTATCAAGAGCTAAAATTTAATAATTTTTTGGATAAATTGTTTCAATTTTTTTTGATAAGTTAATAATTTTTTAAAAAATGAAATGAAAATGTGAATAGAAAAATAGTTTTCTGTTGTTTGTAGTGTTGTTAGTATGAGTGTCGCAATATCCGGCGTCATCTGGTGGAAGTGCTCAAAGAGATATCCGCGAAACAAGTTTTCCCGCAATTTTCCTCGGAGCGTGATAACCATCACATCGCGGGAGTGAAATGAAGAAGAGAGCTGAGATGAGTAAAGTAGTAGACAGTAGAAAGTAGAGTTTAGTTTAGATGAGCAGAGAGCAACGGAGGATAAAGGATAGTTGTTGGATGGCGGATGCCGAAGGAAAAGATGACCCAGGGGGTTGCCCGGTGGCTATAATTTCATTAGCGGCTGCTGAGACAAATGAGCGAGCATTGCGAGACGCGCCGGCTGGCCGGAAGAATCTCCGGCCCGTCGGAAATAACAACACGCTATAGAAAATCACCTCCCTTAACTCCACCTCATTTCGGCCGAGTGAGAAGTAGAAATTGAGATGATGCTTTTCTTTTGTTCGTCATATCTCTCGGGACTCTGCTAAGTACCTAAATATGTCAGATAAATTTATGCCCGAGGGCTTTGATTTTTCTTGAAGTTTATTTTTAATTTTTTTTATAGAATAAAAATTTCAACTTTTTTTATGTTGTCAATTTGATTAACTTGTGACTTGAAAAAATTTATTTGAATTATTATATTTTATAGAATTAGAAAAGAATTATATTCAGTAGTAGCTTTCCAAAAATATGAAAATTTGAATTTGTAATTAGAATTGCAATTTAATTTTAAATTACTAACAATATATTTACCTTAAGCAAAACATATTCTATTCCAAGTATTATTATTATTCTTGCTACAACTTTCTTCCAATTTCTCACCAAATAATTATTTATTTGGCAACTTGCAACTCCACTTATAAAATTATATGTCAGTTTATAAAGAGACTAACGCTTTAATAAAGTAACCTCTGGATTTATTTTAAAGTTCCCGACTATTCAGACCTTAAAATACTAAAACAAAACGTTATTAACAATTAATAAATATGTTAGCATAAAACGGAGGTGTTTATTATGTTTGGAGATGTCGAACAAGTGGAACAAATCGAAGAATCTAACTTTTGTTGATTGTAGTTAATTCCTCGGCCTAACGGTCTGTAAGCGAAAAACTTTGGACTACTTTCGCCACCTATCTGCTAAACCAGACACTATTTACTGTTGATAAATTTTTTTGAACTAAAATTATCCAAAATCTAAACTATAATGTTGAATACTATTAAAATGACTGTTGCTGTTTGCTTAAGAAAATATTTTTTGCCCTCCGGGCGAGAAAGTGGCAACTTTCGTCCCGCTGCGCTAAACAAAGTTGCCGCTTTCCGCCTTCGTCGGACAAAAAATAGTATACACTCCACGGGAAGTAAATAAGAAAGCCTCAGATCACATGTTTGTTGACCTCGGCTTCGCCTCGGACAACAATTACATGTGATCTGAGACATTTCTTACTTTACTTCCCTAGGTGTGTAATATACTATTCTTCTATAAATTCTTGAAGCTTAAATTTTTTTTGTTACTCCCGTGAAATTATTTTCAAATTTTCTTGTTGAAAATTTGAATTTGGAATTAGAATTGCAATCTAATTTTAAACTACTAACAACTAACAATATACTTACCTCAAGCAATACACGTATTATTTCAAGTATTATAATTATTCTTGCTACAACTTTCTTCCAATTCCTCACCAAATAATTATTTGTTTGGCAACTTGCAACTCCACTTATAAAATTATATGTCAGTTTATAAAGAGACTAACGCTTTAATAAAGTAACCTCTTGATTTATTTTAAAGTTCCCGACTATTCAGACCTTAAAATACTAAAACAAAACGTTATTAACAATTAATAAATATGTTAGCATAAAACGGAGGTGTTTATTATGTTTGGAGATGTCGAACAAGTGGAACAAGTCGAAGAATCTAACTTTTGTTGATGGTAGTTAATTCCTCGGCCTAACGGTCTGTAAGCGAAAAACTTTGGACTACTTTCGCCACCTATCTGCTAAACCAGACACTATTTACTGTTGATAAATTTTTTTGAACTAAAATTATCCAAAATCTAAACTATAATGTTGAATACTATTGAAATTACTCTTGCTGTCTGCTTAAGAAAATATTTTCTTCTATAAATTCTTGAAGCTTAAATTTTTTTTGTTACTCCCGTGAAATTATTTTCAAATTTTCTTGTTGAAAATTTGAATTTGGAATTAGAATTGCAATCTAATTTTAAACTACTAACAACTAACAATATACTTACCTCAAGCAATACACGTATTATTTCAAGTATTATAATTATTCTTGCTACAACTTTCTTCCAATTCCTCACCAAATAATTATTTGTTTGGCAACTTGCAACTCCACTTATAAAATTATATGTCAGTTTATAAAGAGACTAACGCTTTAATAAAGTAACCTCTTGATTTATTTTAAAGTTCCCGACTATTCAGACCTTAAAATACTAAAACAAAACGTTATTAACAATTAATAAATATGTTAGCATAAAACGGAGGTGTTTATTATGTTTGGAGATGTCGAACAAGTGGAACAAGTCGAAGAATCTAACTTTTGTTGATGGTAGTTAATTCCTCGGCCTAACGGTCTGTAAGCGAAAAACTTTGGACTACTTTCGCCACCTATCTGCTAAACTGGACACTATTTACTGTTGATAAAATTTGTTGAACTCAAATATTGCTTTTAGTTTGTTTAATAAAATATTTCCTTTTGTAAGTCTTCAAATCTTTAATTTCTTTTTTTTTCATAAATAATTAATAAAACACATTAAAAAAAAAATCCTTATATAAGCATACAGCAAAAGTTTCTCTTTAAAAAAATTACCTAGTTAATTACAAGACGATAATACGAACTAAAAAGTATATTTAATTGCGTGGAAATATCTTAATGAACAAATAAAGTAAATGAGTTAAATAAATACGTCGTTCGTAAGAAGAAATGACGCTTAAAAGAGCATACCTTATACAAACCTTATACATATAGTTATTATTATGTGTATAAACTGATACAGGAGCGCGGAGAAGAAGTATAAGTATAAGTAGAAGCAGTTATATCTTGGTTAAAGAAGATGGCTATTTGCCGTGGTAATTACCGTCTTGATATCGCAAGAAAAACATTAATACCAAACGACGTCGACAGTTCAAACAGAGGATCCTAATGGCGAGAGGAACTTTCTGTTCACTGTCGTCGTAGCCCACCCTCCCAACTCTTCTATTTTTACTTCCCCCATCCTTCCGTTCCTAAATTTCCCCGAAACTCCGCTTGCAGATTCATTTTTTCCGGCATATATTGCTCGAACGGCGGAGTGCTCGGCAAGTAAGAAGCGGAGAATAAAATCGGGGGTTAATAGAAGAGACGGAGAAAAGTGTCTCACCCTCCGGTGAGCTTTGTCCAATTAAGCGTCCGGCTTTGGAGCCACGCGCGAAACTCCATATATTTCTGTCTGAGAGCTCAAACGAGTGGAGAAATGACGAAAGAGCCGAAAAACTAAACTCACAACCATTTCAGTACATTCATCTTTCTCTCTTTCTCTTTTGCCCTTAAAAAACCACCACCCCGCCCTCCACTCTTGCAACTCGCTCGAGTATTTCCTCGGATGTCCAACTTATCGCAATTAGCCCAATAATTTATCCCGTCTGTTTCGCCTCGTTTGACAGCACGTCACCTCTTCTCCAGGTCCTTGAAAATATTTAAATAAAAAAAAAAAACATACTTTAAAGTAGAGTCGCAAACTAGGGACAAATTTTTCTCATTATATATCAGAAATCAAATGTCACTATGACTCGATTCTTTTTTATTCTTAAGTATCAACATTTGTCGTTTATTTCGTTCGTTTTTATACTTTTTTTTGCTGCTTGACTAGAGGGGATGTTTTTTACTTCCACTTGAATTCAATAATTCGTATAATAGGGATACTTTAACGTATTGTGTGTAATTTTATTCTATCGATTCATGAGCTTGAGTTTATTCGATTCAGTTAATTATCAGAGTAAACGAATAATATTGAAAAATTTTTCTCCACTTCAATTGATGAAATACTTGAAACTATATTATTGAGAGAATAAGCAAAATTTTGTGGCCAGTGTATTTATATAATAAAATGGATTTTTATAAATTTGGTATCGTTGAAAAAGTCTTGATTTGAATTTGTGCCTTTTTATGGTTTTATATCATTCTCACCGATAGTCAATTTATTATGATAAGTACTTAGGCTGCATTCAAAAATAATCTATCTCTAGGTACGTAATTAAGAAATGACCTCGTATTTTGTGAACTATTGACAATTTTAAAGATATAAGCTCATCCCGATGTTACACTCATCGAGACCTTTCATTTGCGTACCCACATCAATTTTTCATATATTTTATATATTTATATATATTATATATATATGTATTTATGAAAAATATATGAAAAATTGATGTAGGTACTCAAATTAAAGCTCTTGATGAGTGTAACATCGTAATGAGCTTATATCTTTTATATATATGTTATATATATATGTATATATGAAAAACATATCAAAAATGCATGTGGGTACTCAAATGGAAGCTCTTGATGAGTGTAACATCGAAATGAGTTTATATCTTAAAAAATGCCAATAATTAAGAAATAATCTTGTATCTTGTCAACGACTGACATTTTTAAAGATATAAGCTCATTCTGATGTTATACTCATCGAGACCTTTCATTTGAGTACCCACATCAATTTTTCATATATTTTATATATTTATATATATTATATATATGTATTTATGAAAAATATATGAAAAATTGATGTAGGTACTCAAATTAAAGCTCTTGATGAGTGTAACATCGAAATGAGCTTATATCTTTAATATATATGTTATATATATGTACATATGAAAAATATATCAAAAATGCATGTGGGTACTCAAATGGAAGCTCTTGATGAGTGTAACATCGAAATGAGTCTATATCTTAAAAAATGCCAATAATTAAGAAATGATCTTGTATCTTGTCAACGACTGACATTTTTAAAGATATAAGCTCATCTCGATGTTACACTCATCAAGACCTTTCATTTGCGTACCTAAATCAATTTTTCATATATTTTATATATTTATATATATTATATATATGTATTTATGAAAAATATATGAAAAATTGATGTAGGTACTCAAATTAAAGCTCTTGATGAGTGTAACATCGTAATGAGCTTATATCTTTTATATATATGTTATATATATATGTATATATGAAAAACATATCAAAAATGCATGTGGGTACTCAAATGGAAGCTCTTGATGAGTGTAACATCGAAATGAGTTTATATCTTAAAAAATGCCAATAATTAAGAAATAATCTTGTATCTTGTCAACGACTGACATTTTTAAAGATATAAGCTCATTCTGATGTTATACTCATCGAGACCTTTCATTTGAGTACCCACATCAATTTTTCATATATTTTATATATTTATATATATCATATATATGAATATATGAAAAATATATCAAAAATGCATGTAGGTACTCAAATGAAAGCTCTTGATGAGTGTATCATCTGAGTGTATCAGCTTATATCTGTAAAAATGTCAATAGTTAAGAAATTACAGTGCAATTTAATAAAAGTCATTATTTAATAAAGCAAATTTTAAGTGACTGCAAGGTTGCTAGTATTTTAACTCCACAAATTTCTTCCTGTGTCTTTTTTCAGTAAGTTTTTATATCTTAAGCTTTGTTTATTTCTTTTATAAAAATATTCGTAATTTATAGACGATGAATAATCGCACTTTTGAAAATAATTTTCAGTAAATAATAATTTCCAACGTTAAATATCGAAAACAAAGAAATCGAGTTATTAAGCCATTCCTTAACGCATAAACGGCAAATGAGAATCGCTGAGGGTACAGAGCAAAGCACCGTACAAGTCGCAGTTATCGGCTAATGAAAAAACTCGAGGCTCAATCCGGGGTTCATAAAGAGCTTGCTCCTGTTTGCTGCCAGTGGAGTGGGCGGCTTATCTTGGAATTTTTTTAAAGATTGCCCTCGTGTGTCGTATTAAGGGTAGCTTCTTCTCTTGGTGAGTCTCCGCGAATTGGAGCTCGTTTGGTTGTGCTCGGTGGCGGGCCTTCGACCCTTAACGCATCCCCGAGGCGGTGGTGCACGTAAATAGCTACTTGTCGCTTCATTCCCGAGCCACCAGAGTTTAAATTTTCAGCGTTAAGATAATAGCGTAATGCTGCCAAGATTAAATCGATCTCATTTTTTTTCTCTAGTTACTTTTTGCATAATCACACTTAATTTACTTTTCTAGTCACGAGCTCATTTACATAGTCCCTGGCTTTATTTGTTTATTTCTATAGAAGCTCATTAAGAAGAAAAAAAATCAAAGCTGAAAATTTTCTTTATTTAAAAAAAACAGTAAAAAAAAAAAATTGTCATAATTTTAAAAAATTCTAAAAAATATCAAGTATTTGTTAATTTTGGTATCAACGAAGATCACAGATTATAAAATTTAATTAAAAAAAAAAATCAGAGGTATAGGTAATAGTATATTACACACCTAGGGAAGTAAAGTAAGAAATGTCTTAGATCACATGTAATTGTTGGCCGAGGCGAAGCCGAGGTCAACAAACATGTGATCTGAGGCTTTCTTATTTACTTCCCGTGGAGTGTATACTATTTTTTTGCTCGACGAAGGCAGAAAGGGGCAACTTCGTTTAGCGCAGCGGGCCGAAAGTTGACGCTTTCTGCCCGTCGAGCAAAAAAATTAATTTCAGATTCTAGAGAAAAAAAAAAAAAAAAAATTCTGTCATAATTTTAAAAAATTCTAAAAAATATCAAGTATTTGTTAATTTTAGTATCAACAAGATCATAGATTATAATTGGTATTGAAAAAATTAATTTTTCGTTCTAGAAAAAAAAAAAAAAAAAAAAAAAAAAAAAAAAAAAAAATTCTGTAGCCTGGATTCGAACCAGGGATTTTCGAGTCAACATACGATGCTTATAATGGTGGACCACATATACTCTGCCGTCCATCTTACTTACACTTGTTTTTGATATGAATTTTTAGCAATGACCTATCAATGTAAATAGTCAGAATTCAATGAATTTTTAATTACAATTTCAAAAATCTCTCATACACCTTGATCGTCCATCATTTATTTTAATTACAACAAAGTTAAATTAAAAAAGCTCGGACAAAGAAAAGCACCCTTGCAACTTGAATTTTTCTCTCAAGCCGTTTTCGCTTGCTACCAAACTTTTCCATCCCAATTGACTCAGCAAGACTTAACCCTACCTCTTGATTATTTTAATAATTTTTCTCCCTATTTCTTAGCTCACACCTGAAGCTCTTTTAATTTTTATTACCCGTCATCCGGCGGAAGGTCTTTGTCTACCAAACTCACGAAAATAAACTCAGTAGCCCGTTGGCTGGCAGTAAGAAAACCCCGGAACCCATAAAAAAAGCTCACCGCAAAAATCCGAAACTAAAAATCTGGAAAAACAATTCCGTAAATCAGTAACCCATTGCTACGGTAAAAAGACAACCGTCAGAGGAATGTACGATCGAACCGGAGTTTTAGAAAGAATTTTAATATTCCTATTTTCAGAAGCACAAATAACTGAAAAAAACTCGATAAACCACATCAAGGAACTAACTCCAATGCAAAATTTAAAAGTTCTAGTGTCCAATCAAAAGATATACCCATCCGGGATTTTATAATTTCACTATTTTAAAAGCCACTTCCATCCGAATTACATCTAGCAGGTATATAGCAAAAGTTTCCTCCAAGGTTTCTGTTATAGAGCTTACGAGCAAATCTATTACACCCATAGGTCTGCAAAATCCGCCAATCCAGAGCCTGGTCAGTAGAGAGTTTAGTTTATCTCTGGCTATTGCAACGTTCGCCCAGAAATTTAGCTTAGGATCCATCGGCAAGCTTCTAAGGTCAGCAAACTAACCAAGCATCCTCAATTGGACCAACGACCTCTATTTCCTACTACAGTCATCCGTACACGGAAAAAAGTAAACTGTAATAAATAACAGTCGATTTATAATAAGTAATGATCAACTGCTAAAAATTACCATTTCAAACAGTAAAATCCTGATTTTACTATTCACTTTATAATATTTACCATTTAAACGTTACAATTTACTCTTTACGTGGAAGAAAATACTATTTCAAATAGTAATATTCGCTCTGTAAATGTCTAAAATGTTAAAGTATAATAATTAATAATTCAGACTTTGATATTTATCATTTCGTACCTAAAAAATGATCTTATGATATGTAAAATGTATAAAATAAAGTTAGTAAATTTCTAATACAAGTAACGTCAATATTTACAAAGTAAAATGGTAAATTTTAAACGCAACATTAAAAATCAAACTGTAATTATTGACTTGCTTGGACTGGTAAAATGTATATTTTAAAAGTATAATTTTTACTGTTTCAAATGTTAAATTCTCCCAGAGTGAGACCCCCTTCTCTTTCATTTGAGTTCTCCTTCTCCTCATAATATGGACTATATTTTGAAATGGCAATTTTTACTGTTTGAAACTGTAATTTTTTAAGATGAAAGAGTCGTTATTTACTATAGTACCCTAGTAGAAATAATCGAGTTTTCACTGGATATAAACCAGTAACTGGCCAGTGATATCCAGTAAAAAGCTTGAAATCGCGCCACCTACAACTAAGTCATAAACATTGGTTACACCGACAGTGTATCTTTACTAGTGTGTGTATGTTTGTTTATTTTTTGTTAACCTGTACGCATCATTATTGTAATTGTTATTAAAAACAGTATAAATAAATCAAAATTAGTGTTTATTAACGTGTAAATAATTTCCAATATATATTTCAAAATGGATGCAGTGAAAAAATGACACATTATACACAATTGCGACTGTGGGCATTAAAAAAATCTCAATTCAAAATAATCATTTTTCTTATTCTAAAATGTTAGATTTATTATTAGTCTATCAGTCTAATGATATTATATATTTTATAATGTACACATAAATGAAACTTTTTATATCATCATATCGTTTATTAAACATTATTTTGCATTTATTTGACAATTTTAATAACGCCTTAATAACCTCAGAATTTAAAACTGACAGTTTCACTAAAGCCGCCATAATGTTTTGTTAGATCTCTAGTAAAACTTGCCAGTTACTAGACAGAAACTTGATATTACACTGGCCAGTTACTGGTTTAAGTCTAGTAAAACTGGCCAGTTACTGGCTAAAAACTTGATTTCATTTCTACTAGGGTAACAGCTACTAATCACTTATTTTGGATATTAAATTATAAATTGTGGCTTTTGTACTTTCTACATTAAGTTCTGTAATATTTATATTTTTGCCCCTCCGATGTCCGCTTTACTATTTGAAACTATAAAAATTAACCGGAATCCGAGTGAATATTACAGTTTACTTTTTTCCTTGTAGATTCAACAATTTGTTATATTTTTCTGGATCTACGCTATAGTACACATTAGCTGGTACACTCCACTGCAAGACCGTGAAATTCAAATTCAGATGGTCAAGCTTTGCCGAAAATGTCCTCAGTGTTGATGACACTGAGTGTAATTCAGCTAAGAAATTAAACGCTGGTCACATTCCTCAAGACAACTTCCTGATTGTCCAGAACCTGGACTATCACTTGGTCTTTTGCTGATGGAGAAAGGGAGACTGTGTCTACTGACCACCAGTATTTATGTCTCGGACACTCGTGAGTAGTTTAATTCCAGTGGGGAGGTGTAACAGCTTTCTGCATAAGACTGATTCTAACTTTGGGTTCATTCTCAAGAGCAGACTCTGTTCGGTACACTGTACCCACGTCGTCCACTGGACCCGCTAATGGTTATGGTAATTACCGGTCCTAATTGCGAGCAATGAAATTATACGAAATATCAAAGTTTCGGAAGCGAGCCACTGGGAACAAGAATTTCAAAGTTTGTAAAATCAATGCACGTGATTGATATAATAATGATTATGGTTATGGTTAAAGGATAATGGAAAATTTTTTTTTTTTTTTAATGGAAAAATTTAATAATTATTATATTGAAAATTTATATCACGAACGGAATTAATTAAGTGACTGCTGGAGAGTTGGGAATTGAATTAGTTGCCGTGGTAGGTGCCGAGTGAGAAATATCCAATTTTCAGAATGGAAAAGCACATTAGCTGAATGTTTAATTGCTAAGAGGTAGCCAACCACTAGACCAGTGGCTAACTCACTCGTATCTGCATTTTCGGGGTGTCTTTATTTCATTTTTTATTGTGTTACTACACTCGGCTAAAGACCGTGCCAACTTTTAGTGTATCAATTTATTTAATTACTGCGCAAGAGCTCATTTGATAATTTTTTAATAAAAACGGTTGTTATTAGCTCCATGGAGAATTAATGAGCTTCTAAACTGATTATGAAAAAAATCAGTAAACTCAAAAGTTCACAAAATGAATAATCAAAGATATTGCTTCATTTTTTTGATTCAAGTAATTGGGGACAAGCTTAATTAAATTGGGGAGGTGTAACATTTCATAAATAATTTTTTAATTTTATATTGAGAGAATTTATAGAGTTTTTAACGTCCCAAATCTCTTAAGGATCATTCGTCAGATCATATTCAGCCTAGACTAGATACTCAAGCGTCAGTGCACCAATTCTGGACATAAAAATGACTATCCATAGTCCCTTATCCTCATTACATATTATTACAACCGTAAAACTCCATTTTGCAGTAAAAAATCTAATTTTGTAGCCCAGAATGAATAAATAAATAAATTGCTTCATTTTTTTTATTAAAGTGATTGGGGATAAGCTTAGTTAAAGTGGGGAGGTGTAACATTTCATAAAGAATTTTTTAATTTCGATTTGACCCAAAATTTTATACTGAGAGAATTTGTAGAGTTTTTAATCTTTATTTTGTTCCAATTTTCCTATAAAATAAATCTATGTAGAAAATCAGCTTAGATTCTCACATGGATTTCCACATGGTGTTTTCGGATGGATTCCCACACGCTTTCCGATGAGATTTTCATGTAATTTCCTGAAGGAATCTACCAAAAAAAATTAGTATAATTACATATAGTTTTATACAAATATATATATAGTTATTTATACTGTGATAGGCTAGAAAATAAAAAAAACTGGGTACATCGAGGGATCGAACCGCGAACTTTGTGCTGGTCAGTCTTCCAAGCCACCCAGTTGTCCAAGATCTTTAATTGATATTATATTCTTAAATGACACCCAAGTATACCCTATCAAAAAACGTCCATGTAGGTTTTTACGGGGATCCATAGGAATCCACATGAGAAAGTATGGATTCATATAGGAGATATGGAATCCATATGATTCAATGTAGGAATGTATGGATTTATAGGAATCCATATAGGAAACTGGAATCCATATTTCCACAGTTTCCTATGTATATTTTCCATGAGAATATCCATGTACCCTTGCCATGTGGATTTTCATATAGAAAACCACACGCATAAAACAATTTTGTTGAAATAACAAAAGACGGGATAACTGAAAAATATGTTGTGGTAACAAATGAGTGTAGTTGGAGCAAAAAATCCATTAAGTGCATTAACAAAATATTTCAAGTTGTACTAACAAACCAGTTTGTTAAATCACAAAATCAATTTGTTGCTCCTAACAAAACCATTTTGTTGCTATCATAAAATGACTTTGTTGTTGCTGTTACAAAGTGATTTTGTTGCAATAACAAAACTAATTTACTGCCAAAACATTTTCCAAATCAGCTATGTAGCTGATTATAGCGTATTTTTAGATGTATTCTTATAAAATTTACTGTAACAAATTTATTTGTTATTGCAACAAATTCTCATTGTTATTATTACAAATTCTCTCTATTACTTCAACAAATTGTCTTTGTTACTCCAACAAATCCTCTTTGTTATTTTAATAGAATAATTTTGCTATTTCAACAAAAAAAATTGTTATACCAACTAAAGTTTTTTGTCGAATCAACTTAAAGATTTTGCTGTAGTAACAAAACTTTTTTGTTGTTATAACATATAAATAACTTGTTATAACCTAAATTTTGTTATTTTAACACATAATTTGTTATCCCTATGTTAATAAATTCATTTGTTATCATAACATATCTTAGGTTATCTTAACAAAATTTTTTTCTGCGTGCATGTACCCAGTTTCCCGTTTAGATTTATAAATCCATATATTCTGGATTTTTACAGATTCTCATACAAGTCTAAATGAAATTTTTCAATAAACAAAATAAACTTCTAAATCAATCGTTATTTCCTGCCATTTAATTTGTATCTAACCAAAAACTAATACTGCAGAAATAGCAACGGAAATTTGATAAAATTTACAATTCACTAAATATTTATAAACATACAGACGTAATATCGGAATATAGGATGGAACACGTCGATAGCACGTGGATAGGCAAGTTGGTATATTTGGAATGTTAAATCTCAACTCTGAGTAAAATCCGGACGGTGAATAAGCTCGAACTCAAAGTTTTAATCACTATCGACTCAGTCCCGTTGACTACTCCACTCTGAGGAACAAGAGTAAGAGCACCAGAAAGAGAAAGAGAGCTTCTCTACGTCTCGTTTTCTCATTTCCCGGTTCGCTCTTTCTAGTCCACCCAACCAAACTCCCCAAACTCCCCCTAGCTCACCAGAGCTCGTACCTGTCTCGTTGGTACATATGGCCCGGCCTCGCTAACTCTTGTTTGTTATTATTAAGACGTAAACTTTGGTTAATATCAAACGGACTTCATCTCACTTTGAATTAAACGACAAATGAATACCCTGATTTACATTTAGAGCTCTGTGATACCTTTTACTCATTAACTTAAAATCGGTTTATTTTTTTAGTTAATAATTAGTAATCTGTAATTTTTTAAGTATTTATAAAAAATGTAGATTGGGTGGCAGATTCATGATTAAATATACTTTTTATGTCAATATAAGTGACCTAGTTTGTTTGTATTCGAAACAAAGCAAATAGAAAATGGTATCGTGGCAAAACTGGAAATCGCACAATCTACAACTAAAACACAAATATTGTATTCACACTTCTAATTTTTTTTTCATAAATACAATTCGTTTAAAAATCGTGTCTAGATATGCAATCAAGATTATTATCTAAAATTAATAATTAATAAATTTCGCAGTAAAAATATAACAAAAGTACCGAAAAGTACGCTGATAGAAGAGTTTGGTTATATTTAATAAGCTTTATTAACTATTAATAAATGATTTTTAAACATCATAAAATTTAATAAATATTTATTAACAGTTAATAAATTACTTATTAAATGTTAATAAATATTTATTAATGTTTGATAAATATTTTTTAACTATTAACAAATATTTATTTAAAATAAAAAACAATAATAGTAATTTTTAACTTCCCGCTAAGAAAATCAAAGATTTTCAAAAATCGGGAAGTTATTGTTTTCACCCCGTTTTGCAAAAATCGAGTTTTCATCAGATCTCGACGTTTGAAGGTCACAGGAAGCTTCCCTGACTATCCCCGCGAGGTTGTCACGGTGTCTGTATGTATGTGTGTGTGTGTGTGTGTGTGTGTGTGTGTGTGTGTGTGTGAAAGTATGTGAACCGCTTATAACTTTTGAACGGCTTGACCGATTTCATCGCGGTTGGTGCCATTTAAAAGGGCTTGACTAAACTTAGATTTTGAAAACTATTTGGACCGATTCAGATCAATAGATTTTGAGAAATCTTCAAAAAACTGAAAAAAAAATTTTTTTCAAATGTGGTTTTTTTGGAATAACTTTTAAACGACTTTATGGTTCAATTCCAAAAACTAATCAGCTTTTAACCTCGAAAAACCACGTCGATCGCCACCAGTCCGGTCAAAATCGGTTGATTCGTTCGAGAGATATCGTGAACGAAAGAAAACCGAAAAAAGTGTTTTTTCGGAATAACTCCGAAATTTCTAGCGCGATCAATTCAAAATTTAAGATTCTTTGTGAGGCTTGAAAAACTGCATCGAATGCTGCCAACCGCGTGAAAATCGGTTTATTCATTCAAAAGTTATTGCGGTTTAAAAATTCAAAAAATAGTGTCATCAAATCTCTAACAGACTTTTGAGCTCGAAGAGCTTTAAAGGATAGGAAAGCAATCTCTTTGAGCTCGGAGAGCTCAAAATAACCCATAAATTGTATTTTTGAGCTCGAAAAGCTCAAAAACGTCATTGGTGCAATTTTAAGCGCCTAAGTATGGAATTAGCGGGAAGTTGCAGGGATGGCCTTCAGGGTCAACCGTTTTCCTAATTTTTTTTGACACTTTCTATAACCCTATAAATGAAATACATGATAATAATTAAATTCACTTAATAAATTAACGTTTTTAATATTAAAAAATCTAAAAGATAATTATAAGCTTAATAAAATTTAGGATTTTACAATTAACGTTATTATAATGTAATATAATGAATGCAAATAATTTATACAGATGATTTTTGTTTATAAACAATCTTCATATCACATGACATTGCAAGCGAAACAAATTCACTTGGTAAAATATTTATTTACTGTTAATAAATATTTGTTAAGTATTAATAATAAAATATATATTAAAATTCATTGAATTAAACAATTGTCTTCAAATAAATTAAATTATTAATACAGTGATAGAAGGATTTAGTACGGAGTACTAAACTGATTTAGTAAAAAAATTTTTATTCATTTATTTGGGAAAAACAAATATTTGTACCCATCAATAATATTTGTTACAGTTTAATAAAAGATTTCTTTATATGAACAAAGCCTTATTACATAAAAATAAATATTTAGTTCCACCAAATAATATTTAGTAACAGGTACTAAATATTTCTTTGGCAAGTATTGTCGGTAGATGGCTATGCTTTAATTCCAATGTTTATGTGATACATAATCTATTTACTGACTTAGATTATTTTATTCAGCTCGATTTTGGGAGATTTATTAAACCTTTAAAAATACACATACTCCCAATAAATGTCTTCTATTTATGTCTTTTCTCAGTGGAGTTTAGTTTACATTATTAATTTGTCTATTATTGATATATTAAAAACTTGTTTAATTTTAAATTTTATAAATGTCTTAAACAAAAAAATTAGAAAAACGGTAGACCCTGAAGGCCATCCATGCAACTTTCCGCTAATTCCATACCTAGGTGCATAAAACTGCACTAATGACATTTTTGAGCTCTTTGAGCTCAAAAATACAATTTATGTGTTATTTTGAGCTCTTCGAGCTTAAAAGTCTGATAGAAGTATCATAGAACAATATTTTTTAAATTTTCTAACCGCACGAACTTTTAAATGAATCAAACGATTTTCACGCGGTTGGCAGTATTTGACAGAATTTTTTTAGTTTCATAACGAATCTTCAAGTTTGAATTGATAAAACTAGGAAATTCGGAGTAATTCCAAAAAAACACTTTTTTTGGTTTTCTTTCATTCATGATATTTCTTGAACGAATTGACCAATTTTGACCAGCTTGACGGCGATCGACGTAATTTTTTCATGCTAATAGCTGATTAGTTTTTGAAATCGATCAGTGCAGCCGTTTAAAAGTTATTCCAAAAAATGTCGTTGAGTTATGTTAAAAAAACACTTGTTTCCAAATATTTTATCGAGGATATCTCTCGAACCAATCAACCAATTTCCACGTTGTTGGCGGCAATCGACGCGGTTTTTTAAGCTTTAAAATTATTCTACATCATCAAAAACGATCCGAGAAGAAATGACGAAGTTATGTCAAAAAAACACTTTTTTCGGTTTTCTTTCGTTCACGATATCTCTCGAACGAATCAACCGATTTTGACCGGATTAGCGACGATCGGCGTGGTTTTTCAAGCTTAAAGGTGGATTAGTTTTTGAAGTTGATCGATAGAGCCGTTTAAAAGATATTCCAAAAAAACCACTTTCAAAAATAATTTTTTTCTTATTTTTTTTGAGATTTTTCAAAATTTCTCAAAATCTATCGGTCCGAATCGGTTCAAATTCTCAGGAAATCTAAGTTTGAGGGAACTCTTTAGAACGCCGTTTAGTACGTTCCGATCGATTCAGTCGTTCAAAAGTTATAAGCGAGTCACATAGTCACACACACACACACACACACACACACACACACACACACACACACACACACACACACACACACACACACGCGATTTTACCCACAGCGAGATGAGCTGGAGATGATCCTAAAGAAGAAAATCCAACCAGAGACAATAGTAGAAGCAATGTTGTCATCAAGAGCCTCCTGGAACGCCATCAGCACATTTGCAACAGAAGTCCTCATAGACTTGCGTTCCATCGAAAGAAGAAGAGCAAATGACAACAACTAGAAGAAAGGTAAAATAACACCTTAGCTACCAGAAGAAAGAGCAGTAGCTAGATCCTCCCCTCACGAAGTAATGCCTAACGGCGGTTTCCATGAGGGATTAGGGGAAAGAGGAAAAGGTGTTTAGGGTTTAGTCGGTAGGGGCGCTAGCGTCGAGTTTTAGTATGACACTGCGTTGAGTCGCCACATATCCAGGCCAAACAACTATGCCTAGAATCCGTAAAAAGGATTCCCCCCCCCCTTAAAACAAAAAAAAAAAACACACACACACACACATACAGACATAGTGACAACCTCGCGGGGATAGTCAGGGAAGCTTCCTGTGACCTTCAAACGTCGAGATCTGATAAAAACTCGATTTTTGTAAAACGGGGTGAAAACAAGGGGAAGTTAAAAATATAATTTAATGAGATTCTTTTCTTTATAATACCTTATATTTTTACTTAAAATTATTTATTTTAATTATTTTAAGTTGAAAAGTTAGTTTAAACGCTTAAATTAGTTAAAAAATTAATTTTTTTGATACCAATAAATGATTTATTGCGTAGCAATAAATCATTTGTTAAATACTACTAAATATTTATTTGGTGAAACTAAATGGGCTTTAATAAATGATTTAGTACCTATTACTAAATATTTAGTGATGAAAGGTTTGTTACTAAATAATTTAGTATCTGTTTCTAAATCTTATTGAATAGAACTAAATCCTTCTATAATTAATAAATTAATAAATTTCGCCGTAAAAATATAATAAAAGTACCAAAAAGTAAGGTCTATAAGTAAGTCCTAAAAAATTTCCAATCGATTGAAATATATTGAATAATAAAAGAGGAAATAAGACAACAATTGTTATCCAGGCGCCACGTAGGAGCTTTTGGATTTATAACGCAGTAAACTTGACGATGCGTATGATCTACACGTCACACACGTTACCACCCCCTGTGACGGGGAACGCATCCCCACGGATCGTATAAGCATCCATACTATGAACTATATATATTTTGTAGTAGACACAATAACCATCGGGTCTATCAAATAAAACTGAAATTCATCCGAACTTTTTAAAATCTCACCCCCGGGCTTAATTCCGTAAACTTTGTAAATATTTTCAGTGTTATAATTGTATACAATTTATTTGAGTGGAAATTTCTCACGTCAGTGTTAGTATACTGCAAAAAAAAAAAAAAAAAAAAAAAAAAAAGAAATGGAGAAACAAAAAAAAATATTTCAGACGAGAAATCCAAACAAGTTGGAATGTATGCGAATTGCTCGGATGTTTAATGCCCCGTGATTTCTCGACGATTCGTTAACGCTAGAAATAGTTTGCCTGTTGGAGGCAAATAAAATTGTGGTTTTGCAGAACAAGCTGAAGAGGAAGGGGTTTGGGGGCGAAAAGTGAAGAGAAATAAGGGGGTTGAAAGGGGGGCCACTGGCATTTATCAATTCCCCCAGTTTACGAAACGAAAAGTTTTAAACAATCAACGTATGCTTGTTTGTCTATCTAACTTTTTAATTAATTCTACCGTTGACTTTTACATATAAATAAATAAATGAATTTAATTTTTTTTATTTACCAATTACTGCTTCCCACGTACCTGCAACATAAATTAATATTTATATCAATATGATGGATTTTTAGATAGGATAAAGTTGAATTTGTAATGGGGAATAAAATGTTGGGTTAAATTGTAGAGTACAACGGAAAAAGGAAATTAGTGTTTACTAGCAACCTTGCAGTCACTATGTGAACTATAAATAAATAAAATTTTGCTTTATTAAATTATGACTTTTGTTAAATTGCACTGTACTTTCTTAATTATTGACGTTTTTAAATATATAAGCTCATCTCGATGTTACACTCTTCAAGAGCTTTCATTTGAGTACCCACATGCATTTTTGATATATTTTTCATATATACATATATATATATATTAAAGATATAAGCTCATCTCGATGATATACTCATTAAGAGCTTTCATTTGAGTACCCACATGCATTTTTGATATATTTTTCATATATACATATATATTTTAAAGATATAAGCTCATCTCGATGATATACTCATTAAGAGCTTTCATTTGAGTACCCACATGTAATTTTGATATATTTTTCATATATATATATATATATAAACATATGAAATATATAAAAAATTGATGTGGGTACTTAAATGAAAGCTCTTGATGAGTATATCATCGAGATGAGCTTATATCTTAAAAAATGTCAATAGTTCTCAAAATACAAGGTCATTTCTTAATTATTGATAATTTTAAAGATATAAGCTCATCCCGATGTTACACTCTTTAAGAGCTTTCATTTGAGTACCCACATACATTTTCATATATTTATATATATAAATATATAAAATATATGAAAAATTGATGTGGGTACTTAAAAGAAAGGTTTTGATGGGTGTAACATCGGGATGAGCTTATATCTTCAAAAATGTCAAAAGTTCTCAAGATACAATGTCATTTCTTCATTATATATCTAGAGATAGAGAATTAGAGAAATGGATATTTTCTCGACACCATTATCTTAAAAGTCGACTATGCTACAATAATGATTATAAATTTAATAAATTCAAAGTCTCATTAACAAAATCGAAAAAGTCTTTGGTGTTGAGAGATTTTTCAGCTCATTCCCCTCGATTAACGGGATTCGTTTGCGTACCGACGTCTCTAATCCTCAAGAAGGGTGGTTTGACAATTAGAATCACTAAGGACCAGAGGAAAGAAGTGCGGCAGAAGGCTGGCAAAAAAAAGTTTAATTATAAACACCGTGGCATTGGTAAAACGACAACGAAAACTACAACTCCGAACGACGATCCGACTATCGTCAACTCGACGGGCAAATGGTCACGGCTCGAGAAAACTCTTTCAGCCAAACGAAGGGAATCCGTCTGGAGATTATCCCCAGCTTGAAAAAGTTGTTAATTACTTGGATTTTTTCTTTCCTGTTCTTCTGCTGCCACCCACACATAGTTACATTTTTTGCTCTTTCACTTCTACACTTCGCTTTTTTTTTTTTTTTTTTTTTTCGTAAATCCGTTGCTTGTCATCGACAATTAGCGCGGATCAAATCAAGTAGTTGGAAATTTTTTTAAACAATATAAATGAATCGTTTATTTGAGAAACCCCATGAGTCAAAAACACTAAATTTTTCAGGAGAAGCAACAAACATTTTTCTCGGTTAAGTTTGCATTAACATGTTTGCATGAACCAATTATGAATAATAATAATGTTAGTATCCCGAAAAAATATTTCAGCATGAAAAAATTTAATTATTAATTACTACTATTCATAATAATGATTTGAAGTTGATTTATGGGGTTTCTCACCAAAACGAACAAAATAGTAATAAAATCATTAATTTATCAATTTTTCTCGTCAATTATTTATTATATTTATAAAATAAAGTACAAAATATGTATTGGAACTACAATTAACGAAAATTATAATAAATCATCTATTTTTAAATTCAAATTAGTGAACTGAGAGTCAACAATAAAACAACATTTTAATTTATCACAATCTAACTTTATAAAAGTAAAATTGCAAAAATTATTAAAATCAAAGCATTTAACAGTAAATATAATATATTTTTATTTGGTCATCATTAATTTTAGAATTTAAATCAGTTAAATCAGAGTCAACAATAAAATAACATATTTTTAATTTTAATCCATCAAGCGAATATTGTAAAACTCATTAAAATTCAAGTATTTAACTGTAAATTTAGTTTCTAATTATCTAATAATCAATCATTTTAAAATTAAAGTCAGTGAAATCACATCAAACAATAAAACAATAATTTAATTTAATTTTTTTAAACCCATAATGCGAAAATTATTAAAATTTAAGTATTTTGCATTGAACTAAATTTTTCTTCTCAGAAGAAGTTTTTTTGAAAAAAAAAAACAAAAAGAAATTTATTTTTGGAATTTTTAAATTGATTGTTTATTCGAAAAACCCTATAAGTCACTGACTTATAGGGTTTCTCAACAAAACGAGATTTCCCGAGTCAGAATAATGAACCTACATAAGCCTACATGAACCTACATGAGCCTACAGGACAATTTTTAATTGTTTCGATCGATATTTTTATCTTTAATTGTTTCGATTGATCAATATAACCTCGCAAAATACACTTATACCAATATTAAATAGTACAATACAAATAAATTTAAATAGTAACTAAAAATTTATTGATAAAAAAACTTAAAAATTCAATTTATAAATTGAATAATATCAATCAAAACAATTGAAAATTATTCTGTAGGCTCATACACGGGAAAAAATTTCTGGGAAAATTTACGATACAACTATTGTAAAGCTGGACTATACTTTGATTACTATTAATTTTCAAATATTTTAGAAGAAAAAATACTATTTATTCATGAAAAAATACGATATTACTATTGTAAAAAGTAAGAGATGAAAATTTCCAGTGCTGCCTCTGTATCTTTCCAATAGAACTATAGCAAATTTTACAATAGTTGAATTGGAATGTTTCTCAATTAGTGTGAGTGATGGCCGTGCACAGCGCTAGACTCCGAGTTTATGTAAATGTTAAAGGATATGTGTCTTAGTTTACCTCAGATAGCGTAGAGGGAGAGTCTCTGGCTGCCAACACAGAGTTCTGGGTTCGATTCCCAGATAGCACGAAAATGTCGGTTTCTTTTTTCGATTACTGTACAGGTACCAATTAGTTCAACCTTCTATCTCTCTCCCTCCCTAATATTTCTTTTAAAAAAACCAACTGTGAATTTTTACAATAGTTGAATGGTAAAGTTCACAAACACATATTGTATAATTTGCTCTATAGTATTCGACTTTTTAAGACTCTTGCTTGTCTTATTTGTTGGATAAAATTTACAATAGTAGATCGTAAAAATTACTAAATAAGAAGTATAGTCCACCGTTACTCTTTTATTTAGTAAAAATTACAATAGTAAATTAGTAAAAACTCCTTCAATTTTATTTCCGTGTATAGGTTCATTATTCTGACTCGGGTTATATCGACCGATTGGTTAGGTCTTGAACACGGATTTAATATTTTTTGGTACTGGTATAAGTGAGGGGAAATTCAAAGAACCAAAAAATGCAACAAACCCGGTTTCGAAAAAAATATTACTTATGGGGTTTCTCAAATAAACGATTCAAATATTGTGAGTGAACTACTTTGTAGTGGCCGGGCCATTAGTACCTAGAGAAAGCGTAGGTGCCTTTGCCATGGGAACATAAGGGTCGAGGATATGGTGGCAGAGGAAATACACCCAGTAGAAACTTAGTTCGCGGTACCCTTCAAATATCGTTAGCGTGCGAGCATACACATCGGCAGCAGGCCTTTAGGGGTTGTTCTGGGTGCTACTACCCGCTGGTCTATGCTACGCTCTGCACATAACTGGTTACATAGAGAAACTGCGAAGGTTCTGCTGGTAATTTTCCGGAGTTTGACCAACAAGAACAACCAACAACAACAAACCGCCTGAACTGGACTCGGAAAACTGGACCGCCCTCGCATGTTGCGTCCGGTCAAAGTGCAGCTAATATCGAGTGTGCGAAGGCGGAAGATTCAACTTCAAACTTGTCAAACCCTTTGCTACCTTCTGTTTGTTTACTTGGAATTATTTTGGCTTTGCTCTGAGTTGATTAAATATTCAGGGATATTAATTCATTTATTGCTTCAAATTTTTGGTCTAATTCGAATAATGATCAACTTTATAATTCTCTATATTATTAAGAGAATACGAAAAAAATTTTGTGTCCAGGATAGTCATATATATGACACTGAGAGACAATTTTATTTAATAGTTATGAAATTTTATTACTATTTAATAAAACATTTATTTGGCTAATCACAAATAAAAATTTATTAAATATTAATAAAATTTCCTTAAATACTAATAAAAATTTTATTAAATACTAATATATGTTTTATTAAATACTAATAAAATTTTATTAAATACTAATAAATTTTTCTTAGTATGTAAAAGATGTCTGTCATAAAGACAACATAAAAGTCGGGAGTAAACAAATAGGTTAGGTTAGGATGTCTCGTTTAAAAATCTTCATATTATTTATTAAAAGATATTACTGTGAAGATATAATTGACTATATTATAATTAATACAAATTAATGTTATGTTATGAAACATAAATTATGTATTGTAATTAAGAGCATTTAACTTTTAGATGTTTATATACCTTAATAAATTAAATTGATCAATATTAATTTTATTTTTTTGAGATTATTTGCTTACCGTAAAACTTTTGGAACAAGTACAAACTACGCGTATTAATGACAGCAAACAAAAGCGACGCTCGTGGTTATTGTAATAAACACATATTAGTATTTAAGAGAATTTTATTTAATACTAATAAAATTTTATTTATGTGAAATATAATTTTATTAATATTAACTAAGTTTTTTTTTTTTTCAAGTCCAAATAAACTTTTTTATTACTATTAAATAAAATTGTCTCTCGGTGTAGTAATGGAATTTTATTACTATTTAATAAAACGTTTATTTGGCTAATCCCTAATAAAAATTTATTAAATATTAACAAAATTTCCTTAAATACTAATAAAAATTTTCTTAAATAATAATATATGTTTTATTAAATACTAATAAAATTTTATTAAATACTAATAAATTTTTCTTAGTATGTAAAAGATGTCTGTCATAAAGACAACATAAAAATCGGGAGTAAACAAATAGGTTAGGATGTCTCGTTGAAAAATCTTAATATTATTTATTAAAAGATATTACTGTGAAAATATAATTGACTATATTATAATTAATACAAATTTATGTTATGTTATGAAACATAAATTATGTATTGTAATTAAGAGCATGTAATACAGTCTGTTGTCGGTAATTCAGTTTGGACTAGTGATAACAAATGCCAATTGAATATATCAGATTGTTTATTTGAAACACATAAAATGCACTGAAGATTATCAGGCTGACTGTCAATACTCCCAACACTGTTCAAAAAAATTAAACTATAGTTTATTTACTATAGTAAATGAAATTTTTTGTTGATAATTAGTTTTCTATTCAAACCTAGTTGCATTTTAATAATTCTGTCTTATAAGTAATCTAAACTAAGGTAAAGATTAACCAAAAAATTAAATCAATCTCAAAGATTATATTGGTTGTAAGTCTATGAGTAATTTCTTTATAGTAAAATTTATTTACTTGAATATATGATGGGCCCGGAGATAAGGCAGTTTTACGCGCGAACTCTACCTATTTATTTAAGATTTTGTTATTTTTTTTCAATGATTAAATTTAAAAATAGAAGAATCAATTTACAAAGGACTATTATTAACATACTTGGGCCAAGTTTAATAATTTTTTGTTAAAAAATTACTTGGTCAAAAAGCGTCTCAGTCTTTTGTCCAAAATTTGAATATTCTCTGTCCTACATGTTCTTAAGCACATTTTACTTTTATATGTTTATATACCTTAATAAATTAAATTGATCAATATTAATTTTTTTTTTTTTGAGATTATTTGCTTACCGTAAAACTTTTGGAACAAGTACAAACTACGCGTATTAATGACAGCAAACAAAAGCGACGCTCGTGGTTATTTTAATAAACACATATTAGTATTTAAGAAAATTTTATTTAATACTAATAAAATTTTATTTATATGAAATATAATTTTATTAACTAAGTTTTTTTTTTTCAAGTCCAAATAAACTTTTTTATTACTATTAAATAAAATTGTCTCTCAGTGTAGTAATGGAATTTTATTACTATTTACTAAAACGTTTGTTTGGCTAATCCCAAATGAAAATTTATTAAATATTAATGAAATTTCCTTAAATACTAATAAAAATTTTCTTAAATACTAATATATGTTTTATTAAATACTGATAAAATTTTATTAAATACTAATAAATTTTTCTTAGTATGTAAAAGATGTCTGTCATAAAGACAACATAAAAGTCGGGAGTAAAAAAATAGGTTAGGTTAGGATGTCTCGTTGAAAAATCTTAATATTATTTATTAAAAGATACTAGAATTTAATTTGCGCGCGCAAGCCGCGCCTCATATTTATTTTCATGATATATTTATGTGTCGTTTATGTATATTATGTTCGTTTTCAACCAATCAGAATGAGAATAATTATTTTCAACCAATCACATTGCGAATAAATTGGTTTCACATACATTTCATCTCAATTTTATTATGGGATTACTGTGAAAATATAATTGACTATATTATATTTAATACAAATTTATGTTATGTTATGAAACATAAATTATGTATTGTAATTAAGCACATTCAACTTTTATATGTTTATATACCTTAATAAATTAAATTGATCAATATTAATTTTTTTTTTTGAGATTATTTGCTTACCGTAAAACTTTTGGAACAAGTACAAACTACGCGTATTAATGACAGCAAACAAAAGCGACGCTCGTGGTTATTTTAGTAAACACATATTAGTATTTAAGAAAATTTTATTAAATACTAATAAAATTTTATTTATATGAAATATAATTTTATTAATATTAACTAAGTTTTTTTTTTTCAAGTCCAAATAAACTTTTTTATTGCCATTAAATAAAATTGTTTCTCAGTGTAATAAAATTAGTTTTTTTAGTAAAGTTTAGTGTCGTTACTTAATTTTACTAAAAAATAAACTGATTTTATCATATGACTATCTTGGAAAGAAAATTTTTCTTATTCTCCTAATAATATTCTTCGATTAATTGTTATATAATTCAAAAAAATTTTTATCAAAATTGCAATAATAAAACATAGAATTATACTTATTAAAATAATTATCCATATCACTTAAGAAATGAAGTGTAAATGAGTATCATAAAATAGCACGGTTAAATTAAAGGGATGAAAAAAGTTGGAGATGTTTAGATTAGGGATAACGTATACAATATATTTTATTAATCTTATGTTATAACTCATGTTATTCCTAGTTCTGACACTTGACCTTTTTCATGCTTATATCTGAACTTCCTTATGACTTGATGTGTTGTATAACCCACTAAGTGTGACGAGAAATGGTTCACTTCGGTGTTATATCCGAGTATCCATGTCCGAGGGATCCCCGAAAAAAGTATCGTTGATCTTATGTAACTACAAGTTATTATTATTATCATTTCCGTCTCCCGGTTGCTTTCGAAATATTAAATTCTAGGGTGCGACAAGACTCGGTAAACATTTAACATTATCCGCAAATATAACCGGCGACCCTATCAATAATTCTTTACGTACTCGGGTTGACCCTTAACTTTAATCTGTAATAATATCGAGTAACTGTACAAACGATAGTTTTTTTTATCGGTGATAGAATCCAGGAATTCAACTAAAAATCACACGGCTTATTTTACAGAGAAATCGAATCGTTTATACTTTTGTTATTTATATACAGTTTGATATAAATTACCGTCATTTTATATCTGTCAGAGGTGATGGAAAAATTTTGAAGGTGATGATGTGGAAATAGTGTTGTGCTATTTCGAAGGCTAGAATTCTCAGAGGATCTCTAAGATTGGAATACCGCTGTATGGTCAGGGAAATCTAAACTTCGAGAACTTTACCGCTACTTCGATTCTTGTTCGAATGGTTTTGAGTAACCTTCAATCTAGTGTTTTACATGTAGCTCTTGATTAAGTAAATTGTATTGCTGACTTAGAAAGTAAAAAGAAAAAAAAATATTACTTAAATAAATAAAATTTTGCTTTATTAAATAATGAATTTTGTTAAATAGCACTGTAATTTTTTAACTATTGACATTTTTAAAGATATAAGCTCATCCCGATGTTACACTCATCGAAACCTTTCATTTAAGTACCCACATCAATTTTTCATATATTTTATATATTTATATATTTTACAAATACCATATAAATAAAATATATAAAAAATGCCATGTGGGTACTTAAATGAAAGGTCTCGATGAGTGTAACATCGAAATGAGCTTATATCTTAAAAAATGTCAAGAATTAAGAAATAACCTTGTATCTTATCAACTATTGACATTTTTAGAGACATAAGCTCACCCCGATGTTACACTCATCAAGAGCTTTAATTTGAGTACCTCCATCAATTTTTCATATATTTCATATTTTTATGTATATTATATATATATATATTATATTTATATATATATATAATATATATATATATATATATATATATATATATATATATGTATTTATGAAAAATATATGAAAAATTGATGTGGGTACTTAAATGAAAGGTTTCGATGAGTGTAACATCGGGATGAGCTTATATCTTTAATATATATGTTATATATATGTATATATGAAAAAAATATATAAAATACATTTGGGTACTCAAATGAAAGCTTTTGATAAGTGTAACATCAGGATGAGCTTATATTTTTGAAAATATCAATAATTGAAAAATGACCTTGTTCACGGAAAGAACAAGATGACACTGGGTATCATCCCAGATTATACTAAGTAAAAAAAAAATTTAGATAGTAGCTAGTATAACCCAAACTACAATGAGTATAATCCAGATATCACGCAGTATAATCTGGATTTTTTTAGCTACAATCTTAAATTTTTTTCACCACAGATATCACTGAGTATAATCTGAGATGATATTCAGTGTCATCTTATTCTTTCCGTGTATCTTGTGAACTATTGACATTTTTAAAGATATTAGCTCATCCCGATGTTACACTCATCGAGACCTTTCATTTGAGTACCCACATCAATTTTTTATATATTTATATATATCATATATATGTATATATGAAAAATATATAAAAATGCATGTGGGTACTCAAATAAAAGCTCTTGATGAGTGTATCATCGGGATGAGCTTATATCTTTAAAATATATATTATATATATGCATATATGAAAAATATATAAAAAATGCATGTGGGTACTCAAATAAAAGCTCTTAATGAGTGTAACATCAGGATGAGCTTATATTTTCAAAAAGGTCAATATTTAAGAAAGTACAGTGCATTTTACAAAAGTCATTATTTAATAAAGCAAAATTATATTTATTTATAGTTCACATGGCAGTTACATAGTGACTGCAAGGTTGCTAGTAATCATTAAATAATAAAATCTCTTTGAACTCATTAAAAATCCACTTTTTTTAATTTAAAAAAGTAAAACACTATCCGAACTTTCCGATTGAAATTAATACAGATGATAATGATGCTATATTTCAAATGTTTAATTTAAAGTTTGAAAAGCCATTAAATTTAATACAACTCAAATAAATCTAATAATTACTATTGACTCTGAAAAGTTTCCCATAAAAAATAAAAAATAAAAAAAACCCCGAAACTGGTTTCATGTAAAAATAATTTATTTATCAAAGGGCGTGCATTTAATTTAAAGTGGTAGATCGGAACGGCGCCAGAGACTTCGAAAACTCGAATAAAAAAAGGGTAAAGCTAAATATGTTTGATGATTTTTTAGTCCACCGCAATGAAATAAAGATATCGATATGATGGTACATACAACTTTTCAAATGTCAACACTTTTACGATCCAGAAGTGAGTTTTGCTTTGGCTCACGCGCTTTTCTCTTACTTTTTTACTCTCCTTTACCTCAACAGTAAATTTCATTTCACAGGATTCTCACTGAATTTATGAACACGAAAGACCGAAGCTTTACGATCCCTGGAATTTTCAACGCCGAAGGGAGGCACCCGACTGTAGAAGGGGATGAAAAAAGTTATTTATATTTTTTTTTTTCATTTTTTTTTGTATCATTGAGATGTGACTGCCTGACACGTTTCGAATAAAAAGCCAAATGACTAAAAGATTTCAGCTTTCAAATATTTATGAGTCCAGAAAAAATAAATTTAAATATACAACAAATTTTCACTAATAATTTTACTATTTTTGATTTTTAATTAATACATCTGAGCTTTTGTTTGAAGCAAGCAAAACTTTTTTTAATTTATTGCATTTAAATTAAAAATTTTGCAATCACTATAGATAATTTTACTTAATAGTAATAAAAAAGTTTATTTGGACTTGAAAAAAAAAACTTAGTTAATATTAATTAATTAATTTATAAATTAATTAATAAAATTATATTTCATATAAATAAAATTTCATTAGTATTTAATAACATTTTCTTAAATACTAATATGTGTTTATTAAAATAGCCACGAGCGTCGCTTTTGTTTGCTGTCATTAATACGCGTAATTTGTACTTGTTCCAAAAGTTTTACGATAAGCGAATAATCTCAAAAAAAAACAATTAATATTGATCAATTTAATTTATTAAGGTATATAAACATCTAAAAGTTAAATGTGCTTAATTACAATACATAATTTATGTTTCATAACATAACATAAATTTGTATTAATTATAATATAGTCAATTATATCTTCACAGTTATATCTTTTAATAAATAATATTAAGATTTTTCAACGAGACATCCTAACCTAACCTATTTGTTTACTCCCGACTTTTATGTTGTCTTTATGACAGACAACATCTTTTACATACTAAGAAAGATTTATTAGTATTTAATAAAATTTTATTAGTATCCCATAATAAAATTGAGATGAAATGTATGTGAAACCAAACTATTCGTGATGTGATTGGTCGAATATATCATATGCATGAAAATATATGCAAAGTCTATAGTCAAGGCGCGCGCTTGCGCGCGCAAATTTGAATTCTAGTTTAATAAAACATATATTAGTATTTAAGAAAATTTTTATTAGTATTTAAGGAAATTTCATTAATATTTAATAAATTTTTATTTGGGATTAGCCAAATAAACGTTTTATTAAATAGTTATAAAATTTCATTACTATTAAATAAAATTGTCTCTCAGTGTAGGACAATTAAATTTTTCAATTCGGTCACAAAACAAACTGTCGCAAATTCGTAGTCTGGCCGGGACATTTTCGGTCGATTTTCTGGATTAGATTCTTCTAACGACTGAGCCATTCGAACTCTATTTTCACCCTCGTTTTCTACCTTTGTCTCCTAATAAACTCTCGTATTGTCGATCAATCTTTCGGGCATTACCAGCTCTAATAAATGCCCCTAAATGACCCGCCTATTTCATCAATTAGCTTTGTTATTTACTAAAATATCTTGCCGATATTTTGCCTAGAAAATAATTTATCGTAAGGTAAAAGCCCCAATAGATGATCACGTACCAGTATATGATCACTCCATGTATTTGTATATTTATATTCACAAATATATAGTATACAAATACATGGAGTGATCATATACTGGTACATGATCATATATTGGGGCTTTTACCTTACACGGAAAACAGTAAACTGTAATATTCACTCAGATTCTGGTTAATTTTTATAGTTTCAAACAGTAAAGCGGACATCGGGGTGGCAAAAATATAAATATTACAGAACTTAATGTAGAAAGTATAAAAGCCACAATTTATAATTTAATATCCAAAATAAGTGATTAGTAGCTGTCACTATAGTAAATAACGACTCTTTCATCTTAAAAAATTACAGTTTCAAACAGTAAAAACGGCCATTTTAATATATAGTCCATATTATGAGGAGAAGGGGAACTCAGATGAAAGAGAAGGGGGTCTCACTCTGGGAGAATTTAACACTTGAAACAGTAAAAATTATACTTTTAAAATATACATTTTACCAGTCCAAGCAAGTCAATAATTACAGTTTGATTTTTAGCGTTGCGTTTAAAATTTACCATTTTACTTTGTAAATATTGATGTTGCTTGTATCAGAAATTTACTAACTTTATTTTATACTTTTTACATATCTTAAGATCATTTTTTAGGTACGAAATGATAAATATCAAAATCTGAATTGTTAATTATTATACTTTAACATTTTAGACATTTACAGAGCGAATATTACTGTTTGAAATAGTATTTTCTTCCATGTAAAGAGTAAATTGTAACGTTTAAATGGTAAATATTATAAAGTGAATAGTAAAATCACGATTTTACTGTTTGAAATGGTAATTTTTAGCAGTTGATCATTACTTATTATAAATCTACTGTTATTTATGACAGTTTACTTTTTTCCGTGCATACGGAATTGTTGTTATAACAATGATCGTAACAATTTTTTTGTTTCAATTCGGACGATTGATAAAATAAGAAAATTTTTATTTATTCACTCACCCCGGGCCTCGCATGAACTCAGGTCACGTTCATGTACGATATTAGCCTTTCATACTGACTACAATTCGTTCAACATATCCTCCTTTGTGTAAAAAGGACTCGCAAACAGAATTTACAGTTATTTCATAAAGAATAAGAATGGAAATGTCTTTACACATACTTTTCTTTTGTTATAATGTATTCAACGTTCGAGAAATATTTTACTTTTAAAAAGAAAATATTGATTTGATCAATTAGTTAATCTATTTTCGCTGGTTTGATATTTTTTGGATTTCTTTGAACTAATTTTTATGAATTTTTATTTTAATAATTTTTCATTATAGAAACTCATAATTTAGTCAACTGTATCGAAATAATTTTATAGCAAGAGATTCCTTAAAATTGATAAATTTATCTTGAAGTTCGCACTCTTAGCTTCTATTCAGGCTGCCAATCATCTACTTTTAATGATTTTTAAAATTTATTTTGCAGCTTTTAAAATTTGGAAAAATATTTCAAAAAATGAATTTTATGGGGTGGCTTTAAATAACTTTTAAATACCATCACGTGTCCTAGTTTTTTTAACAGACCTTTAAGCTTATGAAATAATATTTTGTCTGCACCTTAGTGATACTATTTCCAAAAGTGTTATTTACTTTCCATCGGATGGTACTTTAATAAATTTAATAAAGATGGAACTCAGGTTGGATTGTCATCGGATGATTCTTCAGCGATTTAAGAGTAATTTTATGGAATAATTGATGAGTTATCTCTTGAATAAATGGAAAGAAGATATAAGTGATTATAATTTGGAAAAACATTATCTCATTGGAATACTTTAATTACTAAACATTCGACAATTGTCCAATTTAGTACCTCAATATTTATCAAATTACTTTGAAAATTTTTTTTAATAACATATTTACTCCTTGTTTTCCTCTTGATGACATTTCACAGAATATCGATTTTTATTGTATATTATTAAATGATGATTGGTAATAAATTTTTGCAGAAAGGTAAAGTTTGTTTTTTTGAATTTTTGAAAAATTGAATTTTTTTATTATAAGAACTCATAATTTAGTCATTTGTATCGAAATAACTTTCTAGCAAGAGATTTCTTAAAATTGATAAATTTATCTTGAAGTTCGAACTCTTAGCTTCTATTCAGGCTGCCAATCATCTACTTTTAATGATTTTTAAAATTTATTTTGCAGCTTTTAAAATTTGGAAAAATATTTCAAAAAATGAATTTTATGGGGTGGCTTTAAATAACTTTTAAATACCATCACGTGTCCTAGTTTTTTTAACAGACCTTTAAGCTTATGAAATAATATTTTGTCTGCACCTTAGTGATACTATTTCCAAAAGTGTTATTTACTTTCCATCGGATGGTACTTTAATAAATTTAATAAAGATGGAACTCAGGTTGGATTGTCATCGGATGATTCTTCAGCGATTTAAGAGTAATTTTATGGAATAATAATAATAATTGATGAGTTATCTCTTGAATAAATGGAAAGAAGATATAAGTGATTATAATTTGCAAAAACATTGTCTCATTGGAATACCTTAATTACTGAACATTCGACAATTGTCCAAAGTACCCCGATATTCAGTAATTTTTGATAAAAAATTATTTTTCTTAGCAAATCCTTTTAATCTATCGATCACAATTACAAAGACAATAGCGGTACCCACAAAACTACAACTTCGAAAACCGCAATCACATTTTCGCACATTCTCATCGAGCTAATTCAAATGAATAAGCTTGGCGAACCGTAACGCTCGCCTTACAATAACGAACCGGCTCAAATAGGGACAAAGATCTCGTGCCAATTAATGTCCGACAACGATGATCCTGGTGAAAAGCCTCGTCGACTCGTCGCGCCCTTTTGCGGGTGCACACCTACCACATTCTCCTAAAACCCGCTTGCATTTCTCCCGATACAATCAAAAAATCTCTTTGTCTTCTCCGCCCTCGCTTTCTATCGAGTTTAACAAAACCCAAAAAATCACCCATATATTATTCATGATACACAATAAAAATATTTCATAATCACCCTTTATTTCCCGGGTCTTTATTTCTCTTCTCTATAAAAGGGAAAAAAGTTGATTAACGAGAATATTATCAGCAGCGATGTTAATCCTTAATTAATAATTAGAGTTAGTTGAATTTATTTTCCGCATTTATCAAACAAAAAATTGTTTGTTGTTTGTTGCTTGTTGGAAAATTTTTACAAATCAATCAGAGATAATTAGCATCGGAAACAATGGAAATGTATATCTCGATGCGGTTGAGGATTTTAGATAGTGCGGGTTCAAATTCTGTGGAACTTGATTTTGAGGCGAGCTTCAAGGATTTACGTCACGTTCGCGGTGTAATATTGTCGGGTGTGAATGTGGCCATTGAGCGGTACAAGAGTTTACTATATACATATATATAATTATCTCTATACATATACATATATATTAGTTGTGTACGATGAGGGATGTGGGATGTGAAAAGGAGGAAATAGCGAAAAGAGAAAGGTGAAATAGAGTAATGGTGTATATGAGGGTGTCGTTGAAAACGAAGGAGGTGAAAACCGAGTCAGAATCGGAGTTTTGGGGTGTGTTAGAAGGCTTTGGAGAGTGTTAGGGGGTGTCAAAAGCTACTGGGAGGTTAATACAATGGAAAACTGGTACAGCGTGTAAGGTGAATTTGAGCGGCGAGACTAGATATCTAATTAACAGGGTATGACAATGGAAGAACCATTCGTCGTAGCTTCTGAATCATATCGTGACGGGTGTATGCTTGTATGCTTACTCCGCCCGGAAAGGAACAACT
Organism: Cotesia glomerata; assembly: GCF_020080835.1. Lineage (NCBI taxonomy): Eukaryota > Metazoa > Arthropoda > Insecta > Hymenoptera > Braconidae > Cotesia > Cotesia glomerata. The sequence goes on from NC_058162.1 coordinate 26,518,476, forward strand.
GCCTATTCATCAACACATGTTTGTTGTGCTTTTATAGAGGAAAAAAAAATTTTTTTTACAGTATAAATGGCTAAAGTTATTGTTGGGAGTTTTAATTGAGTTATTTTGGAAAAAATATTTTTTTTATAATTATTTTCTTGAGAATACAGAATTTTATGCATTATTTTAATCTGTAAATCAGCACTGTTATGGATGATCATAATTTTAGTTAAAGAGCTTCGTAATAATTCTAAGAGATGGCGCCAGTGGCGTGTGACGTCACTAAAAAGCGGGCTTTTTAAAAAGTAATATTAAATACTTCAGAAAACAAGCATTTTACTTGATATTTTAATGATTCAAACTAAGATAAAATAAGGTAAAAGCCCCAATTATTGACAGGGTCTAAATATCGACACCCTAAAATATTTTTAAATATATTTAATCATCTGTAATAAGAATGACTATCATATAAATTTTTATTAAATTCTAATTAATTAAAAAATTGAAAAAAATTACTCAATTCAAAATATTAAATATTAATTATTGAAAAAAAATAAAGAGCACCAGTTGATCAAACCAGCTTACGAACGGTTATTTTCTTAACAACTGATTAGAAAAGCATTTTTTTTAAATGCCGAGTTTATATTCATTTCTTCATCTAATAATATCATCTTTTTTTTTTTTTAATTAACAATATATGAAAAATTTATAAAATTGAATAATCGAAATTAATTGTATGCTTTATAATATTTAAATAATGGGTGTCAATAACTAGTTGATAATTTTTAAGTTGAATCTCATATAGACAGCCATTCGACAGCGCTATCACGCCTTTTTTTGACTTTAACCTAAAAAATTAACTGTAAGAGTTTGAACTCTTCTGATTAGATAAATAATTTAAAAATTATTTTTTATATTTTTAAAAGTAATTATTTATGGAAATTATTATTAATAAACTTTAATAAAATTGATTACTTAATAATAAGTTTGGATAAATAAGAATAAGCAGATGATTCTAGGCATGCTTAGTATAAGTGTCAATAATTGGGGTTAAGATATGTCAATAATTAGATTAATCAGTTTTTTAACCTGCCAATAATTGGTATATCCGGATAATCTATTTAATTATTTAAAATTAGTTAGTAAATAGTGATTATCATTTTAAAGAAAGAAATTAATTAGTAAAAACATTACTTGAGACATTACCACAAACAAAATTCAACAATATTGATATTCAATTACTTAAAAAAAAATCAAATCATAACTTTGTCTGTTATAGTGTCAATAATTGGGACTTTTAGAGTTTTTTTCAAGTTAAATCCAAAATAATCTTTAAAAATGCAAATTTAGAGTATTTTTTCGGAATGTTATAATAATTTTACCATCTATTTTACAAATTATCCTTAAAAGGTCGTAGAAAATTTAATTATCAATTCAACAGTCCGTTTTAATCAGTAAATTTGCTTTATTGATATAAAGCACTGCATCTATTAAAAATAACTAAATATGTAGAAAAAAAAAAAGTCAAACTGAACTTTCCACCTGGCAATTTAATAGCCGTGGTGTATGGCCGTGTGTCGCATTGTCAGTCTGCATTTATCTTGTATTTCCCAGCAAGCTTTTACATTTTGCATCGGACCGTCGTCTGGAGTCAGAACCACCGGAAACTACTCGTTTCGGAAAAGTTTTACATTGCACATTGAAACGGGCTATAACGGGGAATATAAGAGTGGTATATCGTATGTCGTGTATCGTATATGCAAAGAGAGTGTAGCCAGTACAGAGAAGGTAAAAAGTACACATCAGAGAATGTTGTCACGTGTTAGCTGCATGCAGATGCAGATGGCATATTTGCACGCCGACGATTCTGCTCACACTTAGATCTATACACACGTTACAGAAAAGTTTTTGCTAAAAATGTATACAGTGGACATTTAAATAAAATGAGATAGATAATAATAGTAATAACAATAATGCTAATAATAATGATAACTTTAAAAAAGTCAGTAGGTCCAAGAGAATACGTACGATTGCCCGCGTGGGAAACAATAATAAAAGTTGCATTAATTAAGAGGGTAGTTTGTGAAAACGGTTATTGGATGATATGGGAGTGAGTCTCTCCCTTTTTTTTTTACTCAGCTTCATTGCATTTATTTTATTTTATTTTTTTTTATTCCTTCCTCTTTTTCGTTTCTTGTTTACTCTTTCAAAGAAACACAGAATGTAACTAATGAACTTTGATATTGAATTAATTCACTCGTTAATTATTTGAATTAATTTTATTTTTCGAAACTAAAATAAAATGTTAATTAATTTAGGAAGTTACTCGAGAAAATAAATAAACCTTTTAACTTTGTTTTTAATTAATTAAAAGGGACGATTATTAAAAGATAATTATAACTTTTCCGACTTCTGTTGTTTCAGAGCGAAGAGTGTTCAAAATATTTTTTTTTTTTTTTCAGTCATATTTCATTCACATTCAAAACTTTATTATTTTTAGAATATTTTTAACTTCCCGCTAAGAAAATCGAAGATTTTCAAAAATCGGGAAGTTATTGTTTTCACCCCGTTTTGCAAAAATCGAGTTTTCATCAGATCTCGACGTTTGAAGGTCACAGGAAGCTTCCCTGACTATCCCCGCGAGGTTGTCACGGTGTCTGTATGTATGTGTGTGTGTGTGTGTGTGAAAGTATGTGAACCGCTTATAACTTTTGAACGGCTTGACCGATTTCATCGTGGTTGGTGCCATTCGAAAGGGCTTGACCAAACTTAGATTTTGAAAACTATTTGGACCGATTCAGATCAATACATTTTGAGAAATCTTCAAAAAACTGAAAAAAAAATTTTTTTCAAATGTGGTTTTTTTGGAATAACTTTTAATCGGCTTAAAGGTTCAATTCCAAAAACTAATCAGCTTTTAACCTCGAAAAACCACGTCGATCGCCACCAGTCCGGTCAAAATCAGTTGATTCGTTCGAGAGATATCGTGAACGAAAGAAAACCGAAAAAAGTGTTTTTTCGGAATAACTCCGAAATTCCTAGCGCGATCAATTCAAAATTTGAAATTCTTTGTGAGGCTTGAAAAACTGCATCGAATGCTGCCAACCGCGTGAAAATCGGTTTATTCATTCAAAAGTTATTGCGGTTTAAAAATTCAAAAAATAGTGTCTTATCAAATCTCTATCAGACTTTTGAGCTCGAAGAGCTCAAAAGCATAGGAAAGCAATCTCTTTGAGCTCGGAGAGCTCAAAATAACCCATAAATTGTATTTTTAAGCTTGAAGAGCTCAACAACGTCATTGGTGCAATTTTAAGCGCCTAAGTATGGAATTAGCGGGAAGTTGCAGGGATGGCCTTCAGGGTCAACCGTTTTCCTAATTTTTTTTACCAAATAAATCGGTCATATTTTTTTCGAAATCGGATTTGTTGCATTTTTCGATTCTTTGAATTTACCCTCACTTATACCAGCACTAAAAAATATTAAATCCGTGGTCAAAACCTAACCAATCGGTCGATATAAATCTCGTTTAGTTGAGAAACCCTATAAGTCAGTGAATTATAGGGTTTTTCGAATAAACATTCAATTTAAAAATTCCAAAAATAAATTTCGTTTTTTGTTTTTTTTTTTTTCAAAAAAACTTCTTCTGAGAAGAAAAATTTAGTTCAATGCAAAATACTTAAATTTTTATAATTTTCGCAGTATGGGTTTAAAAAAATTAAATTAAATTATTGTTTTATTGTTTGATGTGATTTCACTGACTTTAATTTTAAAATGATTGATTATTAGATAATTAGAAACTTAATTTACTGTTAAATACTTGAATTTTAATGAGTTTTACAATATTCGCTTGATGGATTAAAATTAAAAATATGTTATTTTATTGTTGACTCTGATTTAACTGATTTAAATTCTAAAATTAATGATGACCAAATAAAAATATATTATATTTACTGTTAAATACTTTGATTTCAATAATTTTTGCAATTTTACTTTTATAAAGTTAGATTGTGATATATTAAAATGTTGTTTTATTGTTGACTCTCAGTTCACTAATTTGAATTTAAAAATAGATGATTTATTATAATTTTCGTTAATTGTAGTTCCAATACATATTTTGTACTTTATTTTATAAATATAATAAATAATTGACGGAGAAAAATTGATAAATTAATCATTTTATTACTATATTGTTCGTTTTGGTGAGAAACCCCATAAATCAACTTCAAATCATTATTATGAATAGTAGTAATTAATAATTAAATTTTTTCATGCTGAAATATTTTTTCAGGATACTAACATTATTATTATTCATCATTGGTTCATAATGTTAATGCAAACTTAACTGAGAAAAATATTTTTTGCTTCTCCTGAAAAATTGAGTAATTTTAACTAATGGGGTTTCTCAAATAATAGTTGTAACCCATTTTAGTTTAACCTTAATTTAAAAAATAATAATAATAAAAAGTAAAAAGAAATAAAACTAATGAGATGATAACTTTAAAAAAATGGTTTTTTTATTTTAAAAATAGCCCGGGGTAAAATTGGGGAAGATTGTATTATATAATATTAATCTGAACCCTTTTCCTCCAGTAATTACACTTAAACGATAATCATTCTATTAACGAGGCTTCAGCCTAAAGAAGAATTGCCATTTTAAAAAATTGGCCTTTAAGACAAGTCGTCTAATAACCCTTTGCCTTAATTTCTTTTTTTTTTTTGACGATCAGTTTAATTTTTTTCCGCCCTCGAGATGAGCTCGTGTACTTTGAAGTCACTCTGGGGATGAGATAAAGCTTGAGAGAGAGAGATGAACACTGAGTACAAGGATACAAGGATGAGGTATAGGTGAAACATTAACGCGACGAAGCAAATGGGAGAACGTACGGTGGTGTTTTCGCACCCTCGATTGTCTCATCAATTTTCATTATCTCCCTCTCAACGCATCAACCTTGTATCCATGTGTTTTCTTCCGTAATTAAGAAGTCCATTCGTCTATTCTTCAATTATATGTACTATCATGTATGATCGATTCGTCATTAGTCTGATTAATAATATTTTACTTTATAAATAATAAGTTTTATTGATTAACAGCTTTTTTATGTTACTAGTAATTAATTTAATAATTTATAATTATAATAAAAAATAATGTGATAGATAAAAAAAATTCGATGGAAAATTATCCCCTTTATAGACATACCTGAATAATTCACTGTCAATCTTTTCACCCTTCTTTTAGGTCCTTCGCCTTACCGAAGTCTTTTAATTATTCTCACCCTGCCAAATATCATTCATTTCGATCTTAATATATTTTTAAATTAAAAAAAAAAAATTTGAAATTTATTTATTTTGACATTAAATAATTATTGATGATTCAATCAAATTTTTAGACAAATATTTATAATTTCGAGGTTTTTTTAGTATTTAAAAAAAAAATCCTCTAAATATTCTAAATAATTAGTTTGAAAGATCAAAATAACAAATATACTGCCTTTTCTTTAAAATTACAATTTAAAGTTTTCAAAAAGCCCGCCTCGTAGTGACGTCACACCCTACTGGCGCCATCTCTTAGAATTTTTTGGAAGCTTTCGAGTTTTTTTAAGAAATAATCGCAATAATTATTAAAAAACTTATTTTTTAATGAACTTCTTTATAAATGTGTCTTTTTTATTAATTAATACTATTTGTGTGTATTAAAATATTTTTTAATAAATAAAACTTTTATTAAAGAAAGAATTCGATTGAAATTCGACTATAATCCCATGAAAAAAATAAAAATATTTTGAGATATATAAAAAATATATTTTAAATTTATTAAAAATATAAAAAATCTGTAAAGTAAATATATTTTTAATAACTAACTTTTGGCCAATTTTCATAAATCCACTCTTATAATTTAGATGAAAAATATGAAAATATATCGTGTAAGCAAACTATTCGTAACGTGATTGGTCGAATATATCATAAGCATGAAAATATATGCAAACTCTATAGTCAGGCGCGTAAATTTGGATTCTAGTATTTTATATATTTTCAAAATATATCTTAAAATACATAAAAAATACATCGCTAAAAATATGAAAAAAATATATTTTGAATAAATCTAAAATATATAAAATTTATATGAAAATTGGTCAAAAGTTAGTTATTAAAAATCTATTTAATATACATAATTTATTAATTTATTCAAAATATATTTTTTATCTATTTCGACATATCGACGGTTTAATTAGCAATTATTCTAACTCCTTATTTTTTAGAGGGTGATTTTTTACCATTTTGATGTAATCATAATCGAATTATAAATTATTTGAATGATTCAAACCTAAATATTATATCTCTATTAGATAATACTAATATTAAATGGTTTTTTAAAGTGATAATAAATTTTGAACTAATTGTTTTTTTCGTACAAATAGAAGATTCTCTAAAATGGACTTAGACAATTAGCTAATTAGAACGTCGACATATTTTTTTTTTTTTTTTTTTTTTCATGGGGGTAATTTAGAAGAAAAAATAATGAAGATAAAAACAAATGAAAATGATTGCAATATTGAAATATAAAAAGTGATCATCTAATATCAATCCGTGAATCCGCGAAATTGAACGGAAGCCTTTTATGAATCGAGACATCCACCCTTTCAACACCCGCGTAAAAAATTTTCATTTTACAAAGCGGGCGTCCGTGTTCGGGGGATGAAAGTGAGATGAAGCTGAGCAGAGGAGTGGCAATAGGAAACAATAGTCGACGGAAAAACAAAAAGTTTCTTCTGTCCCTCACGCCTCGTCGCTCACTTCGATCCTCCTAGCTCACCCATATAACCCAGCCTCCCCCGGGCAGAACTCTGCACTCTTTTCATCCCTGGTTTCTCTACGACTGACGACGCTACATCCCTCCAAGAGTCCTCCGATAGACTTCAATTATGAGCTTCGGATATAAAAGAAATTTCAATATTACTGACAAATTTGAAAAGTTTCATAATTGATTCCTCTCGCACTAGAGAACCAGCCGTGGATACACTAAAGGAGGAGGAGCTCCTGGTGGAAATAAAGTTCCAGGTCCGATGGAAAAACAAAAGACCAAAGTCGATCGACTGTCGAAGTATTAAACGAAAGGATTTACTTTGTTTAATCTCATACATTCAAGTAATTACTTTTTATTAAAAAATAAAAAAAAAATATTTCTTGTTTATTTTCTCAATAGATAAATAAATGTATGACCCAGTAAATTTATCCTCGTATTAAGGAAACAGTTCTCCACTCGAGGATGCATTGTACTCACCGGCGTCTGGGATTTATCGCAGCAATTATAGGAGCTTAATCGATGGTCATTAACGTCGCGTTATGGCTCATCCGGAGCTTGCTGTAACTTCTGTCCTTATATCTTTGAACACACACATACACACTGGAGGATTTTTATGAGCTTAGAATCAGCGGCGCCGATAATTTTATATAAGATACCGATTCACGTTACGACAATGATCGGTGATCATTACAGTACTCGAGTATTTTCCGACATGCGACTATCATAAATTATTTATCTTTATCGCCAAACTTTATTTAATTACTTTATTTTTTACTTTAACTACACGGAGAAAAAAATTTAGCTACAGGAACTCTATAGTACATAGTTAGTTGTAAAAAGTTCCAGTAGGTTAACGCTTTCTTATGGTAACAATACCGTTTGGCTCCTATAACTCTTTGTCGTTGAGCTCTGAGAGCTCAACGTTATTTACCTCTCACAACTCTACAGGATCCATCTGAGATTATAACAAATTTTAACAAATCTATAACGATTTAATATTGATAGTTTAATAAATAAATCCAGCAGAACGAATTTATATTCCCAATAATAATTGTATATGACAAATAAGAATAGTATTATAATAGAAATAAAATAATAATAGAAGTTATATTACAAATAAAAATTATCACAATCACAATATATATCACAATATATTATACTAATAAATTAAATTAACAGTCACTGCAAATGAACCTTGAAAAACCATAAATACAAAACCGTTCTAACGAAATTCAATTTGACAAAAAAAAAAATACCTATTTCCTTAAATTAATAAACTGGAAACCTAATTGTCCTTATATATTTTTTATAATATGGATGAGTAACAAAATAATTATGTTCGTCATTTTCGAAGGTTATGAAATATATCAGCGCACTCCACTACTGCGCAACGTAAAGCCCTTCCAACTATACCGTTTGTCTCTCGGAACAATCCCGTTGAGCTCTGAGAGCTCAACAACATTTAGTTATCAGAACTAAATAAAATTTTGTTACTGTAACTCAATAACAAACAGTAAACTGTGTATAGTTAAGGTAACTCTACAATTTCACTCCCAGAACGAATTTTTTTTTTTCCGTGTAGTTCGGAAAATAAAGTATTATTTCAAGATAAATTTAACTAAAATTTCTCTTTGGTCTAAACCCAATGACGAGCAGACAGAATACACCCGACAATTTTATAAATTTACAATAAAATAATATGGCATCTGTCAAGGAAGTAGGAAACCCGATCGACGAACCATGTCAGGCGATGTCACGGCGACGTCCGCCGGAAGTTGCAAGAACTCACTCTCCCAGACTTGGACATAACTTTCCATCTAGGCTGTGCCGCTGCTATCCAAGCTCTTGGGCCATTGTTCTCAAGTGAGCATACTCTTCCATTTATGTAAGAGAGACATCAGACGCGACTGAAAATCACGGAAATTCAAGTCAAGTGAAAAGCTGTGTCCATGCCTTTTTTGTCTCTCCTTTTATCTCTATCTTCCTTCTCCTTTTTATCTGCTCTTTCGTCCACCAGGACGATGGTTTTCCTGGTCAGAGATACGGGTGTATTTGTGTCTTGAGATGTCAAGTGATATATATTCACGTATCGCCGTCATATCGGTCACGTACGTTGGATCTGAGGGAAGGTTAGCTCGAGCAACCTCCAGTACCAGTCATATATCAGTGACGGACAGAATACTCTTCTGATCAGAGCCCAGCCTGGGCGTCGAATAACCGTACTATAAGTATTGGTGTCCGCTGGACGCTAGACACCACAAGGATGGAAATATGCAAAGGAGAGAGCGGAGCTTTGGAGCAAGGAACAGGAAAAAGAGGGAAATAGGGACTGGATCGAGAATGGATATGTATGTATGAGGAATGGGCTTCGAGGATGAGGGATAGAGACGGGATACACTCGGAGAAGTGTCGCTAACTATTTTACGTAACTTTCCCGACAGTTTGGCCCGCGTTGACCACGTACGTCCGGCTCAGAGTGTCCCCTGGGTTGATGTTGGGGTGCTTGCCACCAATCACCCTGCCAAGGGTACGCCGCCAGTAGTAATACCGCTGGTAGTTGTAGTTTCTCTCGGGGTCTCAAGATATGCATACGTGACGGATAAGGACGTGACTTGTTCGTTTTATCCGGACAAGAGCTTCTTATTCTTCCCACTGCGGTGCATACATTTCTTTGGGTTACTTTTTTTGTGTGAAAACACTATTCTAATTAGGAATTATATATTTTTGAGCATTTTGTTAGATTTCTAAATAATTAAAGTTTTAGCTTCAATAAAATTAAGTAGATACGAGAGGATTTGAACATAGTTTTAAACTACGAGGATTTAAAGAGAAAAAGTATTTTCTTAAACTAACAGCAACAGTAAATTCAAGATTTTAGTTCAAAAAATTTTATAAACAGTAAATAGTGTCCGGTTTAGCAGATAGGTGGCGAAAGTAGTCGAAAGTTTTTCGCTTACAGACCGTTAGGCCGAGGAATTAACTACCATCAACAAAAGTTAGATTCTTCGACTTGTTCCACTTGTTTGACGTCTCCAAACATAATAAACACCTCCGCTTTATTCTAACACATTTATTAATTGTTAATATGTCTTGCTTAAGGTAAATATATTTTTAGTAAAAATTACAATTCTAGAATTCATATTTTTGAAAAGATACTTAATTTCCCTTAATTCATATTGAACAATGTTCTTAGAAAGAACAAAGATTGAAACAATTATGACAGACTTACGTATGTAGTTGCTCATTTCCATCGGAGATTTCGACAAAAGCAGGAAACTAGCCGGAGGCAGTGGTAGTTCAGAACCAGCACGGCAACTTGCTCCAACCATTTCATTCCATTGACTGTAGCTGAACTTGCAAAATCTGCCGGTAGTAGTGGTGCAAGCCCATCAAGCGAAACCGCGGGTCTCCGCTGCGTTGCTTAGTCTGGGATTTAGATTGGGGGATGCTAAACCAGGCTAAGCAGCAAGTTTACGGGGGCTGGAACATAGAACCACTCTGGCGTAACGTCCACCAGCTTCTTCGATGAGAAACCCTCGGGGTCTTTTTCCAACGCCGCAATACTACTCCAAGAGAAGGTTTACCTACCGCTTGTTTCTCCTGCCTGGTTCTTGATGAGAACCGAGATGAAGGATCGCCCGCGTTCTGGCTGAGCCTCGGGGTAACTCTGGTTTCGGTACTTGAGTCCAATTCCGAGCAGAGGCATTTGTGCTGCACAACTTTCACGATCGTGGATCATGGAAACTTCCAGTTTAATTCAACATGCTGCTGATGAATTTCAATTCTTTTTAATGGAAGACCCATTAAAAATTTTTAACACAATATTTTTATCAATTTTTGGAAGTAATAAATTACACAGAAAAAAGTAAACTGTAATAAATAACAGTCGATTTATAATAAATAATGATCAACTGCTAAAAATTACTATTTCAAACAGTAAAATCGTGATTTTACTATTCACTATATAATATTTACCATTTAAATATTACAATTTACTCTTTACATGGAAGAAAATACTATTTCAAACAGTAATTCGCTACACGGAGAAAAAAATTTTGCTATAGGAACTCTATAGTAGTTAGTTAGTTGTAAAAAATTCCAGTAGGTTAACGTTTTCTTATGGTAACAATACCGTTTGGCTCCTGCAACTCTACATCGTTGAGCTTTGAGAGCTAAACGTTATTTACCTCTCACAACTCTACAGGATCGTTCTGAGACTATAACAAATTTTTGGCAGTCTGATTAATAATTTTTTTTACGATTTAGCATTGATAATTTAATAAATAAATGCGACAGAACGAATTAATATTGCCAACAATAATTGTATATGACAAATAAGAATAGTATTATAATAGAAATAAAATAATAATAGAACTTATATTACAAATAAAAATTATTTGTAAAATAAAAATATGGTCGTCACAAAATTATCTTATTTTCTTGATTATATTAATAAATATTGGACATAAAATCACTACCGTATGTGCACAAGAAAAGATAAATAAACGAAAACAAATTTTATTTTGTGTTAAATGGGGTCTTTTGAATGTATTCCGATAACTTATTACTTATCACAATATATTCAACTAATAAATTTAATTAACAGTCACTGCAAATGAACCTTGAAAAACCATAAATACAAAACCGTTCTAACGAAATTCAATTTGAAAAAAAAAAAATACCTATTTCCTTAAATAAATAAACTGATTGAGTTATCAGAACTAAATAACATTATGTTACTGTAACTCTACAACGAATAGTAAACTGTGTATAGTTGTGGTAACTCTACAGTTAGGTTATCAGAACGAAATTTTTTTTTCCGTGTATGTTAATGTCTAAAATGTTAAAGTATAATAATTAAGAATTCAGACTTAGATATTTATCATTTCGTACCTAAAAAATGATCTTATGATATGTAAAAAGTATAAAATAAATATAATGAGTGTCTTTTCATGCCGTCTAGGTCAAATAACTAGTAGATGTTGTTCAAGTCAAGAGATGGATACTTCCATCTTCCCTTATTGGTTGAGAGATATCCTCTCTGTACATAAGTTCGATGGAAATCCATCAAACTTGAATACTAGTAAAGCTGTAAGCTTGTAGTATCCATTCGAGTACTAAAGATGTTAATTAATTGAAAGAAATGATAGAAATTATTTTGAATGAGAGTAAAGACAGACTTTCGAAAAAATAAATGGGGTTGGTTGCCAAGCCAGGAATCGAACCTGGATCTCCCTGATAACATGTCAGGAGCTCTACCAGTTAAGCTACCGGGCCCCTTCCACCATCCACCTTTCTCAGTCCATTCTTATACTCTCAATACTTACTTTACTATCCCTTCCCTTTTACCCGAGTTACGTACTATGATGGTAGTAGTACTTTTATTTACGCATTATTATTAGATTACTAAAGGTGTTTTCATGACCGAATTGTATATATATATAATGAGTGTTTTTTCATGCCGTCTAGGTCAAATAACTAGTAGATATTGTTCAAGTCAAGAGATGGATACTTCCATCTTCCCTTATTGGTTGAGAGATATCCTCTCTGTACATAAGTTCGATGGAAATCCATCAAACTTGAATACTAGTAAAGCTGTAAGCTTGTAGTATCCATTCGAGTACTAAAGAAGTTAATTAATTGAAAGAAATGAAAGAAATTATTTTGAATCCAGGTTCGATTCCTGGCTTGGCAACCAACCCCATTTATTTTTTCGAAAGTCTGTCTTTACTCTCATTCAAAATAATTTCTTTCATTTCTTTCAATTAATTAACATCTTTAGTACTCGAATGGATACCACAAGCTTACAGCTTTACTAGTATTCAAGTTTGATGGATTTCCATCGAACTTATGTACAGAGAGGATATCTCTCAACCAATAAGGGAAAACGGAAGTATCCATCTCTTGACTTGAACAACATCTACTAGTTATTTGACCTAGACGGCATGAAAAAACACTCATTATATATATATATACAATTCGGTCATGAAAACACCTTTAGTATAAAATAAAGTTAGTAAATTTCTAATACAAGCAACGTCAATATTTACAAAGTAAAATGGTAAATTTTAAACGCAACGATAAAAATCAAACTGTAATTATTGACTTGCTTGGACTGGTAAAATGTATATTTTAAAAGTATAATTTTTACTGTTTCAAATGTTAAATTCTCCCGGAGTGAGACCCCCTTCTCTTTCATCTGAGTTGCCCTTCTCCTCATAATATGGACTATATTTTGAAATGGCAATTTTTACTGTTTGAAACTGTAATTTTTTAAGATAAAAGAGCCCTAGTAGAAATGAAATCAAGTTTTTAGCCAGTAACTGGCCAGTTTTACTAGACTTAAACCAGTAACTGGCCAGTGTAATATCCAGTTTCTGTCTAGTAACTGGCCAGTTTTACTAGAGATCTAACAAAACATTATGGCGGCTTTAGTGAAACTGTCAGTTTCGAATTCTGAGGTTATTAGGCGTTATTAAAATTGTCAAATAAATTCAAAATAATGTTTAATAAACGATATGATATAAAAAAGTTTCATTTATGTGTACATTATAAAATAGATAACATCATTAGTCTGATAGACTAATAATAAATCTAACAATAGAATAAGAAAATAATTATTTTGAATTGGAGATTTGTTTTTAATGCCCACAGTCGCAATTTATATATTGTGTCATTTTTTTTCACTGTATCCATTTTGAAATATATACTGAAAATTATTTACACGTTAATAAACACTAATTTTGATTGATTTATACTGTTTTTCAATAATAATAATTACAATAATGATGCGTACAGGTTAACAAAAAAAATAAACAAACATACACACACTAGTAAAGATACACTGTCGGTGTAACTAATGTTTATGACTTAGTTGGAGGTGGCGCGATTTCAAGTTTTTACTCGATATCACTGGCCAGTTACTGGTTTATGTCCAGTGAAAACTCGATTATTTCTACTAGGGAGTCGTTATTTACTATAGTGATAGCTGCTAATCACTTATTTTGGATATTAAATTATAAATTGTGGCTTTTATACTTTCTACATTAAGTTCTGCAATATTTATATTTTCGCCACTCCAATGTCCGCTTTACTGTTTGAAACTATAAAAATTAACCGGAATCCGAGTGAATATTACAGTTTACTTTTTTCCGTGTGGCAATTCACTAGTTGCTTAATTAATCAACAGGCATTTTATTTTACAACCGGAAATCTGGAGTGTGGTGTCGCCCGCGAAAGATGAACGAGCAAGTCGATTATAAATTCCAGGGCCGAATAAAACTCCGGTAATTTTAAACGGGAAAGTCCAAAGTTTGTGGGAAACTCGGTAGAATAAAAGAAGGGGCAAATTTTACTTGTTCTTGTTCTTCTTCTAGTTCTTCTTTCTTTTGGCGGGATGGCACCAAGGTCGCGAGGTGATTGGGTCAAGTTCGCGGGGTAAAGAGTAAAAGTAGAGACCAAGATAAGTACCATGGATAAGAATAAAAACAAAGAAAAGATGTTTTTTTGATGAAACGGGACCAGACGCAAATGAAAAAGTTTTTAAATAGGTTTTCTTATGTTTAGTTTACAGTTTTTTTTTTTTTTTTAAGTTTGTTCTATTATTTTGTTCTTAAATTCTTTAACGCCAGCGGAGACTTTGGATTGCTAACGCTGAAACACGAGGTTAGTCCTCAGCTATCAGCGCCAAACTCCGCGAGTTCAACCCCCGCAAGTTTTGCCATTAGATGCGGCTTCGAACTTTCTTACAAACACTTTCGCGACCCTGAAACTGGAGTACAGGATCCTAAATTGTTCAGAATCCTACCGACCCACTTACATCAAACAAGATGACATCAATCTTTAAGTTAGTTGTGCTTTTGATTCATTTATTTTTAAAGATTTTCTTTAAAAATTACCGTGAAAATAATGATAGTCATTTTTTGTGTTCAAAAAATGCAGAAAAAATACAATTAATACTTCTATAGAAAAAAAGAAATATTTGATTGAAATAAGATTTATTTGTGCCGAATATATAAGATATTTGGATATGGCTAAATAAATATTTATTTCTGATAAATATATAATATATTTTAGCGATTTAGTTGCGTAAAATAAATAATTTATTCATGGTAAAGATATGGTTTATTTGCGGTAAATAGATCATAGTTGACGACAATAATGAACTTTTAAAATTTATTGTAACATTAAAGTTAGCTGTCTTAAATTAATTCTAAAAAATTATTTTTTAAATATTGCATTTTTAGTTTTTTAAAATTTTTACGTCAATTTTTTTTTCTTATTTTTTTTTGCCATAATTTATTTGTTAACAAAAGTTATAAAAATTATTAAATATCTGCTAAATTAATTTTATCAATTTTCAGAAATTATAATGGCTTTAAAATGAGAAAAAAAAAATTATTTTCTATTCTTTTAGTTGAATAATGAAATATTTTCCGTGTTTTCTATTGAATGAAAGTATTAATTGTAAGTTAAGGATAATTTAGATTTGTTTTCGTAAAATATAATATTTTAAACACCTTACCATATAGGTTAGGTATGAATTTTTTTAATCCCCAATTAATGAATAGTTATTAATTAATATTATTTATGCAAACACTATTATTTATGCAAATAAACTATTTTTTGAAACATCACTGTAGCTTAAGTTGTAATCAAAACTTTCAAGTTTTGTTTTCAACGTTCAAATGACGTCATAAGAGCAGTAGTTGAGTTTTAATGCCAAAGATGTCGTTGTTTCGGACAAACTTAGCATCTTTACCACAAATAAATGATATATTTGTGACAAATAATAAAAAAATTCGAGTCAACTGTTATATTTACTTGTACCAAATGTATATAGTTATAAAGAAATATTTAAAAAAACGACTCAAATAAATTGATTTATTTGAGACAAATAATTCTTTTTTTCTGTGGATGGGTGCAGTAAGCTGCATTAGATTCTTTTTTCTATTTTCTAGAGACTTTGGTGAATTTTCTAACTTAAAAGCGCCAAAACAAGCGCTCTAAAAATGAAAACCATATGAAAGCCACAATCCATCGGAACAACACAGTAAGGCACTCAGCGTTGGTCGTCTTTTAACTCCGCAAAACAACCTTTAGGATACATGGAGAGAGGATGAAAGCAGCCTAACCCTAAACGAGTTATCTGTCTGAAAGTAGCGTGAAATTCAACCGAAAGCGAAGCCAATTGGTATAATAACTACTCGAAAAGGCGTCTTTTCACTGTAAATTTCTGGAAGTTATATAGGTGGCAATGGAATACTATTCATAGTAACATTCTTGCTGACTCTGCGTCCAACAGATATCGTTTAGTTTCCCTTATCGCCAAGTGGAGCAAACAAACTTCTAAAGCTGTTACAATACGGTCAAGAACATTTCACATCTCTTCTTCCTTTCTCTTTCTCTCCTGCAAACGCATCAAGAGCTTTCTTTATGCTTCCACTTCATAATCCTCCGGGAAAAAGTTTTACAAATAGAAGCGATGATAAAATTGATGTCCGCCGTTATAAAACCATTTATACACCAAGATCACCATCATTTCATTCTGATAACTTGGATTATTGCCAATTTGTTTTTTTAACTTTTTATTTCAATAGATCATTTATAAAAGTAAAAAAAGAATTATCATTAATAGAAATGATATTAGTGTAAGAAAAATGATGGTAACTTGGCAATTCCCGGGTGGTTTAACCTCTTTGACGTAAAATAAACGCGCGCCCCTTTTTGGGTAAACCAAGTTAGCCATCTCAGAAACCCTTTGCTTCTTTCCGGATCTAATTACCGTCCTTTGGAGCGTCGTAATGCGTCTTTAATCCCAGGAACATCAGCGAGGGACGACTACGACAACGACAACAACTATGAAAGAGGCTAACATAGAAGTAGAGGCTAGAGGCTTGATATCATTGCCCTTAAAATTAAGATCAAGAGAAAGTAAATGCACGTGTATAGTCGGGTTACGGACAAGTAAACCTGCAGGGCGCAATGCTAATGATCCCCAGGGGTGAGCGAGATTCTGTATTAATCGACGTTGACTATACTTTACCCTACTAAACTTTACCGGTTGTCTGCTAGAGGCATAGGATCATCTGAACCAAGAAATTTTATCGAAAATTTAGTTTAAAAAAAAAAAAAATTATTTAAAGTCTATACTTTATCCTACTAAACTTTATCGGTTGTTTGCTAAAGGCATAGGATCATCTGAACCAAGAAATTTCATCGAAAATTTGGTTTATACAAAAAAAAAAAAAAAAAAAAAAAAAAAAAAAAATTCATCCATCAAGTCTTCCATAAAATTCCAATAAAATCATCTATTAAAGACGCTTTTTACACCGATCATTAACTCGTTACGCCTGAAAAAGTTCATTAGCCCAATTTAAAAAAAAAAGTTTTGCAAAGTATCCAGCTCTTTATCACCAACGACTATAAAATAAAATACCCAGTAAAAAATCAAAGTAACGTGGGTGCACTCCGAAGCAAGTGATTGGCAAACAAATTTCCCGAGTGCCTCGACTCTCACTGCTAATACATGAACCAGCTCAGCATAAAGTAAAAAAAAAGAACTTTTTAACGTCTCAACAATTTCAAAAGTATTTTTTTGATTCTAGTACGGTCGACGTTTATACGGCAAAAATTGAATTTTCTAGCTGCGTAAAAGCCAGCCAAGTAAGCCCGTTTCTCAGCGTGAGGGGCAAGTGGGTGGCTGGTAGATGGTAGCTGTAGGTGAGGCACCCCTCCCATTAAGATGGATGCCGAGCACCTGACTGTCGCGGGGACGAGATCCGGCTGGAAGGTGAGCAGAAAAAACACTCGAAAAAAAGGTTGATAAAAAAGGATCTGGAGGCGTAGCTGACGCCCACGGATCTCACGGTACCAGGAGTCCCGGGGTTGGTCCTGGTGGAATGAGGGTAGCCCAATCGCGGGTACCGCGGTCTGGAAGCCTCGGCCAGGCGCACTGGTACTCGCGACGCCGACGCCCACCAGCGACTCAAATCCGTCCGAGCGAACGAACTCCTCTTCCTCTTTCGAGGAACGGAATAAGAGCGAGCTGGCCCTCTCTGCGGAACCTGCTCTGGATGATAGGTAAGACTCAAGGCGCACCGCCAACGCGCAGGGGAAAAACTCGCTGACCTCAATACCCTCTTTCCCTCTTTCTCGACCACCTCACCCTTCCTCCTGGAAAGCTCCGCGTCCTACCTGGCTGCCTCCTTCTCCGCCTTAAGACCACCCTACACCCTCCACCCGTTGCTCCGAGAAGAGTCTCTTTCATCTTGCCGCGACGAATATTCGTTTTGATGAATCATTTACTGATGGAAATGTTGATATTGATGTTAATGTTAATGATGGAGCTGATAATGATGGGACACCGAAAGTTCGAGCACTAAATACGCAACAAAGGGAAAATGTGTCGGCAACACCTGGTCTGGTATCAATATCGATGATAGCAGGGACGAAAGTTACAGACTGGATAATAGTTTGCCACATGCTCGAGATTGCGTCAGACTTGAGCTAGTAAGACGAGATCTTACAAGTTTCTTGGTGGAAGTCCACTGAATATACTCTATGAATTGTGTACTAGCCTCTGCTGAGCTTTAATGCTTCAAAATTAATAAAAGATGGTTGTTGGTTGTTGCTAATTCATTAGAATTGGGTCTTATAGGTCTAATAGGAGAATTATTAGTGATTATTTATAGGCTTTTTTTATTAGAAGCTTAAAATTGCAATTCTCATTACGAATTCAAATTTCTGAAAAGAAAATTCTTTTTCTTTTAAGAAAATACTTAAAGTAATTTTTCAGACAAAATAAACAGTATAAAATACTCCGTTTACAAATAAGTAGTTCCACAGCACATATGAAACCGACATCCCTACTAGGTATTATTCACTGTAACGTCCACCGAAAGTTTCCCGGTTCGAAGTGAAAAATCGGAGCGCATTTTCAGCGCCATAATTTTCCGCAGGCTCTTCCTTCCGCTCCGGAAAATTATGAGCGGACAGTGGATTGTCGAGTACCTTTACTGAGGCATTAACTTTAGTGAGGCATACATTCGAAAGTTTGCGACGCCGATTTCGTTCGCGGAAAAGTTGCACCCCGTAAACAACAGTCCTGAGAGGACTCAGACTTTAGATTCTGCACTCAACTCAACTCCTTCTACATCAACTTCAACTTACAGAGAAAAAGATAGTGAAGATGTAGATGGAGATGTCAGAGACCAACTTTAAAGTAACGCAGACATCTTTCACCCACTTTTCTATCTTTTACTCACATCTTTTCTATTTTTCCTTGTATTCTTGGCCTTATCCTTTCTTTTCTTATAAACCATTTACCCGGGCAAGACTCTATCCAGAATTTAAAGTCACTTTCTTGGTCCATAACCTGAAGATTTAATTTTTTCTATTCGTTTTAAATATACAATTTTTTTTTTTTTTTTTTTTTTTTTTTTTTTTTTTAACCGGTGACGTTAGCCGAGTCGTCTAAAGCGCATACCTATAATTAAAACCGACTATAAATAAAAATAAAAAAAAACAATTTTTTAATTTAATTTAAAATGTGTATACTGCTTTAGTGTCTATCCTTTCTTTGTTTTCAGACTTCTGTCTTTTGTCTCTCATCTACTATCTGTGTTTTCAAGTGTCGGTATAGATGGATGGTGTTAATAGTAGTAGTAAAGAACGTCAGAGACATTCGACCTGGTCCTCCGGAACACTCGAGCAAATTATCAGAGCAAGTTAGTGTCACGCCGAATGATATATCGGTCAGTGCGACAATGCTTGTACCAAACAATAAGAGAAAGCCTCCATAACTTCTCATCCCACTTCTCTACTTTGAACTCACCTACCAACTCCTCCACCTCCCCAAAGATGCTTTCAGTCCCGTCAAAACAAAACTTTACTACTTTAAGACTTCGATCCACCCTTTCATAGACAAAATGTTCTTGCCCTACCCTCGGCTACTTTTGATTTGAATTGAAAGCAAATCTCCGATTTAGAATTCACCAAGTCCACTTGGAAGTTTCCTAATCATTAAAATTACAATTATGACGATGGTAATGATAGAAAACTCGCCCAAAAAAAAAAAAAAAATAAACGAAGAGTCACGTATGAACGACTACGACTACCATCAGTCATTATTTTCCGCAACATTTAGCGAGCACTTGAAACTGTTTCGCACTCGGTACCTCACACCAGGGATGTTCTCACCCTCATAATCGCCCAACGCCCAAAAGTTTCTCAAGTATGTGCCGGGTATCGCAACCCCTTTCTCGAAACCTCTTTTCGACTGTCCTGTCTACATACTTCTTACACCCCCTCTTCTTACCGCCACCCCTTTCGGTTTCTTCCTCACCTAGTTTGGTTTTACTTCAACGACAAGCTGTATTTTTTACCTCCGTGAGTTATGAACCTAGCAATTAACTATTTTTTGCGAAAAGAAATGTTACTAATGATCGCAGAAAAAATTTAAACACAAATTAATTATAAGCTTATTAATTTTTAATTTAAAAAAAACAATAATATTAAAATCAAGACTTAATTTTTGGCTATTTAATCATAAATAATTAATTTCGATAATTTTAATCAATATTTCCTCATAAAAAAGTATTCTTTTCGTGAAAAAACACTATTAGGATTGAATATATGATTATTAGTTCTTAAAAATTCTAAGAGATGGCGCCAGTAGTGTGTGACGTCACTAAACGCGGGATTTTTGAAAAGTAAAATTCGAAAAATCAATAAACACGCAGCATATCTAATATTTTAACTAATTTGTTAATACTAACTATTTATAAAGAATATTTTAATAAACTTTAGAATAAAAAATATAAAATCTCTTTCAAAAAATGTTTATACATTTAAATGTTTTTCTTGAAAAGCGCTGGAGGCTTGGGATTGAAATTCACGAAATTTTGGACTCTGTAAAGTACATACGAGTAACCAGGAAGACATTTACTGATGTAGTAGGATATGGGCTGTAGGAAGGAGTGTCCTTTTCTAACCTCGAGACATGTAGGATGGAAACTCAGAGTTAGAAGTTTTAATCGAATTTATCGCAATGCTATTCATGAGAGAGCCGTACGTCTTTTCCGTCAGCTATACATGTATATAAATGTATATGTATAAATATAGAGGAAAATGTATACCAGCGGTCACACACGGTCGCATCTTTCTCACTAGTTCCATGTGGAATAGAAAGCGGGTGTTACCCCGAGGTGGTGCCCCTGCTTACCTTCGCCATCAGCATCACACTAGCATGTACCATCAACGTCACCACCTCATCCCCCAGAAGAGAAGAACCAACGTGTAAGTTTCTCCAAAGTAACTTCTACGTATTCTCGGGCTGCGAAAGCTAATCGGAATTACAAATACCCTCTACCTGCCCGCTCCTATCACGTTCTCTCATCCTTTCCTTCTCTTTTACCTTCGGTCCTTTCCTTCTTTATACCTCTACTCACTACCCAGTCACTCCCTCACCCTTAGATACACCACCCCTGTCGCTATATCCTACGTCATACCCTTCCCAAGCAGTCTCCAATCTCCGAGAGTTTTATCATTTTTTTTTTTTCTTAAATTATTATAATTTATATTCTTGTGTCAATGCTTTTTATTTTTATATTCATGAGAAGATTTTTAAATTTTAATGTATTAGTATACATTTTTATCTACAAAAAATTTATAAGAATTCAAGCTTGTGGAAGTTCTTATTGATTTAATGATTAAATTTTAATATTAATACAATCTATACTTAGATAAAATGTCATCAACTGTCTAGTAGCGAGAAATTTAAGCGACTCTGCGCCACCTGTTGGAGATTTTTAGCACTATTTTCAAAAATTGTATTTAGACCAATTTAAATGTATTTTTAAGAATGAAATATCTCTTAAATAGGTATGAAATATATTTTGAAGTAAATTTATGGTTATTTAATATTTTTATCTTCAATTTAATAAATGAAATCATGGATCAAAATTAAATATGAGTAATAAATAACCCATTATGATGCTCAATTAAAAGTTGATAAATGATAAATCAATTGATTACTTAAACACATATAATTACTCAATATAATTCGAAAGTTATCTGAGTTAAATTGAGTCTGAATTTGGTCTAGATAATTAACCGCACGGCTCCCGCTAATTTCGCATCATTCGATCATACACATACCCACCAAATGTAAGCAACACCGACAGGACTGTAACTATAACACACTTGCAGCAAAATTCGCTCCAGCGAATCACGCACATAAACGCTCCTTAACGATTTCACTGTTCGCGATTATGTTATATACTTGCCGGCGGAACTTCCTGGTGTCCACCCGAGGGTCGTTAAGTCGGTTGGTCGCTTACCAAGTCGTACGGACACATTAAACATTGTGTAAACACTATTTATTACAACTCCTAAATAACTTTACTATCCAACAAAACAGTTTGTGGTCACTCTAACGTCCTCATTTGTCTCTCCACTGAATCATTAAATAATTCCTAATTGCTATTCTTCCTAAAAAATATCGTCGCGTCTTCGCGGCGACCACAAGCTTCATAAATTCTTAATTATTCGATAAATTTTTTATTACTGATTGAAATATTTTATCGACATAAGTAATTTAAGTATTATCATTTCTTAGTATTTAAAAAATATTTCTTAAATACAAAGAAATATTTCTTAAATATTAAGAAATATAACTACTAAGAAATATTTCTTAAATACAAAGAAATATTTCTTAAATACTAAGAAATATTTTTTAAATGCTAAGAAATGATGTTTAAGAAATGATTTCTTAAATACAAAGAAATCTTCTTAAATGCTAAGAAATCCTTCTATCAGTGTAGTTATTCTTATTACAGATGATTAAATATATTTAAAAATAATTTAGGGTGTCAATATTTAGACTCCTGTTAATAATTAGGGCTTTTAGGGGGCGTCCATTAATTACGTGGGGAGTTCTAGGGGGGGGGGGAGTGGATCATGCTAAATCTTACCAAATCTCACTTAGGGGGAAGGGGGGGATCTTAACAAATATCACGTAATTTTTTCTCTAGCAGAAAACAGTGTAAAATTGCGAGAAATAGTATTTCTATAATAAAATATGGCCAAATCTGACACAATAGTGTTTGTCGTATTCGTCTGAACCCTGCAGAGCAGCAAAGTAGCGCTCGATTGTTTAATTTGATTATTGATCGATAGGATTCACTAATTTTCTAGGTATAGATTTCTTTAGAAATCTATCGGTGGTAGCCGGTCTCATGTCGTAATTTTAATACAATTTTGTCATAATATGTTTAATTATCTTCAATTTAAACTATTGTTCGTCGACTTTTAATACTTTTTTCAATTTATTTCGTAGTTGAGAAAATTCAAAAAAAAATCAATAATAAATTAAATTTTAGCTTTTATCATCAAATGACTTTTATATGTAAAAAATCCTATTTTTTAGGTAGATGTCTTTAAATATCTATTTGCTGTAGTCAGTCTCATATCGTTATTTGCAAAAATATAATAAAAAATGAATTTTAGGACATTACGGCCTTTTAATAACGTGTTTTTTTCAATATTCAAACAAGAAATCTACCTATCCATGTCGGGTGTAGCCGAATGGCACTTTTTTTCTCAATAATCCAACCCGTTTACAGCCAAAACATAAATTTTGAATAATCTCGCGTGAGATTAGGGGGGGGGGGAGGGAGTTGAGGAAAATCTTACGAAATCTTATCAAGGGGGGAGGGGGGGGGGTTAAAAAATTCTCAAAAATACCTCACGTAATTTATGGACGCCCCCTTACCTTAGTATTTTAAATTCAATCCAAAAATTACAAAACTTTTCATTAGCGAGCCCTGCAGTGATGTAGTGTATTACATCAAAACTACCTGAAACAAAAATCTCCTTTCTGCCCTGAAGGCGGGCACGTGCAACTAAAATCATTTGGAGAACGGAACCAGTAAAGAAAAACTACACCAAGATTAAGAATCTTTTTCAGTAGCTGTAACTCTTACGCTCTTCTGTACATCTGAAGCCCCTACGTACAACCAGATTTACTACACTCGCCTGTAATTATCATCATAAAGTCGAGTTTACGAGCAGTAAGGACCCTCGTAAAGGAATACTTCATTTCGTCTCCCCGGGCTACTGCTTCACAGAACACTCTTACTCTTATTTAACCAAACTAACTCTGCTCACTTTATATTAGTATTAGTAGTCCACGGAATAGACTCTTTATACTTATACTTATACTTATACTGCACACTTTCGAGCCTTTTTAGATCCAAAGTATCCAGTTATGTAGACCATATACCGGCTGTATAGATGAGGTCTACCGTCTATAGGGTCTACAGTCACTAGAGCGAAGATTTGGAAGGAGCTGTGGTAGTAGAATAGAGGGTATGCCCTAAAGTCTGACCACAAGAAGTTAAAACTCACCCGCAGGCAGCCTTTTACTGCCTTAAAATCCGATTTGTTGCTAGACTTTTGTTATTTACGTTCGGCGGTCAAGATTGTTTTATTCAAGACAACTTTGTTTAGTTTTTTATGGTTTTAACCTTTTTTTTAAGGAGTTTAATTGGTTAGAACTTTGGTAAAAGCGATTGTTAATGAACTTTATAAGTTTTTATCAGAATTCAGTGAATAAATTATCTTTTTATTCTAGAGAAAATATAGTTTGACTACAATTTTTGAGTAAAATATGAGAGTTTGATGAAATTAATAAAAGAAACTTTTTGATAGAAAATTATTGCTGGTATTTTTTTTTTTTTAAGGAGATCCAAGTAACCTCCTAGTGTAAAGAATGTCAATAAAAAAATAATACGTAGAAATATTTTTGTTATGCATCTTAAAATTAATTAAGGAAGTTCGAGCGAATATAATGTAAAAAATAATTTTTTGCCCTCTGGGCGGAAAGTGGCAACTTTGGTCTCACTGCGCTAAACAAAGTTGCCGCTTTCCTTCTTCCTCGGACAAAAAAATATTATACAGCCCTTGGGAAGTAAAAAAGAAAACCTCAGATCACATGTTTGTTGACCTCGGCTTCGCCTCGGCCAACAATTACATGTAATCTGAGGCTTTTCTTATTTTCCTTCCCAAGGGGTGTAATATACTATTCCAACTTTGTGCTTTGAAATTAAGTATACGTATAAATAAATACGTCATTTATCTAATCCCAAAATTTAAAAAAGATTCACCATTTAGTTACTTAGATATTAAATTTTAAAAATCACATATTTTATCTCCTTATACACGGGCTCTTATGGCGGACAAACGTTTTGTCGAGACTTTAATTATTTTTTTAAATATTAACCTCCCAACTTTAACGGATAAAAAACTATACACAAGAAACTTGGATTATTGCAAAATATAAAAACAATTTAATAATAATACACTACCGATATAATTTTTGAAATATTTAAAGTCAAATTTTATGTTTGTAACTCGTTTATCGTCAGCTATTTATTCGAATAAAGATTTGACAACATCGCGTCAATAGCTGAGAAAAAAGAAAAGGATAGAAATATAGTTACAGAGAGAGAAATGTTTAACTTACACACTCATCCGCGTCTCTGTTATGGGTATAATCAAACGCGCTATTGCCAAATCTGTTTATTTATTCCGGCAAGTAATAAATACCAAAGTTATTTATTACTTTACTTTATTAAATAAGTAAAAATCATCAATTATTTAATTGTTTAAATTATTTTAAATTAAAATAAAGAATTTTGAAGAATATTGGGAAAACTAAAATTTAAAAATAGTATATTGTGTGACTAGGGACGAAACAAAACGATTTCAGACCAGTGAAGTTGCCTGCCCGAGCGAAGCGAGGGCTGGCATCACTCGGTCTGAAATTGTGTTTCATCCCGCGTCACACATTATATTTTTCATATGTTGCATTAAAAATGCTAGTTTCAATGTCTGGAGCCAACCAGAACTAGATAGTTTCAGACGAACAGCGAAAATACCATTTTATTATGAAACTTATAATAAAATAGAAAGTAATAGTTTATTTTTTACCAAACATTATTCGTAAATTGACAAGTTTTCTTTTATCATTCTTATTTATGCTTAATAACAGAATTATAATATGTCAGTACAGTTAACGGTTAGAATGACAATTATAAAGGTATAAAATAAACAAACAATTGATAGGATTGAAAATAAAGCTACAACTTCACTTCGCGGACAGAAAATCGTCATTTTCTGTCCGCCGGGAAGAAATAATTGATACCTGCCCGGCACAGTCGCATTGGTCTGAAATTGTCTAGTTTCGGTTGGCTCAACAGGCATTGAAACTCACATTTTCAATGCAGGTTATATGAAAAAATTTTTTCTGCCCTCCGGCCGGAAAGTGGCAACTTTCTGGCCGCTGCGCTAAACAAAGTTGCCACATTCCGGCTACGTCGAGCAGAAAAATAGTATACACACCTTGGCCAGTAAATAAGAAAGCCTCAGATCACATGTTTGTCAACCTCGGCTTCGCCTCGGCCAACAATTACATGTGATCTGAGACTTTTCTTATTTTACTGGCCTAGGTATGTAATATACTATAACATTATTTTGACTCATTAGTTACGCTCGAACTTCGTTAATAACATTTTCAACAAGTTGTAAAAATTTGACTACTTTGCGTGGATCTCCTTAATCAATCACAGATAAAATATAAAATTAGGCTTTGAAAGGAATGAATATTTTTTATTAGGTTTATTTTCGACTAAAAAGCATCAAGATAAATTAAAATTGTAAATGGGAATTATGTAGTTAGAGCTTTTTCTTAATGGCGAAAAAGTATTTCAAGAGAACGGTTATTTGTGAAACAAATGAAATTCGTTTGTTTTTATTTGTTGTCATCTCTGTTGGTGAAAAATGAAGAAGGTGTAGAAGCAAATTCCGGCTTTAGGACAAACGATAAAAAAAGAAAGACAAAAGAATTAAAATAAAGAAGTAGGATGAGAAGAGAAGAAAGAAAAAGCCACTCGAGTACTGGTTGGTTCATTAGATATTGTAATCCGCACGACGTTCTGACGCTAATGAAGATAATTGCATTAAAGCATTTTGCGGGGTACCAAATACTTCTCGGTAAAAATGTCAATTCAAAGAAGAAACGTAAATGAGAGAAATCTCGGATCTTATATATAGAAGCTACTCTTCCCAAGATATCGTTAATTCGATAACAAATTATATTGAAAAGAAGAAAAGAATTTTCTTTTTACTTTCATAGACTTTTACTTTTCTTCTCTTATATACTTTCACTTGACGATTAAATAAAGGTGCCATTAAAACAGTATCCAAACTCAAGGTAAACTTTTTACTATACACTTTTCGTGATTACTCAACTTTTCGAATTTTCACCTGCACTCTTTGTGTTTACACTCCCCGACAAATGTGATACAGTATTCTTAGTCTTTTATTCATTTTTAGTTATTTTAATTTTATTGTCACAAACTATGTTCTTCTTTTGTTGAGTGCAAAATTAACAGGTCAGTGTTTAGCTTTTCTGTGTTAGTTACTTATATCGTACATTTATCAAGTTTTACTTTATGAACTTTTAATTGTATTGACGTTAAAATAATTTTTACAACTCTCTACTCAGAAAAAAATTTAGTTTGTTTTTCCTTACTTTTAATTTCATTAATTTTTAGCGTATGAATAATGAAATGCTGCAAAAAATTTGCAGAAGGTTCTCAATTAGTCTAAGAGATGGCGCCAGTTGTGTGTGACGTCACTACGAAGCGGGCTTTTTAAAAAATAGAATACAAAACTTCAAAGAAACATGTATTATATTGAATATTTCAATTTTTTTTGATTAAGTAGATAAAAACTATTTATAAAAATGTTTATAAAAGCTTAATAATTGAATTTTGAGGTTTTTTTCAGTGACAAAAAAATCTTGAAAAGAAAAACACAAAGTTTTCAATAAAAAACTGTCACAAATTTTCCGTCCAAATAATTATTTTAGTTATAAAATAAACTTTTAAAGCATTTATGTTTCAGTGTTAGATATGAGTAACAATAAAATAATTTTTCCCCTTTTCTTATCTCTTTTTTTATCGAAAAAAAATGTAATAAAAATATCGTGAAAAACTTTTCAGAAAATTTGCTGGTATTAACTTTGTAAAAAAAAATCTTATTCCGAATTTCCTTTTTATTCACATGTGGGAAATAAATAAAGAAAAGGAATATTTGCTCATCTGTCATGCATGAAACAAATTGATGCCCGCATCCTTTATCTCTCGAGGCAGTGGATCGATCTTTACAAAATATGTTTGACGTATCAATCTATCCAGTAGAATTCTCGGGATATACACTTGGGACCGCGAGCTTTTAGCTAAGGTCACACACTGGACAGTCCTGTCAAAGTGATCACGCGATGACATATCGACTGTTGTTTATTTTCCTCAGAAACTACCATCTATTTCTTAATTTAAAGTGGACTTATCTCTATCTTGGCACGGTTGAAATATAAATTCATATATAATTGAACAATTTATCACTCCGGGAATAAATAAAAATTCAATAGGTATTCAATAGAATGGTCAGTATCCGGTATCCGGGTTTGGAAATAAGTCAAAATATAATTCCAATTCCCCGAGGTAAGGGAAAATGGTCATGCATGAGTTTAGAGAGTTCTGGAGAGGAGTCATGAGTCGTATCCCGTATTCTGGTGGATGAACGAGGAAAGAGGAAGGAGAAAGGAAAAAGGGCTACACGAATGATTTGTGAATATGCAAGAAGGGGACGACGTCTCGATGCTCCGTCGGGAGTACAAGACCGACGGTCAAGATACGACTCCCTAAAACATGGAAAATATTCGAGTGGACAGCTGCGAATTTATCGTTCTCGACAGCCCTAAATTTTCCATTATACTAACGTGAAAAAATAAATATATGTATATAGTTATCCTCTAGAGAAAAAAATGTACCGTAAATTTTTGTTTTATTATTTATTGTACATTTTTTATTTATTTGACTCCAT
Organism: Cotesia glomerata; assembly: GCF_020080835.1. NCBI lineage: Eukaryota > Metazoa > Arthropoda > Insecta > Hymenoptera > Braconidae > Cotesia > Cotesia glomerata. Next base: position 26,547,208 of record NC_058162.1, read on the forward strand.
ATCTCTTAGTGCAGACGTCGTAATTTAACCCGGACTTGCCCAGCTAAACGAATCAAAGCGACAAAATTACTAAACTATTTAGCTGTTAAGGTAGTTTGATCGACGCAATCCGAGGTCATATTAATACACGGAAAAAAGTAAACTGTAATAAATAACAGTCGATTTATAATAAGTAATGATCAACTGCTAAAAATTACCATTTCAAACAGTAAAATCGTGATTTTACTATTCACTTTATAATATTTACCATTTAAACTTTACAATTTACTCTTTACATGGAAGAAAATACTATTTCAAACAGTAATATTCGCTATGTAAATGTCTAAAATGTTAAAGTATAATAATTAACAATTCAGACTGATATTTATCATTTCGTACCTAAAAAATGATCTTATGATATGTAAAAAGTATAAAATAAAGTTAGTAAATTTCTAATACAAGCAACGTCAATATTTACAAAGTGAAATGGTAAATTTTAAACGCAACGCTAAAAATCAAACTGTAATTATTGACTTGCTTGGACTGGTAAAATGTATATTTTAAAAGTATAATTTTTACTGTTTCAAATGTTAAATTCTCCCAGAGTGAGACCCCCTTCTCTTTCATCTGAGTTCCCCTTCTCCTCAAAATATCGACTATATATTGAAATGGCAATTTTTACTGTTTGAAACTGTAATTTTTTAAGATGAAAGAGTCGTTATTTACTATAGTGACAGCTACTAATCACTTATTTTGGATATTAAATTATAAATTGTGGCTTTTATACTTTCTACATTAAGTTCTGTAATATTTATATTTTTGCCACCCCGATGTTCGCTTTTCTGTTTGAAACTATAAAAATTGACCGGAATCTGAGTGAATATTACAGTTTACTTTTTTCCGTGTAGATATTTTTTTTTCTTTTTTGCAAGAGATCACTCGAAAAATAGTATAGAATATAAAATTATTTCTAATCAGAATTTAATTGATTAAATTCAATCCATAATTACGGTCAAATAATTATAATAATACACTGATAGAAAGATTTCTTAGTATTTAAAAAATATTTCTTAAATACAAAGAAATATTTCTTAAATATTAAGAAATATAAGTACTAAGAAATATTTCTTAAATATAAAGAAATATTTCTTAAATACTAAGAAATATTTTTTAAATGCTAAGAAATGATGTTTAAGAAATGATTTCTTAAATACAAAGAAATCTTCTTAAATGCTAAGAAATTCTTCTATCAGTGTATAACTATTAAAATATCAACTGACAGGGACTGAGCTGTCATAACAAAATAACGACTGTTATAGGTTATGTAAGGTCGGTACTTAAAACAGTTGCTCACGGTGTTCATTTATTGTTTAAATTTGCAAATATCACTCCAATATATTAAATCTGCTATAATTTACGTGAACTTTTAATGTATGTTTAATAACAATTTATTTTAATGCAAAAAAACTTTATGATTATATTTCAATTTCAAATTTGCCGCGCACCGAGAAGTCGCCATTTTTTCCCAAATAAAGATGGGGGAGTAATGTCTCCGACAAACACCAAAGATAGAAACCAATTTTTGATATTAAAAAATTAATTAAATTAAAACTATGTGGTAAATCGTTATCAAATTTCGATAGAATATGTATGAAGCATTGTTCTATCTATTGGAAACTTTTTTTATTGGGTCAAGTTGGCTGATTTTTTATAAATCCTCCATTTCCGGAGTTATTGAATAAGGACACTCATAAGAGACCGTGTATTTTTGCAAAACTTTATTTAATTATATCACTTAAACGGTGTAGTAAAAACATCTGATTTTTTTTCTATAGATATATTAAATCATAATCTTTCGAATGAATATAAAAAAATATGGGGTCAAGTTAAAGTCATTTGGAGCCCAAAATACCTTAAGTTAAATGAAGTATTTAGTGCTTGTATTATTGTTTAACCAGAGAAATAAAATCCGGGTTTGTTTCTTTCGTAGGATCGTTATTTGAAAAAAAAAAAAAGCGGGTTCTGATGAGAAAATACCGTGAAAGATGGGAGTAAGTCAACGGAGAGCAAAAGTGTTAATGCCGCGGCAAGCCCAGAACGTTAGTAATAAAGCCCTAAGTACTGAGTGCTGATCGTTAAATTATAATTACCGCCATAAAACTAAGTGATATTGAACTTGGATTCTTTATGAAAAAAGTTAAAAGTCAAAAGCTGGTTTTTTGTTAAATTATTTTTTTATCCTAAAAAAATTAATCATTTTTATAGTTATAGTGTTTTTTTTATAATAATTAACAGAAAAAAAATTTTTTTATACTTAGTGTTGATAGTAAGGATTAAATTTGGACTCTAGTATAATCTACTTTGAATTTGTAACCCTTTCTAAGCACGGGCAGCTAATACGGTAATGCATCCGAATCCCCTTTTCGCTCGTGTGGAATTTTCGTAGTCGTAAAGCTGGTTTAAGTAATTCCCGATAACTAAAAGCTCCAGTTGTAGGCTATTTTCACCTTTAATCAAAATTACGCCGACCCGAACTCGGTAATAAAATATACTACTAACCAGCAGCGATCCAAAAAAAGAGAATTTTTTTTTGTTCTTACAGAAAAAATGTGTATATTTTATGCTCGATATTCCTGGAAAATTGACCTTAATCGAAGACAAATCGGTCATCATCACCCGTCGGAAGTTTGAACCATCGGTCTATGCCTCGCGACACATGTGTCAAGGGTATTACAGCTGGGGTGCAAGTACGTGGTTGTATAAGGGGTAAAACGTGCCAAGGCTATGCGAAATTGTTTAACTTTTAGTGCCAGGGAAGTTTGATATTGACAACGAAAATAATACGTCTTAATGAGATTATAATTTCATATAACCGTCTTTGTGATTCTGTCTTATATAACCTTTATTCAAGTAAACAATTTTACTTATACCAGATGTTTATTATTTTCATTCCAGTTACTTCGTAACAAATTCCAGGTTTCAGTTCTACTTAAAAAAAAAAACCAACACATCAAGTAAGCATCCAATTTTAACAGCAGAAAAATTTAAACTATTTTTTTTTTAAATTGTAAGGACTAAAATTTAAAGATTAAACTTTTATTATTAATTATTTGTATAGAATATTTATTTTAAGAAATTAAAATATTAAAAATACTGCATTTTTTTAATCTTTATAAATGTGTTTTTTTTAAAAAACCGCGCTATAGTGACGTCACACACTAGTGGCGCCATCTCTTAGAATTATAAAGAAACATAGATTTAAAATTAAATTATAATTTTGAAATCAGATTAAGATCTACAACTTTCTGTTTTTGTGGCTATTGATCTAATTATTCTTCACTTTATTTAATCCATTATTCTCCTATAAATTATAAGCCGCATTTAGGAGGTTCGAGCGAATCTAATGTAAAAAATAATTTCCAACTTTGAGCTTTGAAATTAAGTATACGTATAAATAAATACGTCATTTATCTAATCCCAAAATTTAAAAAAGATTCACCGTTTAGTTACTTAGATATTAAATTTTAAAAATCACATATTTTATCTCCTTATACACGGGCTCTTATGGCGGACAAACGTTTTGTCGAGACTTTAATTATTTATTTCAATATTAACCTCCCAACTTTAACGGATAAAAAACTATACACAAGAAACTTGGATTATTGCAAAATATAAAAACAATTTAATAATAATACATTGCCGATATAATTTTTGAAATATTTAAAGTCAAATTTTATGTTTGTGACTCGTTTATCGTCAGCTATTTATTCGAATAAAGATTTGACAACATCGCATCAACAGCTGAGAAAAAAGAAAAGGATAGAAATATAGTTACAGAGAGAAAAATGTTTAACTCACACACTCATCCTCGTCTCTGTAATGGGTATAATCAAGCGCGCTATTGCCAAATCTGTTTATCTATTCCAGCAAGTAATAAATACCAAAGTCATTTTATTACTTTACTTTATTAAATAAGTAAAAATCATCAATTATTAAATTGTTTAAATTATTTTAAATTAAAATAAAGAATTTTGACGAATATTGGGAAAAATAAAATTTAAAAAAAATTTTAACACTATTTTGACTCATTAGTTACGCTCGAACTTCCTTAATGACTCTTTGATGAAGATCCCGGATTAATGAGAATTAAAAAGCACCCGCTGGCTTATAAATGAACCTTCTAAAAAACTGTTTTATTAAAAATCCCAAAACAAAATAATTAAACCTCTATATCATAAATTCAAAATAACAGTTTTAACAGTACAAATATTCACAATAATCCTCTTAAAACTACTCGGTTTTTCGTCCAGCAGAGTAGGACTGAAGAAAAGAAAGGAGAGTAAAAAGCATGAGAGCTTGCGATCTAATGACTGGGAATCCTCTTTATGGTTTACAAGAAGTTTGACCCTCTGTGATGAGACCGGTGGAGTTAAGGGGTGGGGGTTGCCGTTCGACATCAGTGGACTCGAGTAGATCTCTCAATACAAAGAGAGACTCTTCTCGCCTGGTTCCTCTCGTTCCTTTTATTCTTATATTTTTTTGTGTTCTTCTTCCATAAATTGTTCACGGAGGGTCGCCACGCCAAGGTGGCCGGAGACAAAAGAACGGGAAGGAAAGCAGGAGTAATGTATTTAACTCGAGCACCCGAGACGGAGATTACGATGAGAATATTGTCCGTAGGATTTTTATTTTATTCCCTCGGGCAAGTGGATTCCTTTATTTTTTTTTTTTTTTTTCAGCTTCGGCTTTCTCTTTTCTACTTATCGTGTTTCGTTGTTATCAAACGTATTGTTTCGCGAATTTCTATTCATTCGTCTCATTCGAATGGACAAAATGATACTTAAGGACATTAAAATACACGTTAAGAGAAAAGTACGTGGGAACATTGAATAAAAAAAAAGAAAATCAAGTGCTGAGGGGAGAAAAATATGAGGAAACTTTTTCAAGGAGATTGTTTTTACATTTTTCCGCTTTATTTTTGAATTATATGTACACATTTAGATTTTTTTTCTATTCCTTTTGTCGTGTATGTACAACGAGGAACTTTCCGTTTTCATCAGACATAATTGCATGTCTGAAAGTGGATCTCGAGCGGCATTTCAGTAGGCAGTAGCTCCTCGGAAAAGGAGTACTATGAGAAAAGCACCAGCTTGTCAAGGTAACTCGATATCTAATTACCTTCTGGCGTTACCTGTGTACATGTATACCAATACCGCTAGATGACGTATGAATGTTTCTTCGCTTGAAATATTTTCCCAACTCATATCTCTTATTATTCAGAATACTGATAAACTTTCAAGCTTTCCTAGTGCTTTAATTAGCTTTTTTATTATTTTTTAAAGCCATCGACAAATTCATCGCCAAAGTTTTTTAATTATTTTTTTAGAACTCCTCTTTTTATCTAGCCGAAGCTTTATTACCCATTCAAACGATTCATTAATAATTATTTCTGTTTGCCGAATTTCTAATAAGCTTTTTATTGACCGTATTCATTTTTCCTTTCATTTTATTGCAATCTGCGACAAAGAAATGAAATTAATGAACTGATGCCGTTAAATTGATCAATTTCGTAAAAAAATAAATTTTTTTTATATTCGTAGCAATAATTTCTTTCTAAACTCAAATACTTTTAAAGAATCTGATTATTTTTTGGCTGTTGAATTATAAATAATTGATTTTGTAGAATATTTTAATTACTATTACTATCTTCGGCAACCATATGTAGCGTTTTTGTAAAAATATACTAAATGCTTCCGAATAATTCTAAGAGATGGCGCCAGTAGTGTGTGACGTCACTAAAAGGCGGGTTTTTTTGAAAAGTAATATTTAAAAGTTTCAAAAATGCAGTGAGTTTATTATTTTAAGGTAGTTTCGGCTCCAAATGACTTCAACTTGACCCCATATTTTTTTATATTCATTCGAAAGATTATGATTTAATACATCTATAGAAAAAAAATCAGATTTTTTTACCACAACGTTTAAGAGGTATAATTAATTAAAGTTTTACAAAAATACACGGTCTCTTATGAGTGTGCCTGTTCAATAACTCCGGAAATGGAGGATTTATAAAAAATCGGCCAACTTGACCCAATAAAAAAAACTTTCCAATAGATAGAACAATATTTCATACATATTCTATCAAAATTTGATAACGATTTACCACATAGTTTTAATTTAATTAATTTTTTAATATCAAAAATTGGTTTCTATCTTTGTTGTTTGTCGGAGACATTACTCCCCCATCTTTATTAGGGAAAAAATGGCGACTTCTCGGTGCGCGGCAAATTTGAAATTGAAATATAATCATAAAGTTTTTTTGCATTAAAATAAATTGTTATTAAACATGCATTAAAAGTTGACGTAAATTGTAGCAGATTTAATATATTGAAGTGATATTTGCAAATTTAAACAATAAATTAAGACCGTGAGCAACTGTTTTAAGTACCGACCTTACATAACCTATAACAGTTGTTATTGTTTTGTGACAGATCAGTACTTGTCAGTTGATATTTTAATAGTTATATTATTATAATTATTTGACCATAATTATGAATTGAATTTAATCAATTAAATTCTGATTAGAAATAATTTTATATTTTATCCTATTTTTCGAGTGATCTTTTGCAAAAAAGAAAAAAAAATATCTATTAATTTGACCTCAGAATGCGGCGATCAAACTACCTCAACTTTATAATCTAAGTAGCTTACACAAATTATTGATACATAATTTTTCCAAGCTTTCCAAACTTTTCAATAAAAATTTTTTTCAACGAATTAAGACACTAATCTTCTAATTTCTACAATTAGACATCTCACAAATATAAAAATAAACTCTATCTATTTTATGACCCTCCATATATTACTTACAAAGTCGTAGACTTGAAATCCGGGGCACGAGGACTAGCTGTGATTTCTCAAAAGAGTGTTGGAGGATAGATATCATAGATCACTGAACAGGGGCCCGGGAGCAATTGAGTTAGGAAGGAACCAGTTCGGCAAACACTTCTGAGATGAAATTTATAGCTTAAAAAAGTCCAAGAGGGTCTCTCACTTTATCTGTAATGTACTGATTTCGCCGTCGTCGTAGTCGAGGAAAGCGCAAGGATTCTTCCCCCCCATGCAAGCATTTTCCTTGGGTTTCATTTTCTCTCGCGTTATAAGTAAAAGTTGCTTGGACTTTGAGATCTGGATATCCTCAACCCACCCTCCAGTAGTGTCGCTCTACCCCCCCCCCTTGGTACACAGTCCATGATTTATATTGGCGTTCCCCCGAATTTCACCCTCTCACTGTTTTGATAAGGGTTCGTGGCCTCTCGATTTCACAAGTAAGCCAAATCATGTAGATCCACATCTACATCATCGTGATTTTTTACCAAATTTATAAAAGTAATGTGCAATCTAAATATCTCGAAATAGTTTGATATGTAAGCATCACTGAGTATGAGGGTTCGAACGCCCTCATCGTGTGCCTTAGGCCGTTGCCCTTCTCTATATATGTCTCGAGAACGAAAGACAGAAACAGAGATGAAGAACATTCGAGCCGAATCACCCACATGTCGAAGACGCTGGCACATGAATATTTGCCTAAGTGATTGCTCGCCTCGACCGATGTTGGTCCTGTTGGACCTGTGCTACTCTCCACCTTCTTCGTATCCTGCGACCCCTATACGCCCTCTTTCCTCACTCCAACAGCCTCCCACATCACCCCCATCTGTCTCTCACGTACCACGGGATAACTTTGTACGAGTAGGAGGCGAATGCTTCTACGAAACTCCAAGATCCATCCGGAATACCTGTCCTGACTTTAACTCACTCTCTCAGCGAACCGAGACACTCCTATGTGTCTTTAACCCTCTCCTCTTGACTTTCTAAAGAAAAAAGAGGACCCACCAAATGGGGAATTATTGACGGGAGTCTTTGAAAATAAAAAAAGGAGGCGAATTATTTTGTTGGAAGGATATTTTATAAGATGAATTATCTTATCCGGGATATATTAAGAAGGGGAAACGGAAATGAAAGAAAAATGATAAATGTTAAGACGGTTTTCTTGTAAACTAGGGAAACTTGGCATAAGAACGGTGGTTGATCGGACAGATGAGAGCCGATCAAGCCTAATGGAGAGGACTCGCGAATCATCTTCAAAGAGACTAGTCGTGAATTCCCGGATTGGTCTTGAGTCAAGATCAAGAAAATGCGGTTGGCAACCCCTCCAAGATTTCGATACAAACTTGCAAGATGGTACAAACTTGACCTCAAAATAATCTACCTCCTTTGACGAAGTTCACTATCAAGCTGTATCAGACTGGTATTTGCTTGGTTTCAGTTTTTGTGGTCTACTTTACCGCTAAGTATCAGAGCGATCTCTGATATGAAACAAACCAGGCTCCTAGGTAGCGGATTGATGAAAGAACAAATCCTGAAAAGCAGCCAAGGTCATCAAATTTTCGGCAATATAGTGATCCGAGCGGAGTATAAAAAAGACCATTCGGCAGCCAAAACGGAAGTAGATTTCATGATGAATAAAAAAAATACTACTACCCTAGTAGAAATAATCGAGTTTTCACTCGATATAAACCAGTAAGGTAAAAGCCCCAATAGATGATCACGTACCAGTATATGATCACTCCATGTATTTGAATATCTATATTCACAAATATAGGTATACAAATACATGGAGTGATCATATACTGGTACATGATCATCTATTCGGGCTTTTACCTTATCTGGCCAGTGATATCGAGTAAAAACTCGAAATCGCGCCACCTACAACTAAATCATAAACATTGGTCACACTTACACTGTACCTTTACGAGTGTGTGTGTGTGTGTCTGTTTATTTTTCTCTATTAACCTGTACGCATTATTATTGTAAAAAATGTTAAAAAACAGTCTAAATCAATAAAAATTTGAGTATATTTATGTATAAATAATTTTCAATATATATTACAAAATAGATGCAGTAAAAAAAGTTGACACAATAAATGAATTGCGAATGTGGGCAATAAGAACAAATATTGCAGATTGTTATTTAGACAAATTGTTGAAAATTTTAGAAGCTGGAGTTCTTCCAGAGTTACCAATAACTGCAAAAACATTTTTAAATAAACGTAGTGTATCTTTTAAAATTGAAAAAATACCAAATACTAATGAAGTTACAATGAGTGAATTTGTTTACTTCGGTATTGAAGATCATCTTACAGCAATAATTAATCCAAGTTTTCATAAACAAAACTTAATATTTTTACAATTTAATATGGATGGAATAAATTTATTTAAATTGAAAAACTAAATGAATATTTTTTTAATTATCTCCAATTAAAAATAATTATTTTATTATTTTATTGTTAGATTTATTATTATTAGTCTATTAGTCTAATGATGTTATCTATTATATAATATAAATATAAATGAAACTTTTGAATCATTTCGTTTATTAAAAATCACTTTTATTTTATCTGACAATTTTAATAACCCCTGAATGTCAAAATTCTAAATTGATAGTTTTACTGAAGCCGCCATGTGTTTTTAGATCTCTAATAAAACTAGCCAGTTACTTGATAGAAACTCGATATTACACTGGCCAGTTACTGGTTTAAGTCTAGTCAAACTGGCCAGTTGCTGGCTAAAAACTCGATTTCATTTCTACTAGGGTAGGGTTGCATACGAAAAAAAATAAATTTCTGTTATATTAAACAACAATGACGTCAAAACGAATCCAAAAGTAAAATTTCATTAAATCTGTCTGAGAAAGTAGGTAATTTTTGGCCTAGACTGATAATGAGGTACACAAATTGAAGCTTATTTAATAAGCTTTTAGATGGCATTTATAGAATTTTGATAAGATATCGCGTTCAATTGTAATTGCACGGAAATACGGTAAAAGTGAAAATTTTTGCGATTTTTGAAAATTTTTGAATTGCTATTATTCCTAAACTATTTAATTTAGAAAAATTAATAAGTATAAAAATTGAAGCTTAATAAATAAGCTCTCAAATGCAATTTACAGAAATCCGATAGGATGCCGCGTTCCATTGTTATTGCACGGAAATAAAGTAAAAGCGAAAATTTTTTGCGGTTTTTGAAAATTTTTGCTCTCATTTCTAAACTAATCGACAAATTTGGCTCATCTTAGAACTTAACCTCAGAAATCGTCCTAAGAATAAGTATGTTGCATAAAAACAAAATTTTTTAAAAGTTCCGTCATGATGATCAATGCAATAGTTAGATTTCTATGAAATCTACTAAAAATGTACACGTTAAGAATTTCAAATTGAAGTGATCAACGATAGTGATATTAATGATAGTGATAGCGATAGTTGAAACGTTGGATATACAGAGTTTGCGACGTATTATAGCAGTACCACAAGGGATCTTCGGCACATCTGCCTGTCGTGATAGCGGCGATTACTTATGCGAGCCGTGGCCTCTCCTGCAGAAGCTAGTCCAGCAGTAGAAGGAGACTTAAGGGAGGATGAAAATATGTACAAAGGGTGGCGTAGTGTGAGGCGAGCGCAGTAGCAGTCTTACCAGTAGTATAAGTAGAAGCAGAAGTAGAAGGGAAAGCAGAAGCAGCATAAGAGGCCGGCAAGTTAACGCGAACATATAAATTAGCGGACATCTTAGCAGGCCCCTTGCAACTTAGTCACGTACCGGGTTTAAACTTGACAGAGCGTCGCGGGGCTAGTGGTTGTAAAGAGGGAATTGGTGTGAGGTACAAAACCGACGACATCACCTGCTGGCTGTTTCATTCCCTGTTGAATTAAACCCTTTCCACTAATTTCCGAATGAAAATCAGAATTTATATACTTTTGCCAACGCATAACTCATTCGGGATGAATGTATATAAATGGGTGAGGTGAGATGAGATGAATGGAAAAATAGGAGTGGTTTTACGTTATATCCTCGAGGATTTCTCTTTTCAGACAAATCGCACCGATCTTGGAGAAGCTAAGGCTCGATAGTGCCAAACTCTCGAACTTTCGATTTATGGGCTCCAGTCCCAGAAGGACTTTTACTCCAAGGAGGTTTAAGGGTAGATATCTGAGGATGGCCCGAGCAAGGGGGGGCTCAGCTTCAGCGGTCAGAGTGACAGGGTCCTCGATTAGATACACACACAATATTCCGTGGCATCTGCGCCGTTCATTGATCACAATCTGGCACCCAAGGGTATGGGGAGAATTATCTCCAAGAGCTTTAAGGCTCACTCTCAAGTAGTCTATTCTACCAGATATTTATTTGACTAACCTAATAGTCCGTCAGATATTTAGCAGTCCATCTGTGGTGATGATGACCACAATGATGATGATGATGATGATGATGATGATAAGCAAGTGCCTAGAAGATTCTCGATATCAAAACAAGGATGACGAGGCAAGTAGCGAGAGAGGTGATGAGAAACAGAAAGCTCACCCTTTGCTTTGAGTGACTTTCCATCCTTCCCTTTCCATCTTAAGCTGGTGGTAGCAGCAGCAGTTCCCCAAAACCCAACGCCATCACGGTAATTGCACCGTAGCGCACTAGTGATTAATGCCGCTTGTTATTAGGATAAGACGCAAGGACGTTCTCAAGATGCGCCCGCTTCGGCACGTCAAAGGATTCCGTATATTCCTACAACGTCATCCTCTATCCTCCATCCGAAAACCCAAACCTCCCAGGCACTCAACCCAACCTCTAACCCGCCTAAACCAACATAACTTACAGCCTTTTTTGCCTCTTATCGCTACAAAGCAAAACTTTTTATTAAAAGAACAATGCCAAAATTAGAAAGACGTCTTTTGGAGCTTTTTAGAGGGTGACCAGACCCTCGGAAGAGTTATGCCATCGGAATATCAAGACTTACCAACCGCACCGGATGCTCAAGGTACAATGTTTTCTTATAATTAATGAGCAAAGGCCGTAGTTGAATGGACCCTGTGTACCGCCTGGAGCCTCATCCAAAGGGTAGCTTTCTAAGAACCAGTTGGATGTCGTCACAGCGTTTTCTTCTAAGCTGAACCCTTTTACAACCCGTTTCAGATGATGATTCATAAAATCGGTGCACAGAAAAAAAGAATTATTTGTCTCAAATATATCAATTTATTTGAGTCGTTTTTTTAAATATTTCTTTATAACTATATACATTTGGTACAAGTAAATATAACAGTTGACTCGAATTATTTTATTATTTGTCACAAATATATCATTTATTTTTGGTAAAGATGCTAAGTTTGTCCAAAACAACGACATCTTTGGCATTAAAACTCAACTACTGCTCTCATGACGTCATTTGAACGTTGAAAACAAAACTTGAAAGTTTTGATTACAACTTAAGCTACAGCGATGTTTCAAAAAATAGTTTATTTGCATACATAATAGTGTTTGCATAAATAATATTAATTAATAACTATTCATTAATTGGGGATTAAAAAAAGTCATACCTAACCTATATGGTAAGGTGTTTAAAATATTATATTTTACGAAAACAAATCTAAATTATCCTTAACTTACAATTAATACTTTCATTCAATAGAAGACACGGAAAATATTTCATTATTCAACTAAAAGAATAGAAAATAATTTTTTTTTTCATTTTAAAGCCATTATAATTTCTGAAAATTGATAAAATTAATTTACCAGATATTTAATAATTTTTATAACTTTTGTTAACAAATAAATTATGGCAAAAAAAATAAGAAAGAAAAATTGACATGAGAAAATTTTAAAAAATTAAAAATGCAATTTTTAAAAAATAATTTTTTAGAATTAATTTATTTGTTAAATAAAATTAAAAATTGGTCAAGTGACAGCTAACTTTAATGTTACAATAAATTTTAAAAGTTCATTATTGTCGTCAACTATGATTTATTTACCACAAATAAACCATATCTTTACCATGAATAAACTATTTATTTTACGCAACTAAATCGCTAAAATATATTATATATTTACCAGAAATAAATATTTATTTGGCCATATCCAAATATCTTATATATTCGGCACAAATAAATCTTATTTCGATCAAATATTTCTTTTTTTCTGTGTGGAAATAATGAAGCTTTTTAATGCTCTTTCAGCTGATACTACTGATGATATTGAAGGATTTTTGGTAAAATTGTGCTGAGGTCTCGGAATGATGTGGTTTAATTCAATTAGCCGGAGAATCCGAAGATAATTGAGTTAGAAAATGTGCGGTTTTACGGTGTACAGTTTTCAATGTGCATTAAATTTATCAAAATGGAATTAATGATTGAGAATAAAGAGGAAAAATGATGATTAAATTTGTAACTAAAGCTTACAGTACTGGTTTTCTTAGACCACCGGCCTGAGACTCGGGCAACCAGGCTGCTTATTGTAATTATCCCTTGGAAGTACTCACCCTTGCTGCTGAACCACCTACTCCAGCATCTAACCACCCCTTTTAAACTCCCTTACCTCTTTGCACACGCTCCCGGGCTCGATTGTTCTTGCTCGCATGGCCCAGCCGCCGGCATGCTAGCACGTCTATGAAATTAAGCGTACCACCCTTCTTGCTGGTTACTGCTACTGCTCTCTGCTCCGTCAAGATTCGTTCGCTGCCACCTTCAACCTCTCTCACATCCCCCGACCCCCCCCCCTCCCCCCGTGTTCTGGCTCTACTTCGCTGGCAACCTCCCTTACTTTTGAGTCCCCCAACTCCGGAGCTTAATTTCTCGCAGATAATTGCCAGTGCCAGGACTAGCTTGGACGGGTGAAGAGAAACCTTACAGAATCTACGGACAAGTTGTAGAGTACCGATAATCCGATGAACTGCGACGATTCGCCGACAAAATTGCATTCTTCGGCAAAAGCTCTCATCATCCTAAGCAATTACAGGATTTTAGGGAAGAGCAAATGAGAATTCACCTTGCAAATGAGACTCGATGATTTTACAAAATTATTTTACCAATGGGACATTAATCAATAGGATAAAAAAAAATGGTGTGTGTACTTATGTACACGCGTTAGAAATTATACTTCTTTGGCACATAATAAAAAAAATTTTAAAGAAAAAAAATGCAAAAATGATCGAAGAAAAATGTTAAAAACAATCAAATAGGTTTTATTATAGTAAAAATTTAGTTATACCGTATAAATATAATAGTATATTGTGTGACTAGGGATGAAACAAAACGATTTCAGACCAGAGTGAAGTTGCCTGCCCGAGCGAAGCGAGGGCTGGCATCACTCGGTCTGAAATCGTGTTTCATCCCGCGTCACACATTATATTTTTCATATAAGTTGCATTAAAAATGCTAGTTTCAATGTCTGGAGCCAACCAGAACTAGATAGTTTCAGACGAACAGCGAAAATACCATTTTATTATGAAACTTATAATAAAATAGAAAGAAATAGTTTATTTTTTACCAAACATTATTCGTAAATTGACAAGTTTTCTTTTATCATTCTTATTTATGCTTAATAACAGAATTATAATATGTCAGTACAGTTAACGGTTAGAATGACAATTATAAAGGTATAAAATAAACAAACTATTGATAGGATTGAAAATAAAGCTGCAACTTCACCTCGCGGACAGAAAATCGTCATTTTCTGTCCGCCGGGAAGAAATAATTGATACCTGCCCGGCACAGTCGCATTGGTCTGAAATTGTCTAGTTTCGGTTGGCTCAACAGACATTGAAACTCACATTTTCAATGCAGGTTATATGAAATAGTATATTACACACCTAGGGAAGTAAAGTAAGAAATGTCTCAGATCACATGTAATTGTTGGCCGAGGCGAAGCCGAGGTCAACAAACATGTGATCTGAGGCTTTCTTATTTACTTCCCGAGGAGTGTATACTATTTTTTTGTCTGACGAAGGCGGAAAGCGGCAACTTAGAGTAGCGCAGCGGGACGAAAGTTGCCACTTTCCGCCCGGAGGGCAAAAAAATCATTAATTATCATATGAATTTAATTCAATATTAGTTAAGATTTTTCTAAATCAACTAATTTTGCAGCTGCAAAGTATCAATAGTTTACAATCGATAATTATAAAATATTTTAATTATTATGAAAATTAAGTTAGCTGGCATATAAAAATTTTTAGAATTTTTTTTTATTGAAATAGTATATTACACACCTAGGGAAGTAAAGTAAGAAATGTCTCAGATCACATGTAATTGTCGGCCGAGGCGAAGCCGAGGTTGACAAACATGTGATCTGAGGCTTTCTTATTTACTTCCCGTGGAGTGTATACTATTTTTTTGCTCGACGAAGGCGGAAAGCGGCAACTTTGTTTAGCGCAGCGGGACGAAAGTTGCCACTTTCCGCCCGGAGGGCAAAAAAAATGATTACAAAAAAATAAAAAAAAAATTTTCACTTGTAAAAAAACTTTAAGTGCAATTTTTAAAAAATATTTTTTTGTTCTAATTTAATTATTAAAAATAAAATCAAAAAATTAAAAACGTCGGCTAACTTTAGTATCATTAATTATTTATTTAAAATATATGTTTCTTATAAAATAGTTCATTATTTATTATTTAACCTAGTGATAATATCTTTTTAATTAGTATTTATTCAAAAATAATATTAATTACATGAATTAAAAGACAAATATTGTAGTACGAAACTAGATTTTGCTTCCAACAAAATTCCGAAAAATTATTAAAATAGTCTATAATATAAATTTAAAAAAATATGGATAGAATTACTATATTCGATAAACAAAATGATTAAGTCTATATTAAAAAATTATGAAAATAAAAAGATACCTAAATATAATATTATATAAGTACTACAATATTTATATTTTAATTCATGAAATTGCTATTATTTTTGAAAAAATATTAATTAAAAAAAAATTATTATCAAGTTAAATAAAAACTAAAATATTTAATTGACCATTTTTTAGAATTTATTATTCGTATGAATAATAGATTTCATATTAAATGGTATTTCTATCGAATTTGAAAATAAGGACGTTTCGTTGGATACTTTGCAACTAGCCTGTATATGAGTTAACTTAGTCATTTAAAAAAATACATACTTTTAATATTCTATTCAGTGACCAATTTCAACATGTAGATTTTCGTGTGACGGTGCTGCGCGCGCATCATAAAAATTCACTCTCATCATTTTTTCATAACGCGCCTAAAGAAGTACACGGAGAGAAATTTATAGAAACCTTTCCAAAAATTATGGAAATGGTTCCTATAATAAAATGATCATTATAGGTATCAATCCTATGCTCATTATGGGAGCCATACCCATAGTTTATTGAAAACGTTCCTATACAATAATGGGATAGCTTCAATATTGAGACACTACAAAATGTCCCGATGTTATCAGCCTGGCGAACTACCACCCGAAATTTTCGTTACCGACACTAGCTAAATTAATGTGTAGCCCCGTGACGTCACAAGACGACACGAGGAGGGAAAAATCAGCTACGAACCTCAAAACTTGAGCGATGATCGACACTTCGATCTATCCCCCGGTGTCAACCACCACGCAAAATATTTCTTAGTCATTTTTACTACTATTACCACTATTACTGCTATTAGGTGACTACTCACCAAAATCTCAATTAATCTAAAAGTTTATTATTTAATTTAATATTCTGTATTATTTTCTATTAAAATTGTTATTTTTCGCATCAGGTGATTACTCACCACGCTCACTAGTATTATTACTAAATTAGTTATAATCTTAAATACAAGTGTTCTGTTTCATAAATATTTCGTTACCGAAATATTATAAGTCTTGTTTAAAGTGTTGATTTGGTGAAATAAAGTTAAGTTTATTGTTATCACCGCTATACACTATTACTAAACTACCACTATTCACCTATTTATTTACTACGACTATCCATCTACAACCTGCCAAAGGGTCAATCAAAGACGAAGGGTCATCGTTGCAGTTAAAATTTGTAAGTAATTAAAATAAATTGACTGGCACGCGTGAGAACTTCTGTCTCAAACTAATAAAATCATCTAAAGACAAAGACACTCATTGGTTCACGGGAGCGGAATATCCCAGAGCAGCGAATCCTAATTTTTAGAAGTTTAGGCGATTATTTCTTATCCGCGAGATTTAATGGTCTAAATAATTAAATTTTAAATTAAGTAAAATTTAGTGTTTCAATATATTATGGGAATAGTTCCTATAATATTATAGAAATGGTACCTATATTATTAAAGGAATGGTTCCTATAATATTATGGGAACGACACACATACACGGAAAGAACAAGATGACACTGGATATAATCCCAGATTATACTCAGTGATATCTGTGGTGAAAAAAATTTCAGATAGTAGCTAGAAAAATCCAGATTATACTGCGTGATATCTGGATTATACTCATTGTAATCTGGATTATACTCATTATAATCTGGATTATACTAGCTACTACCTGAAATTTTTTTTCGCTCAGTATAATCTGGGATGATATCCAGTGTCATCTTGTTCTTTCCGTGTAATAATAGAAAAATGTTTATGTTCATAATAATGAAGCAATCACTTCAAAAATATAAAGTAATTATTGTATATTTTTTGCTAATAAATTTTTTTTGAATAAATAAAAATTGATCTTTTACTAGAGTGAAAAAATTTTTTTTTCATAATTTTTACTCACGTGTGTACTTAATCTTAAATTGTTTATTCCAACTCAGTTACTATTCTGTTAGATAATATTGAAAAATATTGTAGCAATTTTAAAGTTTCTCTAATAAAAGGGATATTTTATCACTACACAATTAGAGAAGCAAAATAGATATGGAAATTCATTGCTTATTTTTACAATTTCATTTTATTTTTAAGACAAATTATTTATTTACAATACATACGTTGAATATTTATTAAATCCACATTTTGAGTATGTACCTTTTATTGTTTATATGAACAATATTAGTTATTTTACATATTTCAAATAATGTTATTGGGAAGCAAGTAAAATTATCGAAATTACTAATAATTTCAAATGCTTCAAAATAGTCATCGGAATCACAAATAACTTGAGTTGTAATGACAAATATCTCAATATTATTAGGCATCATCACCATAATATTATGGAAATGGTTCCTATAATATTATAGAAACTATTCCTATATATTATGGGAACCATTCCTATATATTATGGGAATCATGCCGATATTACAGTTATAATTATAGGTATCATTCCTATAATTATAGGAACCATTCCCATAATTATAGTAACATTTCCCAAAAATTATGGGTACAATTCTCATAATTTAAGTAATCGCTCGTAAAATGGTATAGGAAAACATTTCATTAAAATTATAGGAATGATTTTCACATTTTTCTCTCCGTGTATAACTTCAAAAAACTTATGGAATTCCATACACGTGGAAACGAAAATTGCAATAAGTTGCGCTCCCCTTTTTCCTGCAGGAGTTGAATCCTTATGTTTGACTTTGTACCGGTTACATATTTCAATCGTACGGTTCAATGGGATCGGTTGTTTGCTGGTGACCAGAATTTAATATTCATCCTATCAGAAGTGAACACGCTGGAGAGTTTATCAGAAATAGGGTGTGTTTGCACATGTTGAAAACCCAGAAAAATTTTTTACCCAGAAACTTTGCAAGCCTAACTCAACTTAAACATACATTTAATCTATATAGATACATACTAACAAACAAACAAACAAAAGTTTTTAGCACAATCAAAAATTATTCTATAGCACGAAAATTTATTTGGTTAAATATATTTGCTGGTCGTAAACTACGATCAATGTGTATAAATGTATGTGAAACTCACTAAAACAGAAACTTGCAGCAACACCAGTACCAGCAAAACCACCTCAAGTAAACCCCCCGTTTCATTTTAGCGAAGCGCGATGCAAGACCAAAACCCGCGATAAAACATCGGCGAATTCGCACGATTGAATTACAGTTTAATTAACTCGCGGGCAATTAAGCCCACCTACACCCACTCTTTTACTCATTCCATTTTCTGCCTACCTACCTATTCCACCCCAACCATTCGTTTTGGTAACCCGGGTTGTGCCAGCTCTACACCCCTATAGCCTTATTCCATTCACCCGAGCCTGCATCAACGAATCATGCATCCAGAATATTTCACTTTTGCGATTCTATCGAGAAACTTTTTTTCGTAAAGTTACTTTTCAACTAACAAAGCTATTCAATGTATAACTCTCTCTCACATTTCAGTTTAACAAAAAAAGTTTTAAGTAATATCCTTTGTTGTGATTTATAATGGTTATTGTTATTAAACATAAGTATGAGACGTCGACTGAAATTGGTGTAAGACAATAACCATCAACTGGACGAGCAATTAAATGACGAGTGAATGGTAACGAGGGTTTACGGTCTCACGAGCTTCTAAACCATTCTTGTTTTAGCATCTCAGCTATAACATACGCATTATTCTAGTTATATTTATGACTGAACGATCTCGCCGCAAAATTTCAAACTACACAACTATGAATTACTATAAACTGTATTACTGTATAGTGTCTACACTCAAGAGGAGAGAAACTGTTGCTCTCCATTTTCTCATACCAAAATACAAAGTACATCATCAACCAAAGTCCTATTATTCACCGTGAAATTACACCCTCATTATTAATATTTTAAAAACAAGTTTTCAACTAAAGGCACTAACTTTATTGCTAAATCCATGAGCGTATCCGAAATAGTTAGATTTTTTTATTAAACATTGTAGTGCTGACTTATAAAATGAGATAGAAAAAAAATTTGGCAGATGAATCGTTTATTTGAGAAACTCCATAAGTCATATTTTTTTCGAAATCGGGTTTGTTGCATTTTTTGGTTTTTTGAATTTTCTCTCACTTATATTAGCACCAAAATATATTAAATCCGTGGTCAAAACCTAACCAATCGGTTGATACAAATCTCGTTTAGTTGAGAAACCCTATAAGTCAGTGACTTATAGGGTTTTTCGAATAAACAATCAATTTAAAAATTCCAAAAATAAATTTCTTTTTGTTTTTTTTTTTCAAAAAAACTTCTTCTGAGAAGAAAAATTTAGTTCAATGCAAAATACTTAAATTTTAATCATTTTCGCAGTACGGGTTTAAAAAAATTAAATTAAATTATTGTTTTATTGTTTGATGTGATTTCACTGACTTTAATTTTAAAATGATTGATTATTAGATAATTAGAAACTAAATTTACAGTTAAATACTTGAATTTTAATGAGTTTTACAATATTCGCTTGATGGATTTAAATTAAAAATATATTGTTTTACTGTTGACTCTGATTTAACTGATTTAAATTCTAAAATTAATGATAACCAAATAAAAATATATTATATTTACTGTTAAATACTTTGATTTCAATAATTTTTGCAATTTTACTTTTATAAAGTTAGATTGTGATAAATTAAAATGTTGTTTTATTGTTGACTCTCAATTCACTTATTTGAATTTAAAAATAGATGATTTATAATAATTTTCGTTAATTGTAGTTCCAATACATATTTTGTACTTTATTTTATAAATATAATAAATAATTGACGGAGAAAAATTAATAATTTTATTACTATTTTGTTCGTTTTGGTGAGAAACCCCATAAGTCAATCAACTTCAAATCATTATTATGAATAGTAGTAATTAACAATTAAATTTTTTGATGCTCGAATATTTTTTCGGGATACTTACATTATTATTATTCATAATTTATGATGTTAATGCAAACTTAACCGAGAAAAATGTTTTTTGCTTCTTCTGAAAAATTTAGTGTTTTTGACTTATGGGGTTTCTCAAATAAACGATTCAGATGATTGACGAGAAAAATGTAAAAATGTGGACAACATTAGAGTGACATTAAGAATCTAATCTTTACACACTCTCTGTTTAAAAATAAAATTTTCGATTATTTTTTAAATTGGGACAATTGATAAATTTAAATAAATTATTAAAGAGCCTAAGTTAAAAGTTATTATCTAGAAATGTTAGTTAAATTAGTTTCAAATTTTGTATAAAATCTTGCTTACAATCCGATGCAATATTAATTTAAAATATAGAATTTAAATTTAATTTCGTATTATGTACTTACATGTACAGATATAAGATCTTAAGTTGTAAATATTTTTTGTACTCAAAATTGCAATTTGGCCTGTACCTTGGCATTAATAAATTACCAATCAATCTCTTTTCTTAAAAGTACAATATGAATCCCATGGACGTTATCTAAACCTTAAAAATGAACCTTATCCAGTTTAGCGTTATGAGGCGTGCAATTACTTATTCAAAGGACAAACATCAGAACCAAAAGATCAGGGTTAGTTTTTGCGGGTAGCTATATGTATAATTCAAGTCTTAAAATAACTCGCGAAAATGGCTCGGAGTAAAGGAGTAAGAAAACCGGGACTAGGAGACGCTCATAGTCGAAACGGAAAGGGTTTTCGGTTGGGATTCACGGAAGGGCTGCGGGGTTATAATGAAATATGGCTGGCGTTCCGCTTCGTATAAGACTGCATTAAGATTATACCTAGCGCGTTGTGGCTGAAGGGCGAGTTACGGTAACGTCGGTGGATATATACTTATATACAGATATAGACACAGGGAGACGGCTTCGAAAGCAACCCCGCTCGTTGTAAGGGGACCGTTTGGTTGCCTTTTCCCGTAAGAAGAAGCAAGACGAGGGAAGTAAGTGAGAGAGACCAGAGCGGGTCGATGGGTGGCGGGCGGGTGGGCGATAGGGTGGTTGCCTACTGGATGCTGGATGCTGGCTGGCTCCTGGTAGTGGAAAAAGGGGTTGAGAAGTATATGAGAGTATATTCCTCCTACAGTGTTTTAATCAAGCCGGATTTGCTGCGGCAACCCATAGCTTCAACTTTCGTTTTAGCTCTGAGGATAACCAGAGAAAGACTAGTACGTGGTGGTGCTGATGCTTGTCGGTCCGCTTAAAATGCTTCTTCTTTACTTCAGATGATGGAATACGTGACGCATTTTGGTTTTACAGCTTCCACCTTATCTTCCTTCCGAGAATTCAATCGATGGGCACCTTGCCCCAATCTCAACTTGGTTGGGTTTGGGGTGGAACACTACTTTGACGGATTCGAGACATCCTAGGCTAGTTGGTAGGTACGCGCACGTATACTCTTATGTGGACGTGTACTCGGAGTTTCCATGTTTCGCGGAATCGTGCTTCCGAACGATCGGGAGGTTAACTTTCGTGGGGTTTGGGGCGGCCTGCAAAGTTAGTTATTGGGAAATAGTAGATCTGTAGCTGACTCTCACACACTGGTAGCTAGACACCCTGGAATGCTTTGTTGATCCCAATTCGTCTATCACAATCGTGTATCGTCTTCCTTTGCCGTTTGCTTAAGCAATCGAATCAATTATCTTATCCAGCGATACTGAGCCAAAAATAGAACAAACTTCGGGCTATATTCAAACACAATAACGATGACAATAAATACAAGGAAACGCTATAAAAATATAAACAAAATCATTTCGTGGAAATGGATATTATTGAGCTATGCTACGATACGACTCTGGTCGATGAGCTTCGTTTTCAATTCGAAGGGGACGAAACGGCCTTGGTGTCCATGAATAATCCAAGACTGCAGCCCTTGTGCTAAAAGAAATTATGAGGGTGATTTTTATAGCACAGGTAAAACCAGAGTTTCAATCAAAAATATTTTACCCTTCTTGTCTTTGGTAGGATTTCAGTGATTCTCATCATCATAAGGAACAATTAATCTATCTTGGCCCCAATCTTGCAGTAAATATATTTGAATCGTTTATTTGAGAAACCCTATAAGTCAAAAACACTAAATTTTTCAGGAGAAGCAAAAA
This sequence comes from Cotesia glomerata, assembly GCF_020080835.1. Lineage (NCBI taxonomy): Eukaryota > Metazoa > Arthropoda > Insecta > Hymenoptera > Braconidae > Cotesia > Cotesia glomerata. The sequence continues at coordinate 26,569,935 of NC_058162.1, forward strand.
ACATTTTTCTAGGTTAAGTTTGCATTAACATCATGAACCAATTATGAATAATAATAATGTTAGTATCCCGAAAAAATATTCGAGCATGAAAAAATTTAATTGTTAATTACTACTATTCATAATAATTATTTGATGTTGATTGACTTATGGGGTTTTTCACCAAAACGAACAAAATAGTAATAAAATTATTAATTTTTCTCCGTCAATTATTTATTATATTTATAAAATAAAGTACAAAATATGTATTGGAACTACAATTAACGAAAATTATTATAAATCATCTATTTTTAAATTCAAATTAGTGAACTGAGAGTCAACAATAAAACAACATTTTAATTTATCACAATCTAACTTTATAAAAGTAAAATTGCAAAAATTATTGAAATCAAAGTATTTAACAGTAAATATAATATATTTTTATTTGGTTATCATTAATTTTAGAATTTAAATCAGTTAAATCAGAGTCAACAGTAAAACAATATATTTTTAATTTTAATCCATCAAGCGAATATTGTAAAACTCATTAAAATTCAAGTATTTAACTGTAAATTTAGTTTCTAATTATCTAATAATCAATCATTTTAAAATTAAAGTCAGTGAAATCACATCAAACAATAAAACAATAATTTAATTTAATTTTTTTAAACCCATACTGCGAAAATTATAAAAATTTAAGTATTTTGCATTGAACTAAATTTTTCTTCTCAGAAGAAGTTTTTTTGAAAAAAAAAAACAAAAAGAAATTTATTTTTGGAATTTTTAAATTGATTGTTTATTCAAAAAACCCTATAAGTCACTGACTTATTTCAGCTAAACGGTTTCTCAACTAAACGAGATTTGTATCAACCGATTGGTTAGGTTTTGACCACGGATTTAATATTTTTTGGTGCTAATATAAGTGAGAGAAAATTCAAAAAACCAAAAAATGCAACAAACCCGATTTCGAAAAAAATATTACTTATGGAGTTTCTCAAATAAACGGTTCATCTGCCAAATTTTTTTTCTATTTCATTTTATAAGTCAGCACTACAATATTTCATAAGAAAATCTAACTGCTGAGGATACGCTCATGGATTTAGCAATAAAGTCAGTGCCTTTAGTTGAAAACTTGTTTTTAAAATATTAATAATGAGGGTGTAATTTCACGGTGAATAATAGGACAAAGAACCAAAAAATGCAATAAACCCGATTTCGAAAAAAATATGACTTATGGGGTTTCTCAAATAAACGATTCATTTGGATTGATTGATTCCAATGTTTAAATTGATTCGATTGTGTTCTGACGTTAAATCTCAGACGACTGTTCTAGGAATTCGTTTAATCTTGGCCGCAACCCTTGTGAGGAAGATCCGTAAGGCGTAGGTCAGACAAAGAAGGTACTAGTTGACCAGTCAGTATGCAATATGCCAAGGTTTTCCACTCCCTTGCTTGCGTTCCTTCCTCTTCTTGTGGATGGAGCGTTTCTTGTGTAGGCACCTAGATACCCAAAGCCACCCTTGGTAGAGCTAGAGGCTTTCCACCTTCTGGTCCCGCTGACCTCCTTCATTTCCAGCAGAATCCTTGTACTTGGGTTTGGGAATTTAATTACACTATAGTGCCTACATTGTAGCCCCAGCCGGCCCGGAAGTAAACTCCCATTGTCGAGACACAAAGCTTCTATTTGTCACGAAACGGCTTCGACACAAGATTTCTACGTTGGCAATCACATCACCCAATGCCAATAGCAATAGCTAATCCAACTGTTTAAGCTATTGTTTCTTGTGATTTTTTCGTTGGTGAGCTTACTTTTCCAGAAAGTTTTCAGCCCTTTTGGATATAAACTCAAAGGTTCATTATTATTGACGTAAGTACATCGGAAAGTTCTCGCGGTTTTCCGATTAATTTGAATATTTTAGTCGACTTTTCCTCAGGCAAAACTATATAACGCAACTCTCGACTCTTTGCACATTATCAAGTAGATGTTGCTTCTTTAGTCTTGGTCTTACGGTAAATTTCCGATCTTACTGGGGCGAATAAAAAAGGAACATGGGCTAAATGAGAAAAAGAGCGAGATGAACGAAGTTAATTATAAATTTTCATGCTTTGCATAGTGAGGATCATCCGGAGATTTAGTCCGGCGAAACAATTTTAATGATAGATTTATTCGTTGTTAAATTTGTAATACTGTAAAATTTACATGTCTAAGTCGGATCATTAGGAGGATTTTATTATTGAATTTTTAGAAGAATAAAAAGTATTAATATTAACAAGTATCAATTTAATAGTTTTCTGAGTACCAAAACTATTATTTTAGATTATATTTTTTTTCGTTTCCTCTATAAGTCAGCCTGAAATAGAGGAAAAAGGAATGATTTGATTACGGAAACATAAATAAAAATTATCAATGGAAAGCTCGAAAATAAAGGGATAAGATGATAAAATGCAAACGTTAAATGACGCATACAGTGGTAATAAGAGACATTGTTACCTAGGGTGGTTGTCGAAGTCCCGAGTGTCGGTAGAAACAGTCCCGAGGTCTATTCTTAACCAAGGGATTCAACGCGAAGGTACTTTCGGTCTTACAAGGCAATAAGAGAACGGGAGTAACACTAAGAGAGTGAGCGAGTGAGCTGCCAGAGAGACGTTCTGCAAATTCGAGGGGTGAACACCGGGGTGTATTTACGACATTACAATGCCCTACGGGCTAATCCTCGCCCTGGAGTCTCCGCTCCAAGAGCGAAAAGACCTGAGAGAGAAAGAGAGAGTGGATCCTAGTCAGGCAGCCAGAAACAACCCTCCTTACACTCACACCCCCCAATGCAGTCCGGCCCTCGGGCTATCGTCGGATTCAACCGAACGAGCCTTGGGATTTTCACCCGAAAGACGAAATTATAAAGAACGTTTACAGATAAAACTAAACTAAAAAATAATTACAATAAATAACTTGTTCTGGTAAAAAGGAAATGCTAAAAGTCAACGGCGGCATTGAAGAAAATCTCAATGCTCTTAATTGACGCAATTTTTGTGGAGTCCTCAATCACCCTTTTGCCTTTCGGCGGATTTTTTTTCCTAAACACTGCTCTTCATTTTTAACCATCACGCACTGAGGGTGCGAATGAATGAAAAAACGGGAGGGTGCATTCTTGCTGTCGTTCATTCATAAACTGGCTCTTCTTAGGATGAAGAGTGAATTCCCGGTCGGTACTACTCCAGTGAAGGGGATGCACGCGTCTACTTTACACCCGGAAGATTTACTAATTTTTTTTCCCCGGTATTCAATTTAAAACCCTTTTTTCGGGATTTTATTTAGCTTTCGCTCTGTCCGCGTGTAAATTAGGGTTGTTTTGAGTTTAACGAGTCAGTATCACTGTTGGTATGCCCCAGGAAAAGGAAAAAATAGCGAAACGGCTGGAAATGTGAATACAGAGAAAAACAGAAGGGAAAAGTGAGTGAGTGAGGTGAGCCAGACGACCGTAAGTATTAAATAAATCTCCTTAAGCGGATTAGGGGTTGGCTTTCCGGTATTTTAACGGTGCGTTTTCCGCGACCTAACGCCAGATTAGCCGGACCCCAAACAGATTTGTTTTTTTGTTGTGCTAACGGATACAAAGTGTCAAAAACACCAGATTCACATGCACAACCTGTGAAATTATCATCCACTTACCCTACTCATCTAAGTAGACCGCAAACAATTTTTTTAGTGGGATAATTTAATTTTTTTTAGAGTTTCTTACGAGTGGATTAAAACTTTGTTGACACGAAAAAAAAAGTATTTCTGTTGGGAAATAAATTTTAAGTGAATATAAAATTTTTATTTCTGTTTTAAAAGCCCCAATTATTGACAGGGGTCTAAATATTGACACCTTAAATTATTTTTAAATATATTTAATCATCTGTAATAAGAATAACTGTCATATAAAATTTTTATTAAATTCTAATTAATTCAAAAATTTAAAAAAATTACTGTCAGTTCAAAATATTAAATATTAATTATCAAAAAAAAATATAGTTAGCACCAGTTGATCAAACCAGCTTACGAACGTTTATTTTCTTAACAACTTTGATTAGAAAAGCTTTTTTTTTTAAATGCCGAGTTTAAATTCATTTCTTCATCTAATAATATCATCTTTTTTTTTTTTTTAATTAACAATATATGAAAAATTTATAAAATTGAATAATCGAAATTAATTGTATGCTTTATAATATTTAAATAATGGGTGTCGATTACTAATTGATAATTTTTAAATTGAATCTCATATTGACAGCCATTCGACAGCACTATCATGCCTTTTTTTGACTTTAACCTAAAAAATTAACTATAAGAGTTTGAACTCTTCTGATTAAATAAATTATTTTAAAATTTTCAAAAGTAATTAATCATTTATGGAAATTATTATTAATAAACTTTAATAAAATTGATTACTTAATAATAAGTTTGGATAAATAAGAATAAGCTGATGATTCTAGGCATGCTTAGTATAGGTGTCAATAATTGGGGTGAAGGTATGTCAATAATTAGATCAATCATTTTTTTAACCTGCCAATAATTGGTGTCTCCGGATAATCTATTTAATTATTCAAAATTAATTAGTAAATATCACTATCATTTTAAAAAAATGAAATTGATTAGTAAAAACATTACTTGAGACATTACCACAAACAAAATTCAACGATAGATAGATAGATAGATAGATATATATTTATTTGTCCTTAGAGCCGAAGCTCCCTCAAGACCATCAATAAGCAATACATTTTATATATATGTATATATATATATAAGTATACAGTATAAAAATACAATTACAATAGTACTGTGAGTTTGATAATATAACAACAGCAAGGTTTCAAAGTTACCTAAATACAATAAAGTTACTTAATAAATTTACAGTAGTTAGTTAGTAAATTTATAAACACTTTGAGACACTTTGAAACAGAAATTATAATTAATTAAACAAATATAATAATGATTTTAATTGTCATTAGCCAGAAAAAATGAAAAAGATGCATTTTGAAATTCAGGAAGATTATCTACAGTTGTCAGCCCAGGTGGCAACGAGTTCCAGATACGTATACCATTGATTATAAAAGATTGTTCATACATATTACTATTTGCTCTTGACAAACGCAAGTAATCTTGTCTAATGTCACCTCTACGCATTGATACATTAAGATATTGAAATCCTGGGCCAAACAACTGCCGATAATTTAGCCTTATTTCTTTAAAAAACAAACATGCTATGAAATAATCTCTTCTCTTAATTAATTTTAGCCACCCTAATTTATTATAATACGGGGTTGCATGTTCATATCTGGATAATTTGAAAATAAATCTTACGCAAGAATTAATTTTCCTTTGCAACCTAAGCAGCAGCTTTTTCGACATGTTGGTAAACGCAGCACAACAATAATCAAAAATCGGGAATATAAGTGTAGTCACTAATTTTACTCGCAATTGTTCATTAAATATTTCATTGTTAATTTTAAGTTGAGCTAACGTTTTCATAGCTTGATTACAAGTCTTTAATACGATATTGATATTTGATTGCTTAAAAAAATTAAATTATAACTTTGTCTCTTATGATGTTAATAATTGAGGCTTTTACCTTAATCGATTGTTTTTTTGGTTTTTAATTTGCAAGTAAATGTATGAAATTAATTTGACCTGAATATGTAGAGTGAAATTTAAAAGATACCATTTTTTTTTCAAGTAACTATTTTTTTGGTACACAAATGACAAACCAAGCCACAGAACTTTAGTTACAAAGTCACAAAGTGGCAAACCATTAAGATCAATTTCCGTGCAGACTGTTCCTCCTTACTCCTCCGGCAATCTGACTGCTCAACTTCTTGGCTGTTCTATTATCTCAACATTAGTAATTCAAAGTCATGGTTTATCGTTCAGCTAAACGACTTAAAACATTCGGCCAATCAACTTTATCCACCCTTACAACAACCAAAAACTCAACGAAGTTCATTAGTTTTGTTTCTTGACATTTACGACTGTAGGTAGTAAATACCCTCACCCGGAGTAGGAGTGATCCGTGATATTATGAGGGGGATTCCAAAGATCCGGGGGTTTTAAATAACGATGAGGGATGGCAACTATTCGCAATGAGAATTGGCTGGTAGTTAAAGACCGAAAACCGAGACTTGTCTCTCACTATGATTTTATCTTATTCAGAAGCCCGGAAGAAGCCTGCGTTCTAGCCTCTCACCCTCGGAGGACATTCGCCGTCGGCTAAATAGCTAACTTCACCCAACTATCCGAATAGATTATGATTATTGTAGAGGAAAGCTCTGATTTATGCAATTATCATAAATTTACCCGAATTTCCCCATCCAACTCCTTGAATTCTATTCAGCGAACCTCAATACCAAATTACACGTCTAGATATTCAACATAATCATTTTTTTTAACACCTCTTTAATTATCCAACAAATTAGTCCGTTAAGTTAATCAATTGCTGCTGTAGTACTTCGCAAATTGTTTCGATACTTGAATTAATTGTTAATTCACAAAGTTGTTATAACAGATTACAGACAGACAAACTACGCTGGTATGTAATGAGTCATGATAAAACTTTGTTCGAAAGAAAATAATTTGCACTTGAACTTTGGACGTCAAACACAGCTTCGAAGTTTGTTAATTTGCATTGCAAAGACGCTTCTCAACTTTCAATTTGCCTTGGGTCGAGATTTTATTGATTTCGACGCTTTTTTGCCGACGCTACCCAAAAAAAACTTCATCTTTTACCATCATTAGACATTTACCGACACAAATCTACATTTCCAACAAAGCAACAGCCGGTAAATCATCCGTAGGTAAGTCTAGTCTCTTATTTATCCGCCGAAATCTGCATTGCCGATTGTAGTTTGGTAAAAAGTGATAATACCGACAGAGCTTGCTCTTCTTGTCAAGCATAGAGCGACATCTGTTGGATAATTTTTGAAATTACAGGATAGAGGGAATGATGAATTGCGTCTAAATAGGGGAAAGCGGCTCCTCCCCCTGGACGTAACTCTCGACGCGCTTGGAAACTTTGATAACTTCCCCGCCGGCAGCTGTCGACAGAAACTTGTTGAGAAAGTTTAAAAATCGATAGCACTCCAACGAACTACACACTACATAATAACAACGTCAAGAGAAATATCAGAGTATAAAGTCAATTGATAACTTATTTAAAGTTTGTTAAAACTTTATTTAAATTAGCCTCATTAAATTCTAGAAACAAATACTAATTATAACAAACTATAACTACCCAGAGGCATTTATTTCGAATTGTAATTAAATAAACAGTTTAAAATGATTCTACAAAACAATAAACCGGGTGCTTATAGAAATTGAATTAATGCTGTCCAATGAACGTTTATAAAATATCGATGGTATATATTTATGTGTGTTTATATATAAAATCATTGACCTACGAGATATAAACTGCGTTTGTTACCAGAAATAACATCAACATATACATGCATATCTAAAGCTCTAAACGATCGATATATTAAAAAATAAAATATGTGGTGAAAAAACATTACGGTAAATTGTGAAGAGCTACACCGTGACAGAATGGATCGTCAGCGGTTTAAGTCATACAGCCATTTAGCTTTTACATCTTTTTTTACTTGTATCTAACTTTGCGATAAGTTTTTATTTCAACGCATTGTTTTTATGCTTTGTGGTTAAATTAGTAAGCTACTACGGGCGCTTGTTGATATTATTTCGCTAAAAAATAATCCGGGTCAATAGAAAAAAAATATTTTTTGAGGTAAAAGTTGTAATTATTCATTTATGGATTAAATTTATTTAACCTTAACGTCGAATATAATTAACTTGGTAATTTGCGATCTAATAGAGCAATGAAATGTCAACTTTTCACTTTGATAATCATTTCTCCGATAGTTGAATTACTTTTATAATTAACCAGATTTTATACGGTTTATAAATGAATTTCTAATTGATCATATGGAACTATAGTTTATCAATAAAATAGTAAAAAATTAGAAAAACGGTCGACTCTAAAGGCTATCCCTGCAATTTCCCGCCAATTCTATACCTAAACGCTTGAAATTGCACTTATGACGTTTTTGAGCTCCTCGAGCTCATAAATACAATTTGTGTGTTATTTTGAACTCTCCGAGCTCAAAAAAATAGCTTTTGTATGCTTTTAAGCTCTTCAAGCACAAAAGTTTACTAAAACACTATTTTTTGAATTTTCAAATCGCAATAACTTTTGAATGAATGAACCGATTTTCACGCAGTTCATGGCATTCGACGCAATTTTTCAAGCTTCATGAAGAATCTTTAAGTTTAAATTGATAGAACGAAAAATTTCGGAGTGATTCCAAAAAAATACTTTTTTCGGTTTTCTTCGTCAACACACGCATAATAATAACGATTTTGTTGAAATAACAAAAGACGGAATAACTGAAAAATATGTTCTGTTAACAAATGAGTGTAGTTATAGTAACAAATCCATTAGTCACATTAACAAAATGTTTCAAATTGTACTAACAAACCAGTCTGTTAAATCACCAAATCAATTTGTTGTCCTAACGAAATCATTTTATTGCAATAACAAAACTAATTTGTCGCTAAAATATTTTACAAATCAGATATAGCTGATTATAACATATTTTTAAATTATGGATTCTTATAAAATTTACTGTAACAAATTTATTTGTTATTTTAATAGAATAATTTTGCTTTTTCAACAAAAAAATTTATTATACCAACTAAATTATTTTGTCGAATCTACTTAAAGATTTTGCTATAGTAACCAAATTGTTTTGTTGTTATAACATATCAATAACTTGTTATAACCTAAATTTTGTTATTTTAACATATAATTTGTTATCCCTATATAAACAAATTCATTCGTTACTAGACCATATCTTAGGTTATTTTAACAAAATTTTTTTCTGCGTGCGATAACTCACGAACGAATCAACCGATTTTGACCGGACTGGTAGCGATCGACGTGGTTTTTTGATGTTAAAAGCTGATTAGTTTTTAGAATTGATCGGCAAAGCCGTTTCAAAGTTATTCCAAAAAAACCACATTTGAAAAAATTTTTTTCGCAGTTTTTTTGCGATTTCTCAAAATCTACCGGTCCGAATCGTTCTAAAGTACATTCAAAAGCTAAGTTTAGTCGAACCCTTTCGAATGGCACCAACCGTGATCAAATCGGTCAAGCCATTCAAAAGTTATAAAAATATATATAAAAATAACAAACCTAAGCTATATTTGACATAGATTTATTTTTAATAAAATAAATCACGAGTAAAGTCTTGGAAAATATAAAAGCTCCAAACAATCTGATAAGCATTAACGGTACTAATAAATTGAATAGCAAACCCAGAATAAAAAAAGGTAAGCCGTCTAGATTCTTTATAAATCAAATTTTTATTACTGACATTGTAGCAAGTAATCCGGCGAGTAATTATCGGTTAGTAAATATTTGAGGATGCCCTGAGGGATGAAAACGTGCTGGGAAAAACAGTCAGTGAAATAATAGAAGTAGAAGTAGATGTAGTGGAAGAACACGAAGAATAACAAGAAGAAGAAGAAGTAAAATAAGAAGAGTGGGAGGAAGGGAGGAATATCACATAGTCGATTCTACAGTGTACAAAACATTGTTTCAATTCATCGGGGATGAAACGAACTTGGGATATTTTAAGACAAAAGATATCAAGTATATATAATCTCATATCACGTGATACCAATTATTATCATTATTGCAGGAATTACTTTTTAAAGATCTTTCAGTTTTCGATATCTGACAGACGGAATAATATAAATGGATTGAATGAAATTTTATTTTAGTTATTTCATCTCATTAAATACTTAGAGGAATTTATTAATTTTATTGAGAGCAAAGTAGAAATGGAGAGCGTTTAAGGTGTAATAATAGAAAGTGGTGTGTAATGATGATTAAAGCACTTACCTTTTTTGGTGTCGGATGAAGGACGGTGACGGGAACTTGTCGAGGGGTTGTTCTTGGTGATTGCTGCTCACTGCTTTCAGATCCTCTCTCGTTACGGCTGGATGGTAACTCCAGTAGATGTTGAATCGAGTGATTTTGCTTTGACTTTTTAGACGCCATCCTATTTTTAAATCAAACATACAATCGGTTAATTATACAGTTATTCAATATTTACTTTAGGGGAAAAAAACTCTTACTTTCTTAAGTTATTTGAATTCGTTAAATATTTACCGCGGTAAAGATTGAATTTATATTTTACAATTCAATTCCGAGATTTTATAAATTTTGATAAATAAAAAATAATTACTAATTTTGACCAACTACAAACTGTTGTAAAGTTGCGAAGTTTTATGGATTTGTTTATATTTCCTCGGGCGATGAGAAATAATTATTAAAATCAGAACAATCATATCAGAAATGAAAAACAAATTTAGAACGGAGTTTTTATTGAAAATTTCGTTTTTATTTTTTATGTTGCATTAAGTATTATTTAAAAAAATTAGGATGACGGTTGACCTTAAAGGCCATCCCTGCAACTTCCCGCTCATTTTGTTCTTAAGCGCTCAAAACTATACATTACGTTTTTGAGCTCTTCGAGCTTAAAAATATTATTTTTGTGTCAGTTTGAGCTCTTTGAGCTCAAAACTCTAATAGCAGTTTAATAAAACACAATTTTTTGAATTTTCACGCCGATTTTCATGCGATTGGCGGCATTCGACGCAGTTTTTGAAGCTTCATAAAAAATTTTCAAGTTTAAATCAGTCGAGCCAGGAATTTTGAAGTAATTCCGAAAAAACACTTTTTTCGGTTTTCTTTCGACAACGATAACTCATGAACGAATCAACTGACTTTGACCAGGCTTGCGGTGATCGACATGGTTTTTTGATTTTAAGAGCTGATTAAAATTTGGAATTGATCGGTGAAGCCATTTAAAAGTAATTCCAAAAAAAACCTCATTTCAAAAAATTTTTTTTTGTAGTTTTTTTAAGATTTCTCAAAATCTACTGGTTTAAGTCGGTCCAAATAGTATTCAAAATCTAAGTTTGGTCAAGCCCTTTCGAATGGCACCAACTTTGATTAAATCGGTCAAGCCGTTCAAAAGTTATAAGAGGGTCACATACACACACACACACACACACACACACACACACACACACACACACACATCATCGCGAAAACAATCAGGAAAGCTTCCTAGGACCTCAAAACGTCAAGATCTGATGAGAACTCGATTTTCGAAAAACGGGGTAAAACCAATAACTTCCCGATTTTTGAAAATTTTCAATTTTCTTAGCGGGAAGTTAAAAAAACAAATTCAATGACTAAGCTTCCGAAAACACTCTCTATAATTTTTTACACAAGTTTATTAGGTTAAGAAATTAAAACATTCAATATAATGCGTATTTACTAAGCTTTCAAATGTAACTTTTTAAAAAGCCCGCGCTTTAGTGACGTCACACACTACTGGCGCCATCTCTTGGTATTTATGGGAAACTCGGGACGTTTTAACGATATATTGACAGTATACTTTTACTAAAATATTACACATGGCTGTCGAAAGAAGAAATGCTGATTAATATAATTAAAAACTGTTTTTTTATTATAAAACATCCCAAATAATCAATTTTATAATTGACATTTCATTAATTTTTCATTTTTCGCAGTAACTATCCTCCTTTGTTAGTGAATAATTAAATTAAATGCGCTTTAACCATCAAGATAGACGTTTCTGATATGAATTTTCGAACATTATCAAAAAAACTTCAAATAAATACTTCGTAAAACACTGAATGTAAAAACTAATTGAAATAAAACCTAATGAATATTAATTTAAAAATAAAAAAAATTTCTTCAATTGTTTTACTAAATTAATCATTTACTCATCAAGTAAAAGGTTTAAATATTCATGAGCTTGCAGAATTTAATCCACATAATACATTTCTCGATGACGAAAACTGAAAATTTATTTACAATGAAGCATTCATAATTAATTATAACACTCCATATTTTGATTATTTATACACAAAAAAATACTTTAATTAAAAAAAACGTTCTCTGCAATGTTTCTGGTTCATATTTAACTTCAATAAAAAAATGATTATTCCTCTTTCATTTCAACCATGCACTCCGATTATTTCACTAAAATTAAATATTAATAATTGATTTCTTGTGAATTTTAGTGATTTTCATCCCTCGATAAAATTTACTGTATAAAATGTAATAACTTTTATATATATATATATATATATATATATATATATATATATATATATATATATATATATTTAGTTTTGTTACCTGAATGTGAATGAGTTTGAATTTATATTCATTTTAAAAATTAAATTAACGGAAAATAAACTGATATTATATTCGTAATCAATGTCTATGCATTAATTACAGAGTTTATTTGTATTTATATTACTGCTTTAATTATTAATACAAAAATTAAATTTAACCTTAGTCACCTTTCGACAATTATTGAATCATAGAAATTTATAGTTAATAAAATTAAGTTAATTTAATACTCGATACAAATCTTTCTATGGGAGCTTACAAGTTACATTTATAAAAAATTTTAATGACCCAAATTGTTTTAGGTTAAAATAGTTTCTTTTGTAAATAGAAATAGTTAATGGTTAGTTAATCCATAAAACTATAATTTTCTAAGCATATTTTCAGTTTAAAAATGACTTTGTTTATCTGCACCAAAAACAAGTATTTTGATACTTTACACGGAAAGAACAAGATAACACTAGATATTATCCCAGATTATACTCAGTGATATCGGTGGTGAAAAAAAATTTCAGATAGTACACGTTGAAAAAAATTTAGCTACAGGAACTCTATAGTAGATAGTTAGTTGTAAAAAGTTCCAGTAGGTTAACGCATTCTTATGGTAACAATACCGTTTGGCTCCTATAACTATATGTCATTGAGCTCTGAGAGCTCGACGTTATTTACCTCTTACAACTCTACAGGATCGTTCTGAGACTATAACAAATTTTAACAAATCTATAACGATTTAATATTGATAATTTAATAAATAAATCCAGCAGAACGAATTTATATTGCCAATAATAATTGTATATGACAAATAAGAATAGTACTATAATAGAAATAAAATAATAATAGAACTTATATTACAAATAAAAATTATCACAATCACAATATATATCAAAATATATTATACTAAAAAATTAAATTAACAGTCACTGCAAATGAACCTTAAAAAACCATAAATACAAAACCGTTCTAACGAAATTCAATTTGACAAAAAAAAAAAATTCCTATTTCCTTAAATAAAAAAACTGGAAACCTAATTGTCCTCATATATTTTTAATAATTTGAATGAATAACAAAATAATTATGTTCGTCATTTTCAAAGGTTATGAAATGTGTCAGCGCACTCCACGACTGCGCAACGTAAAGCTCTTCCAACTATACCGTTTGTCTCTCGGAACAATCCCGTTGAGCTCTGAGAGCTCAACAACATTTAGTTATCAGAACTAAATAAAATTTTGTTACTGCAACTATATAACAAACAGTAAACTGTGTATAGTTATGGTAACTCTACAATTTAGTTCCCAGAACGAAATTTTTTTTCCGTGTAGGTTAACTCTTTCTTACGGTACCAATAGCATTTGGCTCCTATAAGTCTATGTCGTTGAGCTCTGAGAGCTCAACGTTATTTACCTCTCATAACTCGACAGGATCGTTCTGAGACTATAACAAATTTTAACAAATCTATAACGATTTAATATTGATAATTTAATATATAAATCCAGCAGAACGAATTTATATTGCCAATAATAATTATATATGACAAATAAGAATAGTACTATAATAGAAATAAAATAATAATAGAACTTATATTACAAATAAAAATTATCACAATCACAATATATATCACAATATATTATACTAAAAAATTAAATTAACAGTCACTGCAAATAAACTTTGAAAAACCATAAATACAAAACCGTTCTAACGAAATTCAATTTGACAAAAAAAAAATTCCTATTTCCTTAAATAAAAAAACTGGAAACCTAATTGTCCTCATATATTTTTAATAATTTGGATGAGTAACAAAATAATTATGTTCGTCATTTTCGAAGGTTATGAAATATGTCAGCGCACTCCACGACTGCGCAACGTAAAACCCTCCCAACTATACCATTTGTCTCTCGGAACAATCCCGTTGAGCTCTGAGAGCTCAACAACATTTAGTTATCAGAACTAAATAAAATTTTGTTACTGCAACTCTATAACAAACAGTAAACTATGTATAGTTATGGTAACTTTACAATTTCGTTCCCAGAACGAAATTTTGTTTTCCGTGTAGCTACTATCTGAAATTTTTTTTCACTGAGTATAATCTGGGATTATATCCAGTATCATCTTGTTCTTTCCGTGTATCTGAACAATAAAATAAAACATTCATTCTTCTGAAAGTATGCTATGAGTCAATTGTGAATAATAAAATAATTTTTCTATTCCTCATTGTATTATCACGTATGTTTACAATATGTAAGCATAAAGCTTACATACATTTTATGACAATGCGTAACACTTAATGTTATTTGTCACTTAAACAATAGGTATAAGCAATAACAACCCTGAAACTATCAAGGTTTTAAATGGCACTGAAAGTTACAAGCAATATTCTATAACTTTGGCCTCATTAAAAAAAAACTTTATTATTACAGCCACATAAAAATAATTTTTTACTGTTTATAGGCGTTTTGAAAAAAAAAAAATTAATTTAAAGATTTTTAAATCATAAATTTGTCAATATAAAAAATTGAACACTTAAAAAGAAAAAAAAACTACACTATTATAATTTAAAATCTGTTCAAACGGATGGCAGTTTTTTTATAGCTAAAATTTATTATTAAACTTCGATAAAAATGAAATCATATAGAGTTTTGTACTTTCAAACAGACAGCTAGAATATAAAATGTTCTATAATAAAATCCTGCTCAGTAATCACTCGTGTGTGTTTAAAATAATTATATAATTCTTTCGATTTATTTTATTTTTATTACCTTACTATCAAAACATTAGATATTAAATTAACTGTAAAATAAAAAAGGTGAAAATAAAAATTGTTCAATTCAACATAACATTTTTATCATCTGGTACATTACCCATAGCGTATTCTAAAACACTCTAAAATAAAAATATTACATTGACTCTATAGAATTTTTTATTTTATAGTGAAAATATCACAAGCTTTTAACTTTTAATACCTTGATCATTCGGTTGTAAATCACCAATTCAACTTTTTATACTAAAATCCATATTTATTTTCCCGGATAAAAGAAAAACAAATAGCATAAAAAATAAACAAAAAATTCATACATTCGAGAGTAATATATCTCCTGTACATCCAAAGTATTATTTTCCATTTTGTAAATTTTCGTAAATAAATATCGCAGATTCAATATTATAAATAACAAGTTAATGGAACATTTTTAACCGAGTAAATCAAAAGTCAATAGCACACGGATATTTTTTGATGTATTCATTTTTTATCACATTTCATTATTGATATATCTGATATTCTTCTCATATAACAATATCACGCATTTTTGAATATCCGGTCTCTTATTTGATGCGAATTTCGATTTAATTGTATTAATATAACGAATAAACCAGTAAATTCTGCATTACGCTGTTTCGTGTACTAGTAGGTTACATTAGCTTCATTTATCGTTATCCTCGATATCGAATGAAAAAGAAACAGAATATCAAGATAATTATAGAGATACAATGAATCTAAAGTTATAGCGCGCGCTTAAAGAGACTGTAACCTTGTAAAAAGCTTAGAAAATCCAAATTACACGCCTCGTAACATAAATTTAATTTTTAAGGAGGTTCGAGCGAATCTAATGTAAAAAATAATTTCCAACTTTGACTTTTGAAATTAAGTATACGTATAAATAAATACGTAATTTATCTAATCCCAAAATTAAAAAAAGATTCACCGTTTAGTTACTTAGATATTAAATTTTAAAAATCACATATTTTATCTCCTTATACACGGGCTCTTATGGCGGACAAACGTTTTGTCGAGACTTTAATTATTTATTTCAATATTAACCTCCCAACTTTAACGGATAAAAAACTATACACAAGAAATTTGGATTATTACAAAATATAAAAACAATTTAATAATAATACATTACCGATATAATTTTTGAAACATTCAAAGTCAAATTTTATGTTTGTAACTCATTTATCGTCAGCTATTTATTCGAATAAAGATTTGACAACATCGCGTCAGCAGCTGAGAAAAAAGAAAAGGATAGAAATATAGTTACAGAGAGAGAAATGTTTAACTCACACACTCATCCACGTCTCTGTAATGGGTATAATCAAACGCGCTATTGCCAAATCTGTTTATTTATTCCGGCAAGTAATAAATACCAAAGTCATTTTATTACTTTACTTTATTAAATAAGTAATAATCATCAATTATTGATTTATTTAAATTATTTTAAATTAAAATAAAGAATTTTGACGAATATTGGGAAGACTAAAATTAAAAAAAAAATTTTAACATTATTTTGACTCATTAGTTACGCTCGAACTTCCTTAATAAGAAATTGTAGTGCTGACTTATAAAATATACCGGAAAAAAAATTATCCTTGATCATTGATAAGAAAAAAGGAAAAAAAGAAATAATGTTTGTGTCGTAAGCACTTGGGTTATAAGAATAATTAAACAAGTAATGTTATTTTAATTTCAAATTTTTCGCGGCATTTCTTGCCCAGGTGATAAAAAAGAGGCGCATGCGCTAAAACTACAACTCAGCTGATTAATAACGCCCCTAAGCGGCCTAAAACTAAACTATATTTGTACGAAGATACAGAAACTTTTAGTTTTTTATTCATTATAATTAAACGACACCAAATTAGACCGCCATATTAAATAGGGCTTTACTAAGGATCATTTTGAAACTAATAAAAAAAATCCGGTGTCAATACGTGAAATATTTTAGCGGCTAGAGTGTTTACAACCAGAATGAATACTTACGAACTAATTTACATTTTAATTCCTTTTAAATTAGTTTTTTTATAATGAAAAAAATGTTTCATTAAGCAGAAGCGTTTGCGCTTCATGTTTTTCCGACATTATTACACTTTTATTACTATAAGAGCAGTTTTAAAAATAAAAACGAATAAATTGTGATAATTAAAAGTAAATAATCGGATTGCGTATTAATCATTAAATGATATCGCAAATAAATAAGTTGAATAAATTGATCGTGTTGTAAAAATAATTAAACAAGTAGTAAGGTTATTTTAATTTCAAATTTTTCGCGGCATTTCTTTCTCAGATGATAAAAAAGTGGCGCATACGCTAAAACTATAACAGCTGATTTATAACGCCCCAAGCGGCCTGAGACTAAACTTTATTTGTACAAAGATACAGAAAGCTACAGAAATCTACAGAAAGATACAAAAGCTTTAGTTTTTTATCAATTATATTTAAACGACACCGAATTAGACTGCCATATTGAATAGGTCTTTACTGGGGATCACTCTGAAGCTAATAAAAAAAATCCGGTGTCAATACGTGAAATATTTTGCCGGCTAAAGTGTTTACAACCAGGATGAATACTTACAAACTAATTTACATTTTAATTCCTTTTAAATTAGTTTTTTTATAATGAAAAAAATGTTTCATTAAGCAGAGGTGTTTGCGCTTCATGTTTTTCTGACATTATTACACTTTTATTACTATAAGAGCAGTTTTAAAAATAAAAACGAATAAATTTTGATAATTAAAAGTAAATAATTGTATTGCGTATTAATCATTAAATGATATCGCAAATAAATAAGGAATAAATTGATCGTGTTGTAAAAATTATTAAACAAGTAGTACGGTTATTTTAATTTCAAATTTTTCGCGGCATTTCTTGCTCAAATGATAAAAAAAAAGGCGCATGCGTTAAAACTATCTCAGCTGATTAATAACGCCCCCAAGCGGCCTGAGACTAAACTTTATTTGTACAAAGATACAGAAGCTTTAGTTTTTTATTAATTATAATTAAACAACACCGAATTAGACCGCCATATTGAATAGGGCTTTAATGGGGATCATTTTGAAGCTAATAAAAAAAATCCGGTGTCAATACGTGAAATATTTTAGCGGCTAGAGTGTTTACAACCAGAATGAATACTTACATTCTAATTCCTTTTAAATTAGTTTTTTTATAGTAAAAAAAATGTTTCTTTAAGCAGATTTGATTGCGCTTCATATTTTTTTGACATTATTACACTTTTATTACCATAGGAGCAGTTTTAAGATAAAAGCGAATCAATTTTGATAATTAAAAGTAAATAATTGAATTGCGTATTTACCATTGAATGATATCGCAAATAAATAAGTTGAATAAATTGAATTAAAGTGGTTGCTTACCGGATATGATAAAAGAGCAAAAAAAGGAAAAAAAGAAACCACGACAATAAACAAGAGCAATTGTAATTGAGAAACTCTAGGCAACTGCGTGCATACAATACTGTTTTTATCATTTCTTTCCCTTTTTGTTATGATTATTTTTTTAATGTTGGAAGCGGGGGTAGCTTCGCTGCCGCACACTTTGGATATCGGGTAAAACTTTCGCATTTAACTTTTCCGTCCTGCTGGGGAAACGACCAACAAAGCTCATCACCGGAAAGTTTTCCGAGACAAGGAGAAACAGTGCGGGGAGCAAGAGAGACAGAGGAAATTCACAGCAACTATACTCTCCCCTCTTGTTTCTCTTTTCAACTTTTATATATTTTCATTTTATCGTTCTCGTACTCTTTCGTTCTCGTTTGTTTCTCGTATACGTTCATTCGTGCTTGGAGCTTTACTTTTTTCTTTTTAACTCAAAGCTCTCAGCACCACTACCACAATCCAGCTCTCGAGCAGCCGCTTCACGACCTCTATCTGATGTATACACTTTAACAAAGCTTCGAAATCACACAAATACCAGTAACTTTGTTTCAATCTATCTGCGATATCAACTTGCATTTATTACTGTTAAACTCCTACTCTGAATTTCCGAGTATGACCTTTTTTATAATGTCATTTTCATTCTCACTGCATTTCCAATATCGAATCTATCTGTCAGTTAATAAATGCTTCACTTATAATCTTCAATCTAGAGATCACACGTCAATTTTTTATTGCTCAAATGAATTGTTTTATTTTTATTTTTTTACGACTCAAAACGCGGATCAATTTTCAAGGTCACCCATGAAAAAAAAATATATTTTTTCGAAAGTGAAATGGACGTCGATGAATAATTTCATAAAAAATTATAATTAATTTGATTAATTATAATTTATAATTAATACTCTTTGATTTCAATAAAAATTGTTCCTGAATTATGTTTTTTTTTTTTTTTTATAAAATTAAAATAAATGTAAAAAAAATTTCAGAAAAAAAAATTAATAAATGAAAAATCGATAAAAATAATAATAAATTAAATTAATTTAATTTGATTTTTTTATAGAATTGAAATAAATAAAAGAAATAAAATAGATGTAAAAAAAATTAGAGAAAAAAAAATTGAATAATTAAAAAAAAATAATAAATTAAACTAATTACAATTTTATTTTTTATATATTTCAACTATATTTTAGATATATTCAAAATATATTTTTTTTATATTTTCAGCTATGTATTTTTTATGTATTTTAAAATATATTTAAAATATATAAAATATATATGAAAATCGGCCAAAAGTTAATTATTAAAAATATATTTATTATACATATTTTTTACATATTCATATATTTTTTATATTTTTTTTCATGGGGGTCATATTAAAGATATTTCTAAGCTATAAATCAGCTGATTAATAACGCCCCCAAGCGGCCTGAGACTAAACTTTATTTGTGTGAAGATACAGACACAAGCTTTTAGTTTTTCATTAATTATAATTAAACGACGCCAAATCAGACCGCTATATTGAATAGGGTTCCACTCGAAGACATTCTGAAGCTAATAAAAAAAATCCGGTGTCAATATGTGAAATATTTTGGCGGCTAGAGTGTTTACAGTCAAGATAAACATTTTCTACTTGAAAAAAACCAGTTATACAGACAGTAAAATGATTTTTAAGAAAAATTAAAGGATTAGAACTACTATAAACTTGTAAAAAACCTCACAAAAGACTACAAGCTTATAGTTTTTTATTAATTATAATTAAACGACGCCGAATTAGACCGCCATATTCAATAGGGTTCCACTCGGAGACATTCTGAAGCTAGTAAAAAAAATCCGGTGTCAATACGTGAAATATTTTATCAGCTAGAGTGTTTACAGTCAAGATAAACACTTTCTACTTAAAAAACAAACCATTTGGCAGTTATACGGACGGTAAAATGATTTCTAAGAAAAATTAGAGGGTTAGAACGACTTTAAACATGTAAAAAGATCAAAAAATCCATATTGCACGCCTCAAAATGCAGATTTAATTTTTTTTTTTTTAATTGTAACTTATAAAGCAAAATTCTGTTGATTTAAAAATTTTGATGAATTATTAAAGTACTTTAAATAGTTTTTTTATTCGAGTGATAAATACTATAAAAATGAATCACAAGTCTCGCTAAGTGATGATTTATCTAAAGCTTTTTTTTAACTAATGACTGAATCAAATCGCGCATTATTTAAATTGAAGTCTCTTCTTTTATTTGAAATTAATTTATTCAGAATACAAAAGATCACTAAAACACTATTTCTGGATAGAAAATATTTATGATGCATTCCAACATTTTTTAGCGCAAAGAGAATTCTAGTTGCGGTAATTATACGCTAAATTTAATCGGATTAATTCCGTAATTACTAAAGTATCTAATTATTTTTACATGCCCCAGATTATTTGAAGTTTCTAACGAAATTATATGGATAGTTTTATGAGTTAATTAACTAAAGTTAACGTAATTTGTTTAATAAAAAAAAGTTTTTATCTCAACAAGTAACAATTTTGATTACGAATTTTTTATCACTGATTTTTTAAATAAACTTTTTGGTAATCTGATAAGAAATAAAAGTAATTATTTTTTTTTCTTTACCAAGACTTGACTAACTTCTTAAACTTCTTTTAATAAATATAGCTGACCCTAAAACGGAGAATTAAAGAATAATGGGAAATATTGATTTTAAAAGTTTTAATGGACGACAAGCTCGGAATATAAATTTAAATATTATTTAAGATGATATACGAATAAAAGATATTACTTTAAATAATTAAGGTAAAATTCATTTAGTAATTTAATAATAGTTAATTTTAATGTTTTTATTAAAAGGTCATTCATAAATCTAGAAAGAGAAATTTTTTAGAATGTATAACAAGAGACTTTATTTTTAATGAGCGAATAAATAAATTTTTTTTTACCAGAAAAAAATCTAAAAATCAAACATTGAATTTCACAAAAAAAAACTTGACTTGCATAGAATTAATCTGCCATTAAAAATTTTATACTTTTTACAGCTTGAATTATTGTAATTCAACAATAAGCCCTCGAGCTTGAAGAAAAAAAAAAGACGCGTAAGAAAAGTTAACAAAAGATGAAATTTTTCAGCTCCAATCGAGATTATATTTTTTGCTCAGTATTTTTATTGGAATTGGAACATCGCCCAAGAATTAAACGAAGTGAAATCAATTTCAGACAAGTTTCGCGCGATTGTGGCTCTCTGTCGGGGCAAGTAGTAGAGAAACTGAATAGACCGCCCGAATGGTAATATAAGAAAGACGGAGAAAATACGTTACTTTGTAACAAAAAAATTTCAATGAAATTAACGCGTTAAAAGTTTTCAACTGTTACATCATAAATTTACCCAATTAAAATTAAAATAACAAAAAATATATTGTAGTAACAAATGAGTATACTTATAGCGACAATTTCATTAATTTTTTAAACAAACATTAGTCAAGTTGTAATAACAAACCAGATTGTTGCTAAATTAATCTGCTGTTTTAATAATATTTTTTTTGGGAAAAAATAATTTGGCAACCTTATTCGGCTCATTTTGTTGCCGTAACAAAGTGATTCTGTTGCCAAAAATATTTGTAAAATTAAAAAAAGGTTTTTTCAAAAATTGTGATTAAATTTATAATTTAAAATTTTTTTTATTACTGTAACAATTCAAAAATCCTGGATATGGTTGACTCTAAAGGCTATCCCTGGAAGTTTCTGTTATATTAAAGTTTAATGGGCTCAAAAACTTTTCTGTTGCAGAGTTAGTAGCTCTTGAAGCTCTAAATCCAACTCCGAGTTTGAAAATCTAGTTTATTGTCTTGGAAAAATGTTTTTGAGTAAATTTAACTAACAAAATAATTAGTGATTTGTCAATAATAATCTAGTAATTTCAATAAAATCTATTATACCAACAGACTAGCTTATGTTGAACCAGCAGATAATTTTTTGTTATCCTAATATAACAATCTATTTAAGGTTCGAGCGAATCTAATGTAAAAAATAATATCCAACTTTAAGCTTTGTAATTAAGTATACGTATAAATAAATACGTAATTAATCTAATCCCAAAATTTAAAAAAGATTCACTGTTTAGTTACTTAGATATTAAATTTTAAAAATCACATATTTTATCTCCTTATACACGGGCTCTTATGGCAGACAAACGTTTTCTCGAGACTTTAATTATTTATTTAAATATTAACCTCCCAACTTTAACGGATAAAAAACTATACACAAGAAACTTGGATTATTGCAAAATATAAAAACAATTTAATAATAATACATTACCGATATAATTTTTGAAACATTCAAAGTCAAATTTTATGTTTGTAACTCGTTTATCGTCAGCTATTTATTCGAATAAAGATTTGACACCATCGCGTCAACAGCTGAGAAAAAAGAAAAGGATAGAAATATAGTTACAGAGAGAGAAATGTTTAACTCACACACTCATCCACGTCTCTGTAATGGGTATAATCAAACGCGCTATTGCCAAATCTGTTTATTTATTCCGGCAAGTAATAAATACCAAAGTCATTTTATTACTTTACTTTATTAAATAAGTAAAAATCATCAATTATTAAATTGTTTAAATTATTTTAAATTAAAATAATGAATTTTGACGAATATTGGGAAGACTAAAATTTAAAAAAAAATTTAACATTATTTTGACTCATTAGTTACGCTCGAACTTCCTTAAACAAATCGATTCATTCATTCAACTAAAATATTTTTTTGGATTAACTACACGGAAAAAAGTAAACTGTAATAAATAACAGTCGATTTATAATAAGTAATGATCAACTGCTAACAATCACCATTTCAAACAGTAAAATCGTGATTTTACTATTCACTTTATAATATTTACAATTTAAACATTACAATTTACTCTTTACATGGAAGAAAATACTATTTCAAACAGTAATATTCGATATGTAAATGTCTAAAATGTTAAAGTATAATAATTAAAAATTCAGACTTTGAAATTTATCATTTCGTACCTAAAAAATGATCTTATGATTGTAAAGAGTATAAAATAAAGTTAGTAAATTTCTAATATAAGCAACGTCAATACTTACAAAGTGAAATGGTAAATTTTAAACGCAACGCTAAAAATCAAACTGTAATTATTGACTTACTTGAACTGGTAAAATGTATATTTTAAAAGTATAGTTTTTACTGTTTCAAATGTTAAATTCTCCCAGAGTAAGACCCCTTTCTCTTTGATCTGAGTTGCCCTTCTCCTCATAATATGGACTATATATTGAAATGGCAATTTTTACTGTTTGAAACTGTAATTTTTTAAGATGAAAGAGTCGTTATTTACTATAGTGACAGCTACTAATCACTTATTTTGGATATTAAATTATAAATTGTGGCTTTTATACTTTCTACATTAAGTTCTGTAATATTTATATTTTTGGCACCCCGATGTCCGCTTTACTGTTTGAAACTATAAAAATTAACCGGAATCCAAGTGAATATTACAGTTCACTTTTTTCAGTGTGAATTTTTCCTTAAATTTCCTTCATAAATTAGTTTCTTGATTTGGTTAATCTAATTATCCAACGCTGTACACGGAAAAAAGTGAACTGTAATTAATAACAGTCGATTTATAATAAGTAATGATCAACTACTAAAAATTACCATTTCAAACAGTAAAATCGTGATTTTACTATTCACTTTATAATATTTACAATTTAAACATTAAAATTTACTCTTTACATGGAAGAAAATACTATTTCAAACAGTAATATTTGATATGTAAATGTCTAAAATGTTAAAGTATAATAATTAAAAATTCAGACTTTGAAATTTATCATTTCGTACCTAAAAAATGATCTTATGATATGTAAAGAGTATAAAATAAAGTTAGTAAATTTCCAATACAAGCAACGTCAATACTTACAAAGTGAAATGGTAAATTTTAAACGCAACGCTAAAAATCAAACTGTAATTATTGACTTACTTGAACTGGTAAAATGTATATTTTAAAAGTATAATTTTTACTGTTTCAAATGTTAAATTCTCCCAGAGTGAGACCCCCTTCTCTTTCATCTGAGTTCCCCTTCTCCTCAAAATATCAACTATATATTGAAATGGCAATTTTTACTGTTTGAAACTATAAAAATTAACCGGAATCCGAGTGAATATTACCGTTTACTTTTTTCCGTGTACAATATTCTGTTACACCAAAACTTTTTCGTTATAACTTATAACCTAAACTTTATAATTATTGCACATGATTTTTCATTCCTAATAATAGATTAATTTATTGCCACATGTTTTGTATTGTCCCAATAAAATTTTTTGTATGCTTTTAATTGAGACAAAGATCAATACAAGTATCAAGTATTGAAGAAAGCTCAGAACCAGTGAGCAAAAAAAGATGATAAGAAGAAGGGGGAGGAATAGGAGGGATGGTATTAAAAGTACGTATTTCAGTCATCTGGGAAACTTTAGCAAGTTTAATGCCCAAGCGCTCGAGTAATTTAACAGGACGAAATTAACTTTTCAGTTTTACCAAAGTTCCCCGGCCACTTAACCGCTACGTCGTCACACCCCCCGCCGGCGGCCGATAGGTAAAGTTATACATCTGGATATAGATATATACCTCATTCTTTCTCTCGTGTCTCGACCTTATTACTTGTAAAGGTAGAAAGAGAGAACAGAACAAGTTTCTCTTTCTCTTTCCAAGTTCGTCCAAGACTGGAGAAAACTTTTTAAGCGCTTCACCACCGCGCAGACTTTATCCTTCCTCACTCACCCGCTTACTCGCTTACTCTCGCCGTCGAAAAACTTTCATTCGCAAACTCTCCTGCTCGCTTACTCCACAGTTCTTTACTTGGAAAATAATTCCGCCCTCAAGACCCGGAGTTTACGAGCCAAAGTTAGTCGCGCTTGCTTCGATAATGCCCACAGTCCCGCTAAACTAAAGGGAGAATGATAGCCGAGATAAAGACTGAGATTAACAGACAAAGACCAAGATTAGACAACTATTAAATTAATATTTTTAATTATTGTCAACTTTTTTGATTAATTTCTTTTTTTAGAGATTTTTATTTGGAAGATTTGACACAAGTAAGAATATAGCAGTTTTTGTGATTCAAGAAAATCCACGCGAAGTAGTAAAATTTTTAAAACTTCCTGAAAATTTCTAAATGCAATCTACATAGCCTAATAATTAAGAAAATTAAAAAACAGTAACTTTCCGGGATTTAATCAAATAATTAGGTTTGAAAATTGTAATTTTTAGTGATTAAAAAAAATTGATACTGATTGCAATAACTATTATTAAGATAAAAAATAGAAGAAAGTTCTTGAAAAAGAAAAAAAATAATAATTTTTTAAGATTTCAGCGTTAAAATAAAGTTTTTCTAATAATTTTTTGTATTTCGCGGTTGGCAACGCCGGAAATGACGTACATAGATGGCGCATTAGTAGCGCGCGAAATTTGAAATCACATAGGCGGTATTATTCGATAATATTGAAAAAAAAGAGTTTCTTTATTGGGATCCACGCGAAATACACTTAAAGGGTACTTGGATCTCCTTAAGTGACTTAATAAGATTAAAATTATGGCGCGTTTCTAAAGAAAAACGATTTCAAGGTTATACAGACGGAAAAATGGTGTTTTTTTAAACTTATACGGTTGATACTTCTGTAAATTTGTAAAAAAAGTTTAGAAAATCCAAATTACACGCCTCGTAACACAAATTCAATTTGTAATAAAAAATTGTAGTGCTGACTTATAGAGTAAAACGAAAAAAAAAAATTATCCTCGATAATTGATCAGAAAAAAGGAAAAAAAGAAAAAATGTTTGCGTCGTAAGCACTTAGATTGTAAGAATAATTAAACAAGTAATAAGGTTATTCTAATTTCAAATTTTTCGCTATAATTTCAAAACTATAAATCAGCTGATTAATAACGCCTCCAAGCGGCCTGAGGCTAAACTTTATTTGTACAAAGATACAGAAGCTTTAGTTTTTTATTCATTATAATTAAACGACACCGAATTAGACCGCCATATTGAACATGCTTCCACTTGGAGGCATTTTGAAGCTAATAAAAAAAATCCGGTGTCAACACGTGAAATATTTTGGCGGCTAGAGTGTTTACAAGCTGAATAAATACTTACATTTAAATAAGTTTTTTTATAATGAAAGAAATAAAATGTTTTCTTTTATTTATTAGATATATTTACGCTCTGTTTTCTTAATATTGCATAGTTGCCAAAAAAATAACTAATTCAAAAAACAAATCCCCAAAAATGAATTCATATCATAGTTTATTAAAAGATGGAACAGAAAAATATCCGATAGCTCCGCAGAATTTCAGTATATTACAGATTTTAAACCAACGACAGAATGAAAATCTATGAAAAAAGAAGGAAAATAACTGACTACTCGTACAAAGTATCAGAAAAATGCAAGGAAAATTTTCTTGGTCAAGCGATAAAAAGGAATTGCTCGTTTGACAAAATACGATATCATTTCTGTCGCAGATGAAAATTATTTTATCCCTCTATACATAATAAATTTTATCTTCCGAGTTAACTTTCCGCAATTCTCAACATTTTAACGAAATAATAAATAGTAAAATAATTAATTAAAAATAAATTAATATAAAATAATAAATAATTGAATATATTAAAAAGAAGACTCAGCGATTTAATCAATTGACTTTTGTCTTGCTCATAGACTAATGCTTTCAACCCCTTTATGTAACTCATCCCCAGAGCCGCATCTCGAAGCTCTTCTCCCCTTTCCCCTTAAACTTGAAACTCCTTCTATCCTCCTGCTTCAACTTTAAACTCTAGCTCCAACACACACCTCATCCCTCCTCCTCCTCCTCCCTTCTCTGAACCAACACCAACTCTAGCTCAACGGACTTCCGATAAAGTTTTCCCAATAGTTTACCTCGTAGTTTAGCTCAGCTATTATACCACACGATTGGATTCTCGACAGCGCTCCATAGTGGTTAACTAACCCCTCTGTAAAACACTTGACGAATTGTTTGCAACACTAATTAACACTTGGTAAAAAATTTTTAATAAATAAATTTTTAAGCCCCAGACTTTTAGAATAAATTTACGAACAAAAGGGTTTTATAATAGAAAAAATGCAGTTTTATTTTTATTTTAAGGAAGAATATAAATGAAACCCCGGGAATTATTCCGTAAGGGTCTCTGAGATGTTTCTAAAGGATGAGACGCAAGAATAATTCTAAAAGCCGGCAACAACTGCTAGCTATTTAAAGAACAATATAACAACAACATTTAATTACATAATGACAAGTTAATTAGCTTTGCTTGCTAATTTTTTATTTAAATGCTTATCTTTTGAATTTTGTAAATTTTTTGTTATTTTATTTTATTTAATTACTATAAATTAAATTAAAAGGTACTAATTCAAATTATGTGCTGAAAATATGAGATTCATTTGAAAAATTTATAAAAAAACTAAATTAAAGAAATAAAGTGTCTTAAGGAGGTTCGAGCGAATCTAATGTAAAAAATAATTTCCAACTTTGAGCTTAGAAATTAAGTATACGTATAAATAAATACGTAATTTATCTAATCCCAAAATTAAAAAAAGATTCATCGTTTAGTTACTTAGATATTAAATTTTAAAAATCACATATTTTATCTCCTTATACACGGGCTCTTATGGCGGACAAACGTTTTGTCGAGACTTTAATTATTTATTTCAATATTAACCTCCCAACTTTAACGGATAAAAAACTATACACAAGAAACTTGGATTATTGCAAAATATAAAAACAATTTAATAATAATACATTACCGATATAATTTTTGAAATATTTAAAGTCAAATTTCATGATTGTAACTCGTTTATCGTCAGCTATTTATTCGAATAAAGATTTGACAACATCGCGTCAACAGCTGAGAAAAAAGAAAAGGATAGAAATATAGTTACAGAGAGAGAAATGTTTAACTCACACACTCATCCACGTTTCTGTAATGGGTATAATCAAACGCGCTATTGCCAAATCTGTTTATTTATTCCGGCAAGTAATAAATACCAAAGTCATTTTATTACTTTACTTTATTAAATAAGTAAAAATCATCAATTATTAAATTGTTTAAATTATTTTAAATTAAAATAAAGAATTTTGACGAATATTGGGAAGACTAAAATTAAAAAAAAATTTTAACATTATTTTGATTCATTAGTTACGCTCGAACTTCCTTAAATTTTTATAATTTCAATAGAAAATATTTTTGGATCAAAAATGGCCTTTATAATTCAAAAACTTTTAAATTTATCCAGCGGCAGAAATGCTACATGGAAAGTTTAAGTATTTTAGTGTGAAATTAACGCTAGCTTTGTTATTTTTTGAACAAGCTGTTAGACGACAATAACACTTGATGTTGCGTTTAAATCAACACGAAATTTATGTTGAAAAGACTAACTCGGAATCTGTCGAATAAAAGTGACACTTACGATTTAAAATGTTTATTAAACGGGCAAAATAATTCTGATCTACTGCATTGACACAATTAAAAGTCCAAAAGTAACCAAACACTCGTTTAGTCTCACTAAAATATACTTTTGTTGAGTTTAAGGGTTACAAGACACACAACGATTGTAGCTTAACTATTTATTCAACACTTTAATCTTAAATATTATTTAAATTTATTGTAATTAGTTTTAAGATTGAAGAGCCAAGTTACTAAAATTTACCAAATATTTTGTTATAAAACAGAAGAACTGTTATTTGTATTTATAAATATTTTATTTGTGTGTGTGTGTGTGCTAATTTGTAGAACTTGTAACCCTTAAAGGACACAGTAAAAAATTTTGCGTCATTGCGTCAAAAAATTTGATGTTTAAAATTTTTATGTTAAATATTTAACACAAAAATTTTTAACTCAAAATTTTTTGACGCAACGACGCAAAATTTTTTACTATGTACCTTTTAGCTAATTATTTTTTTATTATTTTTAAAAAATTAAATAAAAAAATTTTTATCCAGACCATTTTTAACCAAAAAAAAAAAAAAATTGCCTAAACAATTTTCTCAAATAAATCACCATTTCTCAACCAATAAAAAAAAGTATCCGTACTTGGAAAACAAACTCGATCAGCTGACCGTTATCCCGCGTGTCACGTTCACCCAGCACTAACAATTGTCTCTGAGTAACTTCCCCACAACAGAGCCGCCCCCACAACAACCGACATCGACACCCAAAAGTGGAGCTTTTGCATTCAGTTGTTTGTTATCTCAAGTCCAATGTCATTGTAGCTTTCACTGGCGTGCACAATATCCTTCACTATTGCGTATCGTTTAAATCCACCCCAATAAATCACCCTTCACTCTTTCACCTCAATTGAAACACCTGCACATTTAACAAAATTCATCGAACCAAAAAAACAAAACCCAATTCCCCTAAAATTGCCTGTTGACACCACAGTTAGCGTGTCAATCTGTTATTAAAAGCTCCACGTGGAATTGGTCAAGCGAATTCGTGTTCAAAAATAAACCGCTTAGCAGTGTGCTTTTCTGTTATCAAAATATTGTCCATATAAAGGCACGTGCTTCACTTAAAAAGTTTCCAAAGTTTGTCGCAAGCACTAGAGTCCTTAAATGTTCCTTTAATCCAAAAAAAATGCAACAAATGTAACACCTCCCCTCAAAAGTTTGCAATTCAATCTTCTACATTTATGTTCAATTTACAAGTTAGATTACCGTAACTTTGAATGAAATCAAGCACTAGAGTCCTTAAACGTTCCTTTAATCCAAAAAAAATGCAACAAATGTAACACCCCCCTCAAAAGTTTGAAATTTAAGCTTCTACATTTGTGTTTAATTTTCAAGTTAGATTACCGTAATTTTGGATGAAATCAAGCACTCGAGTCCTTAAATGATCCTTTAATCCAAAAAAAAAAAGCAACAAATGTAACACCTCCACTCAAAAGTTTGAAATTTAAGCTTCTACATTTGTGTTTAATTTCCAAGTTAGATTACCGTAACTTTGGTTGAAATCAAGGCGCGTAAATCCACATTGGTGTTTGCAAACACTAAATAATTTACCAACTGTAAATAAGTAATGATTAGAGCTTACACAAAGACTAGATCCAAATGCAGAACAATCGATATAAACGGTATAAAAATTGGAATCTTGAGGAGTTTAACAAACAGACTTGGTAAGCACTTTAACTCTAAGTAGATCATTGTAAAGTCGCGTGCCGTGGGGTTTTCCTGGGCAGGCGCACCAGACAAATGTGAGTAAACTTATAACAGCCCACCACCCACTAATGTATATATCTATGTTTAGCGACAACTACATGTATAGCAAGATAATAATGCGCGTTCTCCGGCAAAGTGAAAGCGGCCGAGGAGCCGCGTGCCGGCTGGTGGTGATGCTGCCTCACAGGAGAAAGAGAGAAGGATTGAGACCCTCGTGGGAGTCAGCTAAGGGAAATCAATATCTCACTAGGGGCGAAGCGACAGACTTCTTTTAGATAAAAAGCTTACGAGACAGTTAACTTTAATAATCTTGTTTGGATGCATCAAAACTTGGTTGAAGCTTTTTGCAACGGATCCATCCAATTCAGTGTTTAGTTATGCCATCACTGATTTTATTAGTATCATAAATGACAGTCCAGTGAATTAGAAAGCAGATTAAAGGACTATCACTCGGAAGATTCAAATTTGCCGCGTGTCCCCACTCGCGCTAAGGGATTCCCATGCTCCCACCACTCGCGCGAATCGCACGCAGCCTGTAGTTCCAGCCGTGGCGGCCGCTTAGCGGGAACTGCCGGCGCGTTCCAAGCCACTCAGCTTATTCGCTCTTCCCCCTCTTCGTTCAGTTCCTACGGCTACCTCGCTGGCAAAACTGCCACCAAAGTTTACCCGACGCGCCGCGGAATTCCAAACACCCTACTGCTGCTGCTCTAGCTAAGATGACGGTGTTAAAGGAGGAACTGCGAGCACTAGTCCTATTACTTTTTAAGTAAAAACTCGGAAAGAAGTTCGGCCCCTTCCTTGAAAGTTTTATAAACTTTTCATTCTTTTCTAACACTTTGGCTGGGAAAAGTTTTGTACAAGTGCCTCCTGGTTTTTTCCCCGAAGGGAACAAAACTTTAAAAGTTTTATTTTTCTTGCTAGAGTGTTTGACTGATGTGTCTTTTTATTTGTATTTATGTTTATCTTTGTATTTATATGGAGATAAAGATGAATAGAGCTTAAGGGGGAATGACAGAGGGTGAAACACGGAAAAGACAGATGAAGCGGATGCGCACCGACAATCTCCTGACGCCTGCGTCAATCTGCGATTCATTGCCCTGGCAACGGGCTACGCCAAGTGTATTCCATCTCTTGTCACACTTTATCTCTTTATCTATCACTGCTATACAATTGCGCCATCCCAAACTCACTCCAACCCCTTCCTCTTCCTCTCGTTCTCTATTCCTCTATTCCTCCTTCTCTGGAAAACTTCCACCCGAAACTTAAACTCCGAGCTACTCTAACTCGATGGCAAACTAACTGTCCACTGAAGTAACAAGTGGATGTTATACTTTCAAATCAAATCTGTCAATCCTGTCCTCTGGATAGAAATAAATTTATCCGAAAAGTTTGTCCCATTACTTTTCTTCTTTCAACTTTTCCTATTTCATTTCATTTCTGTCGAACATTTTTTGCTTTTTTTTCCTCTGCCATTTTTTAGAGAGAAGCAAACAGTTTGTCCAGCATCGGCCCATTTGATAAACTAGATTCGAGGATAGGGAGGGAGAAAGCTGGGTGGTAGGAGAAGCGACTTTTAATCTGCTTCTGGTCTTATCTGTGTGTCAGAGAACGTGTGTGGGAGGCTGATGCTCGGTTTGTAAAACCCGGGTGTGTTATTTCTATTTGCCAGGCAGTTCAGTTGACTCGAGTCCATGACCTACGGCCATCTTCGAGTGTGTACCAGCCGGTGGTGAATCGATTACCGTTACCATGAAAATTTAACGTCCCTCTCTCCTGTCGTGTACCGCGAGGGCGACTCGTGCGGGACACAAATAACGTGCGTGGAAAGTAGGAAAAAAAATTGGGTGGTAAAAGTGGCTTTTCAAAAGTATAAAAATTTGAAAATAGAATCGTAATTTAATTTTTACTAATAATATATTTACTGAAAGCAAGAGATATCATTCCAAGTATTATTATTATTCTTGCTACAACTTTCTTCCAATTCCTCACCAAATAATTATTTATTTGGCAACTCGCAACTCCACTCTTAAAATTATATGTCAATTTATAAAGAGACTAACGCTTTAATAAAGTAACCTCTGGATTTATTTTAAAGTTCCCGACTATTCAGACCTTAAAATACTAAAACAAAACGTTATTAAGAATTGATAAATGTGTTAGCATAAAACGGAGGTGTTTATTATGTTTTGAGATGTCGAACAAGTCGAAAAACCTAACTTTTGTTGATGGTAGTTAATTCCTCGGCCTACCAGTCTGTAAGCGAAAAACTTTGCACTACTTTCGCCACCTATCCGCTAAACCAGACACTATTTACTGTTAATAAATTTTTTTGAACTAAAATATTGAATACTGTTGCTTAAGAAAATTCTTTTCTAAATTCTTTAAGCTAAAATTTCTTTGTTATATTCTCCAAACTCACAATATGCTTCTATAAAAAAAAATTCAATAAAGTTAACTCAATACAAAATTTCTCCTGTATACTTAATATTTATTCCTCTCTGACAGAGAAAACAGTAACAGTATAAACATAATTCTCGAAAACTTTAAAATCCAAATAAAAAAAGTTTGATAAACTTTCCTCCGTCATAATAACTTGAGAGTCTCTAAATGGCACGTATATCCGTAATAAATTGTTCTCGCAAAGTTTTACAGTAAGGCGAACTCTACAAATACCCACTCCACTCTCATCTGTTACCCCTTGCGCTACTCTCACCCTAGTCTCCTTACAAGAACCTAGAGCCCTCACCAAGTACAAGACACGAGTTAGAATACAGTAGTCTAGATCTAGCTCTAGAGGGGAGCAAAAAATCCACCGACAAAGACCTGACGATAGAGAAAGACAAAGAAATACTTTATTCCCATCTTAGAACTCTCATTCCCGTTTCGGGAAACTTTTCCTCCCTCTCTGTCTTCTGTTGTTCCTGCCACGAGTCTTAGAGACGCTTTTCATACCGTTCTACACTGGAATCCGATCGATGCATCTGTCCCAGCTTCTCTAACGTTAACTCGAGACTAACTAGCCCGTTTTATCCAATTTCTCTCTCTCTCTCTCTCTGAAGGTTTCGCTCGGAGCTCCCTTCTCCAATGAATTGTCAGTTGTTTTCTCGCTCTAACCCAGTCAGCAGTCAGCCGACCTCATTCCTCGTTCGCTGGGAAAAGACAACCCGACTCGCGAGTCCCCCACCCAAAGTTTTTCTTGGAAAAACTTCTCAGGCTGTCTCTTTCAAGCTCCACGCGATACGAAAAGCTCCAGCGCTTTCACCCGTAACTTAAACTTTCTGCCCCCTCTCTATCCTTGTCTGCCTTGCGCTTCCCCCTCCTTTCCCTCTCCTTTTCCGACTCTTCCATTATCCCGATCTACGAATGTACTCCAACTTTCTATGTAATCGTCTCTGTTACTCTTTCGCGAACGGGACCCTTCCCCTCACGTGTCAGCGACGTCACTGTGATTCCCCTCAAGCGCTCCAGCTCAACGTTTAATTGGTCTTGGTCCAATTGGACACACGTACACCTGCACCCGGTTTGTACTACTGGCTAGAGTGTGGGCTCTGCGGTAGAAATGTAGGACGTACTGTTCGGTCTCAATTCAATTTGATTAATTTTTACTTTTTTTCAATAATTTCTTACACATACAATTAATAATTGACATAGTTCATTTACTAACTTCCTGGGTTTTTTCTACTCATTGTCATCTTTATCTGAAGGACCCAGACAGCTATAAATTTGGTTACTTTTTAAATACTCAAAATAATTTCTAGTTTTAACAGCTGTATTTCGATTTATTATTTACTGTCCGTGTAGGTTTTTCCCATCTATTGTAGTTTGTATACCTTAACCAAGACATTCTATCTTTGGGAATTTTAAGTATTTAGAAAATAATCCTTATTTTTCAGCATACAGACTAAAATGTTTTACGATTATTTATAACTTAATCCTAATATTACAGCTTAAGCCTAGCACTTATATTTACGTTTTATTACCCTATTTTTTAAGCTAGTTTTTATATTTACAATACCCACATTTCTCTAATTACAATATTTTGGCAAGTTTTTGCTTAGACGCCTGCAAGTCCGCAACCTATCATAAATCATTAGTCCCTTCAAGTCCTTGCCTGATGTCAGTACCTCATACCCCCTCTTGCGCCTAAAGTTGACAATATACATCCGCCTTCTATTCCTCTAATTAGCCAATAGTTTCCTTAAAATATTCTTCCTTAGATTTGTCCGTACTTTTCCACCAATAATAATGCTTGCTTTCCCTTTCCTTATTTTTGCTTGATAAATTTACGCCCTAATCTAAGTTGTAATGTTGTACTAAGATTTTTGTATAAGTCAGTTCATTCTAAGATCTCTTATTTTACACACACAAATTTTTGTAACTGTCTACGCAGAATAAAACAGCATAACTAAATACAGTTCGTTTTTATTCGTACATGCTAACAGTCCTCTCTAATTTAATAGTTTTACTTTAAAACTAAGCTATAATAAAATAATTGTAGCTCAAAACACGTACTTTTAGAAGATTTGATTTGACTTTTCACTTTGTAAATTTAGAATAATTTTATTGAGAAAATTTACTTGATTTAAGGAAAAAAAATTATTTTTAAGTAGAAAAATTCTAAAATTGATAAATTCTTGAGTTTTTTAGGTAATTTAAAAATCAATTATTTAATAACTAGCAACCTTGCAGTCACTACGTGACTGCCATAACTTATGAACTATTGATGAATAAAACTTTGCTTTATTAAATTAATGACTTAAATATTGACGTTTTTAAAGATATAAGCTCATCCTGATGTTACAGTTATCAAGAGCTTTCATTTGAGTACCCACATGCATTTTTTATATATTTTTCATTTATACATATCTATAATATATATAAATATATAAAATATATGAAAAATTGATGTGGGTACTCAAATGAAAGGTCTCAATGAGTGTAATGTCAGAGTGATCTTATAACCTTAATAATGTCAGTAGTTGACAAGATACAAGGTCATTTCTTAATTATTGATAATTTTAAAGATATAAGCTAATCCTGATGTTACACTCATCAAAAGCTTTCATTTGAGTACCCACATGCATTTTTGATATATTTTTCATATATTCATATATATAATATATATAAATATATGAAAAAATGATGTGAGTACTCAAATGAAAGGTCTCAATGAGAGTAATGTTGGAGTGAGCTTATATCGTTAAAAATGTCAGTAGTTGACAAGATACAAGGTCATTTCTTAATTATTGACATTTTTTAAAATATAAGCTCATCCTGATGTTGCACTCATCAAGAGCTTTCATTTGAGTACCCACATGCATTTTTGATATATTTTTTATATTTACATATATATAATATATGATATATATTAAATTTATGAAAAATTGATGTGGGTACTCAAATGAAAGGTCTCGATGAGTGTAACATCAAGATGAGCTTATATCTTCAAAAATGTGAATATTTCACAAGATACAAGGTCATTTCTTAATTATTGATATTTTTCAAGATATAAACTCATTTCGATGTTACACTCATCAAGAGCTTTCATTTGAGTACCCACATGTATGTTTGATATATTTTTCATATATTCATATATATTATATATATAAATATATGAAATATATGAAAAATTGATGTGGGTACTCAAATGAAAGGTCTCGATGAGTGTAGTGTTGAAGTGAGCTTATATCTTTAAAAATGTCTATAGTTCCCAAGATACAAGGTCATTTTTTAATTATTGATATTTTTAAAGATATAAACTCATCTCGATGTTACATTCATCGAAACCTTTCATTTAAATACCCACATGGCATTTTTTATATATTTTATATATATATGATATTTGTAAAATATATAATATATATAAAATATATGAAAAATTGATGTGGGTACTCAAATGAAAGGTCTCGATGGATGAGTGTAACATCAGAATGAGCTTATATCTTTAAAAATGTTAATAGTTCATAAGATACAAGGTTATTTCTTGATTATATATCTAGACCTTATTTTTTTTATTCTTTTAATAATTTAGATGACCAAAATTATTTTCTCAAATTAAATTTTGTAATTAATTGATTTAAAAAAAAAGTTGACATTTCTATGTTTCAAAATTTTCAAGACATTATTGAAATTTAATTAATGAAACAGGTAATTAAACTCAAATTACTACGTCAATATATTCTCAAAGTCAATAAACGACCGATTTATTGACCACCCAATTGACCGTTTCAGGAAACGGAGGAATGAAGAACAGAAATACATAAATAAAAGCTAACCAAACATTTATTTATATAAATTTAATTAACATGACTTTTTGATTTTTAGTAGAATTTAATTTTATGAGTTGAATTAAATAATGAATGCATAAACACTGGTAGCAGTATATAGATTATTCGTTGGCAACTTTGCGGAAACTGCAGACTAATTTCCGGAGCGCACTTTCATCCCTCGAACCACCCGAGGTTCTATAAACTTGCGAGCTTCCCCGCTCATTCGGAGTTTACCGAGAAAACTTTTTATACGTTAAAAAGTTTTCACGTCTGTAATCATCGTTGAGTTTACTATTCCCGATGGGTAATGATTAATGAGTAATTTACACTAACATTTATAATTTCTTTTTTAACTTTTTATTTTTATTATTTTTTTTTTTTTTTAATATTTAGAAAAAATTCAAGCACCAGAGAATTTATTTTTATAAATCTGGCAATTTTTTTTTTTTGTAATTCAATAAAAAAATTTAACTGAAATTAAATACTGAACTTTTTAAATTGCAATTTTTTGGTGCATCAAGTTAAATTGAATTTTAAATATTTTCATTTTATGAAAAATTCATGGGTAATATAATCTAGTTTCATTTTTTTTTCGAGTTTGTAAATAAATTAATTGGATAGAATTTTCAAAAAATTTTTTTTTTTTTTTTTTTTTTTTTTTTTTTTGATAACTTTTAATCTAATTAAAACTTTTTCGTTCATTTTTTTATTAAAAAAAAATGACAATTTGTAATAAAATATTTAAAATTAATTAATTTTTGCTTTAAAATTTGAGGAAAAAATCCTGAAGATAAAAAAAGTATCTTCTAATCAAATTACAGCTAAAATCTTCCCCGATCTGCTGGCAATAAATAATTTACGAAATCTATTGATTGGCCAGCTGAAAAAAGTATAAAACAAATGGAAAGTCGAGCGTCCATAACACGGAAATAAATAAAAAAATAAGAGCGTCGTCAGCTGAAACTACCCTTTGACCAATAGGACTCTCACCCTTCGTCCTTGTCTTCTTCCTTGCTTCTTAGAGTTAGACTAAAGCTAAAACTAAAACTTTGGGATCCCCTCGAGGTGCAGTACAGGCGTTCCCAGAAGACGTAACGCCCCAACAACCACCGTAGTATCATCCACATCTCACCGATTTATCGCACCCCCTTTACACACACCCGCCGTAAGCTACTACTTGATGACACTTTATATAACCGTCAATTTACGTCCTCGAAATCCGGCTTTTCAAACAATCTCAAACACTTTTTTCCGCAATGCTTTTTTTTCTCCCCTGTCAATTGATTCTATTTTAATACAGTTATAATAGAAAATTTATGTCCTGAATAAAAGTTTAAGTTGGTTATTTATAAAACTTTTTTTTTTCAATCTATTATAATATTACTTTTATAATTTGCGCGCTCGTGGCTTTTTTTTACGCGAATTTAATTAAAAGCACGTCAAAAAAGTGAAACAAAACTTTTTATTATGAAAGTTTAAATTGAGTTACAAATGGAAAATTCATTTTATTAAATTATAGTAATTAATAATTCGGTTGAGTATTTACAAACAATATTATTTATTTCAAATACTTGAAATATTTTGAATTATAAGAAGTTTTTTTGATATATTTAAGTATTCAATATTTTAGTTTAGATTTTAGATCATTTTAGTTCAAAAAATTTTATCAACAGTAAATAGTGTCTGGTTGAGCAGATAGGTGGCGAGAGTAGTCCAAAGTTTTTCGCTTACAGACCGGCAGGGCCAAGAAATTAACTACCATCAACAAAAAATAGATTCTTCGACTTGTTCCACTTGTTCGACATCTCCAAACATAATAAACACCTCCGCTTTATTCTAACACATTTATTAATTGTTAATAACGTTTTTTTTTTAGTGTTTTAAGGTCTGAATAGTCGGGAATTTTAAAATAAATCCAGAGGTTACTTTATTAAAGCGTTAGTCTCTTTATAAATTGACATACAATTTTAAGAGTGGAGTTGCGAGTTGCCAAATAAATAATTGTTTAGTGAGGAATTGGAAGAAAGTTGTAGCAAGAATAATAATAACACTTGGAATAATATATCTCTTGCTTACAATAAATATATTGTAAGTAACTTAAAATAAAATTGCAATTCTAATTTCAAATTCAAATTTTCAACAAGAAAATTTTAGAATAATTTCACGGAAGTAACAAAGAATTTTAAGCTTCAAGGATTTATAGAAGAAAATATTTTCTTAAGGTAGTTGTAGCGTGATAGGCATTTCAACAGAAAATTATGAAATTTTTTTTATTGAAAGATAAATATATTAATAATTCACTACCAAAATTTCAGATCAATTGACCGCACCGTTTTTGAGTAATTAATTTTCGAAATTGTATCTTTTACACGTAGAGGTATAGAGAGATGGTAAAGTTAGTATGAAATCTTCCATACCACTCGAGTGGGCCAAAGATTTCATACTAACTTTATCATCTCTCTATACCGCTACGTGTAAAAGATGCAATTTCAAAAATTAATTACTCAAAAACGGTGCGGTCAATTGATCTGAAATTTTGGTAGTGAATTATTAATATATTTATCTTTCAATAAAAAAAATTTCATAATTTTCTGTTGAAATGCCTATCACGCTACAACTACCTTAAGCAGACAGAAACCGTAATTTCAACAGTATTCAATATTTTAGTTTAAACTTTAGATAATTTTAGTTCAAAAAATTTTATCAACAGTAAATAGTGTCCGGTTTAGCAGATAGGTGGCGAAAGTAGTCCAAAGTATTTCGCTTACAGACCGGTATGCCGAGGAATTAAAAACCATCAACAAAAGTTAGATTTTTCGACTTGTTCCACTTGTTCGACATCTCTAAACGTAATAAACACCTCCGTTTTATGCTAACACATTTATCAATTGTTAATAACGTTTTATTTTAGTATTTTAAGGAAGTTCGAGCGTAACTAATAAGTCAAAATAATGTTAAAATTTTTTTTTAAATTTTAGTCTTCCCAATAGTCGTCAAAATTCTTTATTTTAATTTAAAATAATTTAAACAATTTAATAATTGATGATTTTTACCTATTTAATTAAGTAAAGTAATAAATTGACTTTGGTATTTATTACTTGCCGGAATAAATAAACAGATTTGGCAATAGCGCGCTTGATTATACCCATAACAGAGACGTGGATGAGTGTGTGAGTTAAACATTTCTCTCTCTGTAACTATATTTCTATCCTTTTCTTTTTTCTCAGCTGTTGACGCGATGTTGTCAAATCTTTATTCGAATAAATGGCTGACGATAAACCAGTTACAAACATAAAATTTGACTTTAAATATTTCAAAAATTATATCGGTAATGTATTATTATTAAATTGTTTTTATATTTTGCAATATTCCAAGTTTCTTGTGTATAGTTTGTTATCCATTAAAGTTGGGAGGTTAATATTTAAATAAATAATTAAAATCACGACAAAAGCGTTTGTCCGCCATAAGAGCCCGTGTATAAGGAGATAAAATATGTGATTTTTTAAATTTAATATCTATGTAACTAAACGGTGAATCTTTTTTAAATTTTGGGATTAGATAAATGACATATTTATTTATACGTATACTTAATTTCAAAAGTGAAAGTTGGAAATTATTTTTTACATTAGATTCGCTCGAACTTCCTTAAGGTCTGAATACTCGGGAACTTTAAAATAAATCCAGAGGTTACTTTATTAAAGCGTTAGTCTCTTTATAAATTGACATATAATTTTAAGAGTGGAGTTGCAAGTTACCAAATAAATAATTATTTGGTGAGGAATTGGAAGAAAGTTGCAGCAAGAATTATAATAACACTTGGAATAATATTATATCTCTTACGGCAAATATATTGTATAAGTAACTTAAAATTAAATCGCAATTCCAATTACCAATTCAAATTTTCTCCAAGAAATACTATATTCCTCATTGATTAAACTAAAATACTTAAAACTTATCCAATATATCTAACAACCTTGATCCATTAAACTTAACACCAAAAGCCAATGAAAAATTACTGTATTAAAATAAACAAGAAACATACAACTAATTACACGTCACTCACCAATAATCACCCGTAAATTATTAAAAGATCCCCAGTCATTGTTCTTACATGTCTGCACCCACGCAGTCTTAACCACTAACTAAAGCACTAAATTCCGAGGAATATATAATCAAGGGAGTAAGCATATCGCCAGTACAACACGTGTAAATATATTTTTACACATACACACATATATATAGATCCTCCCCGCTAACTGCAAAGGTAAATATGCAATATATACAGCATAACTACCCTGTAACCTTTGGACAGTATACAAACAAGCGCACAAACACTACCACACGCCTTCCACTTGTGGTCACTGCTTTTTTCATTTACGGGCTAGCCGATGGCCAATAATTTTAGTTTCAGATAAAAGTTGTATTGGAAATTCAAACAAAAGTTCTATTAAAAATACCTTTTTTTAATTTATTAAACTAAATTAGTATTAAATTGTTATAAAAGAAGAAATCCAATTCAAACTACTGAACTAACTTTTAAATAAGGATTTGTTTATAGTTAAAAATATTTTTTAATATTCAACAAAATATTTATTAAAAACCACTTTTTAGTATTAAAAAAATATTTCTTAGTTTTAAAATAATTTCTTTGTAGTTAATATTAATATTTAATATTAAATATTAATAAATCTTTTTAAATACTAAGAAATATTTTTTAAGGACTAAAAAGTGGTCTCTAAAAAATAATTAAAAAAATATTTCTTAGTTTTAAAATAATTTGTATTTAATAATTTATTTATTAAATATTAAAAAATTTTTTTAAATACTAAAAAATATTTTTTAAGGACTAAAAAGTGGTCTCTAAAAAATAATTAAAAAAATATTTCTTAGTTTTAAAATAATTTGTTTGTATTTAATAATTTATTTAATAAATATTAATAAATTTTTTCAATACTAATAAATATTTTTTAAGGACTAAAAAATGGTCTCTAATAATTTATTTTTTAAATATTTTAATTTTTAAACAAATCCTTCTATAAATGCGGATTGCACCACGTGGTAATAAATCCATGGGGTGAGCAACAACGTATCGGCCACGTTGTTGCTGTATATAACTCGAGCTTCAGACCAGAAATACAATTGAACAATATAAATATATAGACAGCTTGGTATCATTGCTATATAAATCGTTAAAACATTCACGAGGTATACGTGTTATAAGTGCGAGTGGAGAATGAAGATACCTTTTCTACAAACGCCACGTAGTCGAGTTTGTACTTAAACTTTAGTACATCGACTTGTAACTAGCTACAGTACAAGTACAAGTACATATATGTATGTGTGTATTTATATTTACATGTATGCAGTCTATAGAATGTATGTAGATCCTAGACACGTATATATTAGCCCCCGTTTTAGTTAAACGCTCGAGTTTGCTTCTCAAATTACTTGGATTAAAAAAGTTTGTAAATTACGCTGGGAAAGTTGCTATGTCTAATATATAAAGATTCTCATGAGAGTTCTTTTGTATTTATTATTCAAGACAATAAATAATAATCGGTTGCTATTTTAAGGTTTAATTTTTAACTTTGTTTTTTATTCTATTTAAGTACTTACTTTTTTTAAGAAGTAATTTTCTTACCACTGAATCTTCCATTTTTTTTTTGTTAAAATAAAAACTCCGTCATTTTTTTTTTCTAAAAAAAAAAAATTTTTATCAATATTTAAAGACAATCATAAATGAAAATTAATTTAGCGTATATTTAATTATTTTAAAAATTTTATAGCAAATAAATTATGGCAAAAAAAAATTGACAGAAATTTTAAAAAATAAAAAATGCAATTTTTTAAAAATAATTTTATTGATAAATAAAATTAAAAAATTGTTAAGTGACCGCTAACTTTAATCTCATTAATAGCCGACATTTTTTATTTTTTTATTTTGCTTAATTTATTAAACTACTAGAAAATATTTTTAAAAAATTGCACTTATAATTTTTGAAGTTTTTAAAAAATAAAAAAATTTTTTTTTAATAATTCTTTAATAAAAAAAATCATAAAAGTTTTTAAGATGTCGGCTAACTTTATTTTCATTTAAAAATTTTTTTAGAATTTTATAATTATTAAATCGCTGTGAGAAAAATTTAATTTAAAA
Source organism: Cotesia glomerata (assembly GCF_020080835.1). Taxonomy (NCBI): domain Eukaryota; kingdom Metazoa; phylum Arthropoda; class Insecta; order Hymenoptera; family Braconidae; genus Cotesia; species Cotesia glomerata. The sequence goes on from NC_058162.1 coordinate 26,613,015, forward strand.
AATCTACATGTTAAAATTAAAGAAAATTTTTAGAAGCACTTTTAATATTATAGTTGATTTTTTATAAGAATTAAAAAAATTGACAGCTGATTTCAGTGTCAATAATATTTAGTAAATTTAAAAAATAAAAATTTTACTTACCAAATTTCACTTTTTTTTATTTTTTAAAATTCCCGCCAAAATTAAAAATAATTAAGCACTTTGTTTTTTCAATTTTATTCTATTTCAGAAAATACTGGACAGTAATCACCGTTGAAGAATTAAAAATATGATTATTATTATTTTATTAATGCACGGATTTAAAGAGAATAATTTTTAAGTCCCGGATTTATTTATTTATTTATTTATTGTTAAGAACAATGTAAAAACAGCACAAGACGCACAAGCTCACAAACCACGACAAGACGCGAAAAGTTTTCGAACACGAATGACCTGACGACGGCGCGGACATGCGCAGTAGGATAACTTATTCCCTCCAAAAATTTTTGCACTTGTTTTTTAGAAAAAAAAAATTTATGACACTGAAATTAACATCTGTTAATTTTTTTTATGGAAATTAATTTATTAGCAGATATTTAATAATTTTTTTAATTTTTATTACAAATAAATTGTAGCAAAAATAATAAGAAAAATAAATTAACTTGTAGAAATTAAAAAAAATATGACATTAAAGTTAGCTGTCACTTGAGCATTTTATAATTTTTTTTAACAAAAAAATTTGTTCAAAAAAATTATTTTTTAAAAATTGCATTTTTTAATTTTTAAAATTTCTACTTGTCAATTTTTTTTCTAATTTTTTTTTTGCTTTAATTTATTACTTACAAACATTCTTAAAATTTATGAGTACCTATCTGCTAAATTAATTTTCATAAAAAAATTAAAATTGCAATTTTTTACAAATAATTTTTTGGAACAAATTTTTTTGTTAAAAAAAAAATTATAAAATGGCGGCTAAATTTAATGTCATATTTTTTTTATTTTCATAATAAATTTATTAAAAATGACATTTGCAAATTTTGAAAATATTTTTTTTTATTAATTTATTTATAGCAAAAAAAAAAATGTCTGCTATTTTCATTGTCATAAAAATTTTTTCCAAACGCGTTTTTCATAAATTTCAATTTAAATATTATTTTAATAAGAATTAAATTCACTTTTTACACTAATAATTACACTCACTTGACAAATTAAACAAATTTAACCCCACTAATATTCGCAAAAATATTTCTTTTTTTCAATTTCAGCGATTTTTATTTAATAATTTGATTTTAGATACTTTATTGTTGATTATTATTATTAAAATAATAATCTGAACTGTCAGCTGTTAAAAATACTATTTAATAAAAATTAATAAAATTAATTTGATGACTTTTTGACAGCTACTTACAGAGACTCAAACTTTTTGACAGTTAGAAAATTTACAAAATACAAAATGGACTCCTAGTAACAATAACCGCCGCAAGGGGGAAGAAAGAAGTTTTTGGCGCGAAAATTTTTAAATTTAAATTTCTTATTTATTAACAAAAAATGATTAAAGGTTAAAAAATAAAATAACCAATAATTAAAATGTCTTTTTTTTGCAATATATATTTATCACGGTAACATTGGTACATAATTATATTTATTATCAATAATTAATAATTAATATTAATTTATTAATGATTAATCTATGTAACTTGTACATAATAAATCTTGTCTCCAAATACTGTTTTTATATTTTATCTATCACACTTTAATTATTACATTTTTTTATTTATTTTATAAATTAATAATTTTTCACTTAACAAATTAATTAAAGATTAAATTAATTTTAAATAAAAATTATATCTTAAGCCAAAAAAAAATTTTTCTTAAAAATTTTAATATTAACGAATTAATAAGCAATTATTGTATTATTGTCAATGAATCTTAATCATTAATAATTATATTTACTTGAAATTAAAAATTAAAAAAAAAATTAATTACAAAAAATTATCAATGAATAATCAGAAACGTTAAAGGTACTGAAGATATGTCTAAAGTACAAGCAACAATAGATTGTACTTAATTATTTCTTACATAATATTTTTCTTATGGTAAAAGCCCGAATTATTGACAGGGATCTAAATATTGACACCCAAAATTATTTTTAAATATATTTAATCATCTGTAATAAGAATAACTATCATATAAATTTTTATTAAATTCTAATTAATTAAAGAATTTAAAAAAATTACTGTCAGTTAATATTAAATATTAATTATTAAAAAATAAAGTAAGCACCAGTTAAAACCAGCTTACACGTTTATTTTCTTAACAACTTTGATTAGAAAAGCATTTTTTTTAAATGCCGAGTTTAAATTTATTTCTTCATCTAATAATATCATTTTTTTTTTTTTTTTAATTAACAATATATGAAAAATTTATAAAATTGAATAATCGAAATTAATTGTATACTTTATAATATTTAAATAATGGGTGTCAATAATTAGTTGATAATTTTTAAGTTGAATCTCATATTGACAGCCATTCGACAGCGCTATCGCGCCTTTTTTTGACTTTAACCCAAAAAATTAACTGTAAGAGTTTGAACTCTTCTGATTAAATAAATTATTTTAAAATTAATTTTTATATTTTTAAAAGTAATTAATCATTTATGGAAATTATTATTAATAAACTTTAATAAAACTGATGACTTAATAATAAGTTTGGATAAATAAGAATAAGCAGATGATTGTAGGCATGCTTAGTATAGGTGTCAATAATTGGGGCTAAGGTATGTCAATAATTGGATCAATCAGTTCTTTAACCTGTCAATAATTGGTATAACCGGATACTCTATTTAATTATATAAAATTAATTAGTAAATAAGGTAAGAGTCCCAATTATTGACAGGGGTCTAAATATTGACACCCAAAATTATTTTTAATCATCTGTAATAAGAATAACTATCATATAAATTTTTATTAAATTCTAATTAATTAAAGAATTTAAAAAAATTACTGTCAGTTAATATTAAATATTAATTATTAAAAAATAAAGTAAGTACCAGTTAAAACCAGCTTACACGTTTATTTTCTTAACAACTTTGATTAGAAAAGCATTTTTTTTAAATGCCGAGTTTAAATTCATTTCTTCATCTAATAATATCATTTTTTTTTTTTTTTTAATTAACAATATATGAAAAATTTATAAAATTGAATAATCGAAATTAATTGTATGCTTTATAATATTTAAATAATGGGTGTCAATAATTAGTTGATAATTTTTAAGTTGAATCTCATATTGACAGCCATTCGACAGCGCTAAGACGCCTTTTTTTGACTTTAATCTAAAAAATTAACTGTAAGAGTTTGAACTCTTCTGATTAAATAAATTAATTTTTATATTTTGAAAAGTAATTAATCATTTATGGAAATTATTATTAATAAACTTTAATAAAATTGATTACTTAATAATAAGTTTGGATAAATAAGACTAAGCAGATGATTGTAGGCATGCTTAGTATAGGTGTCAATAATTGGGTCGAAGGTATGTCAATAATTAGATCAATCAGTTTTTTAACCTGCCAATAATTGGTGTCTCCGGATAATCTATTTAATTATTTAAAATTAATTAGTAAATATCAGTGATTATCATTTTAAAAAATTTGATTAGTAAAAACATTACTTGAGACATTACCACAAACAAAATTCAACGATATTGATATTTGATTTAAAAAAAAATCAACTCATAACTTTGTCTCTTAGTGTCAATAATTGGGGCTTTTACCTTAATTTATATTTATTTTTTTTTCATTTTAATAAATCTGAATTTGAATTTCTTCTTAATTTTTCTAACATGTTATATTTAATATTTAATATTTAATATTTAATATTTAATATAGTTAACTATGCCTCAGATTATTGTTACCACATAAGGCCTGTACAGTCCGTTATTTAAAATAATAAATCACTGGAATGTTTCTGCCGACTAGATTTTTTTTGCTGACCATTCAAAGTTTATACTTTCGCTAAAATATTCAGTGAAGCGAACAATCGATTGCTCGAACAAATTAAATCTAGTTCCCAGCGCAAACATTTTTTTTCACAGTTCAAACGCCTCTAACATTTAAATCTACATATCCTCTATAAAATACCTCTTAAATAACGTCCTGAGTTTTTATTTGCGCTCACGTTTTATTTCTAGCTGAAATATTTCCTGCTGTCAATATTATAGTCATTATAATTATCTTATTATTTTTTTTTTAATTCACTGAATTCTTTCACAGTAATTTTAAATAATTAAACACGTCATATATAATCATAAATTTCTATTCAATTATTTTTTTTACATAACAGGAAATATTTTTGCATAGATATTGATATAGAATTTTTTTTTTATTAATTTTTATTAATGTGCGATTTAATAAATAAATAAAATTAACAAAATTATTGAATAATTATTTTTTTTTTTTCAAAAATTTTTTTAATTTGTACGACTTTAAAATTAAATATATTTTAATTTTTTATTTTTTAATATAAATGCTACTGAACTCCTTTGGTTAAAAAAAAAAAAAAAAATTAATTTTAATAAAATTAAAAATTGCACGTTATTAAAATTTTAACGCACGTATGAAAAAATATTTTTCTATAATTTTTTTTCATTTATTTATTAATTGATCATCTGTCTAAATATTTGTTATGCCGAGTGCAAACAAAACGTCAGAGACTCCAGCGAAATAAAATTTTAATTAATAATAATAAATTGAAAATTAATTTTGGAATGTGTAAAATAAAATATAATTGTAAAAAATACAATATAATTGTAGAAAAAAAAAATTTAAATATGAGCACACGTAAAACTTACTTACAAAGTTTTACTAAAAAGCACTGAGAGCTACGCGATCAACAGTCCCTGAACTTGATGATCGGCGTAGTAAATTAATGTTTCTAATCAAACAAGATCATCAACTGCTGGTACCACGGCTCCATGATTGTTCTGTAGCTGAGGCGAATATTAAATAGACGAAATTTCCGGATAAATTTATTCCTGCAGCTAACCAAAATACTGTGTGCCATCTTGATAATGTTTCCTTGAAAAAAAATTTTAATTAGTTTATTAATAAAAAAAAAATTAGGAAAACGGTTGACCTTGAAGGCCATCCCTGCAACTTCCCGCTAATTCCATACTTAGGCGCTTAAAATTGCACCAATGACGTTTTTGAGCTCTTCGAGCTCAAAAATACAATTTATGGGTTATTTTGAGCTCTCCGAGCTCATAGAGATTGCTTTCCTATGCTTTTGAGCTCTTCGAGCTCAAAAGTCTGATAGGGATTTGATAAGACACTATTTTTTGAATTTTTAAACCGCAATAACTTTTGAATGAATAAACCGATTTTTACGCGGTTATAAGCATTCAATGCAGTTTTTCAAGCCTCACAAAGAATCTTAATTTTTGAATTGATCGCGCTAGAAATTTCGGGGTTATTCCGAAAAAACACTTTTTTCGGTTTTCTTTCGTTCACGATATCTCTCGAACGAATCAACCGATTTTGAACCGAATTGAACCATCGAGCCGTTTAAAAGTTATTCCAAAAAAACCACATTTTAATAATTTTTTTTTCAGTTTTTTGAAGATTTCTCAAAATCCATTGATCTGAATCGGTTCAAATAGTTTTCAAAATCTAAGTTTGGTCAAGCCCTTTCGAATGGCACCAACCGCGATGAAATCGGTCAAGCCGTTCAAAAGTTATAAGCGGTTCACATACTTTCACACACACACACACCGTGACAACCTCGCGGGGATAGTCAGGGAAGCTTCCTGTGACCTTCAAACGTCGAGATCTGATGAAAACTCGATTTTTGCAAAACGGAGTGAAAACAAAAACTTCCCGATTTTTGAAAATCTTCGATTTTCTTAGCGGGAAGTTAAAAATAATAATGGATTTTTAGAAAAAATTTCACTTTATTAAAAAATGACTTTTGTTAAATGGCACTATACTTTCTTAACCATTGACATTTTTAAAGATATAAGCTTATCCCGATGTTATACTCATCAAGAGCTTTCATTTGAGTAGCCACATGAATTTTTGATATATTTTTCATATTCACATATATATAATATATGATATATATTAACTATATGAAAAATTGATGTGGATACTCAAATGAAAGGTCTTGATGAATGTAACATCGGGATGAGCTTATATCTTCAAAAATGTTAATAGTTCACAAGATACAAGGTCATTTCTTAATTATTGATATTTTTTAAGATATAAACTCATTTCGATGTTACACTCATCAAAAGCTTTCATTTGAGTACCCACATGCATTTTTGATACATTTTTCATATATTCATATATATATATATATATATATATATATATATATATATATATGAAATATATAAAAAATTGATGTGGGTACTCAAATGAAAGCTCTCGATGAGTGTAATATCGGAATGAGCTTATATCATTAAAAATCTCAATAGTTGAAAAGACACAATGTAATTTCTTAATTAATGACATTTTTTAAAATATAAGCTCATCCCGAAGTTACACTCATCGAGGCCTTTCATTTAAGTACCCACATCAATTTTTCATTTAATATATAATATATAATTTAATATATATCATTAAATATAATTTAATCAATCAATTTAATCATTTAATATATAATATATCATTTAATATATATCATATATTATATATATGTAAATATAAAAAATATATCAAAAATGCATGTGGGTACTCAAATGAAAGCTCTTGATGAGTGTAACATCAGGATGAGCCTATATTTTTAAAAATGTCAATAGTTCACAAGATACAAGGTCATTTCTTAAGTATTGACATTTTTGAAGATATAAGCTCATTCAGATGTTACACTCATCGAGAGCTTTCATTTGAGTACCCACATGACATTTTTTATATATTTTATATATATGGTATTTGTAAAATATATAAATATATGAAAAATTGATGTAGGTACTCAAATGAAAGGTCTCGATGAGTGTAACATCGGGATGAGCTTATATCTTTAAAAATGTCATAAGTTTACAAGATACAAGGTCATTTCTTAATTATTGACATTTTTTAAGATATAAGCTCATCTTGATGTTACACTCATTAAGAGCTTTCATTTGAGTACCCACATGGCATTTTTTATATATATTATATATATGGTATTTGTGAAATATATAAATATATAAAATATATGAAAAATTGATGTGGGTACTCATATGAAAGGTCTCGATGAGTGGAACATCAGAATAAGCCTATATTTTAAAAAATGTCAATAGTTCACAAGATACAAGGTCATTTCTTAATTATGTAGAGATATTTTCGAATGCAGCCTAAATTCTTATCATAAATTGACTATCAATAGAAATAACGTGTTATTATTATTTTTTTTAATAATAATAATAATTGCAGAAAATTAAAACCAGTCAAACAAGTTATAAAATAGATAACAAATGAAATAATAATAAAAAATACTCACATGGCCTTCAATGAGTCGACCAACAATATAAGGAGCCAAGAATCCACATGCGTTAGCGGTAGCATTGCTAATTCCATACAATGTACCCGCATACCGAGGAGCAAGTGCGATGTGATTCATCTGATTGCCAGCATAAACAGCACCTTGCAATGAACCGAGTCCGGCGAGCATTATCATCAGCCAAACGCGGTCACACCCGGCCCAAATAGCACCTACGAAGCTCAGACTGACTCCGACGGAGCTGACAGTGTTCCAGAACTTCATGGAAGTCAGAGGGGACATGACTCGCTTCTCCAGAAGCAAGTCCGCCAAATTACAGACCGCTAGCCCCATTATCCAGGCGGTCAAGTACGGGAGTGTCGAGAGAAATGCATCTTGCTGAACGTCAAAGTGGAGAATTCTGTCCATGTAAGTCGGCAGCTCGGTCAACAGGGTGTAGAAGGCCCAGGATTGACCGCACTGCGTTATTGTTATCGCCCACATCGGGCCTGATGTTAGAATTGCTAGCCATGGAACGCCTCTGTCATCGTCCTGATTAATATAAATTTTAATAATAATAATAATAAGATAAATAATAATTAATTATTAATTTTAATAATTCATTATTTTAATAATTATTTTTATTGAATAATTTTTATAATTATAGTTAATTCGTTAATTAATAATAATTAATTATTTAATTTCAATAATAATAATAATATAAATAATAATTAATTATTAATTTTAATAATTAATAATTAATTAATTAATAATTATTAATTGATAATAATTAATTATTTAATTTTAATAATTATTATTATTAATCATTAGTTTCAAGATTTTAAATATAATTACCGGATTTTTCGGCTCAACACAAGCTTCGATGTATAATTTTTCTTGATAATCAATCCGAGGGTGCTCTGCTGGTGTGTTGTAGACGAAAAAAATCCAGAATATGTACCACATGATACCTAGAGTTCCAAATAGGTAAAATGCTAGTGGCCAGCCACCCCAGAATTCCAATGAACATAGATAACCACTCAGTGGTAATGATATTACAGTACCAAAATTAGAACCTAAAAAAAATTTATTTAATTTTTAATAATAATCATAATAACTTTATAGATAGATAATTAAAAAATGGCCTTGTATCTTGAGAACTATAGACATTTTTAAAAATATCAGCTCATCTTGATGTTACACTCATCGAGACCTTTCATTTGAGTACCCACATCAATTTTTCATATATTTTATATATATATATATATATATATATATATATATATATATATATATATATATATATATATGTATATATGAAAAATATATAAAAAATGCATGTGGGTACTCAAATGAAAGCTCTGGATGAGTGTAACGTCGGAATGAGCTTCTATCTTTAAAAATATCAATAATTAAGAAATTATCTTGTATCTTGTGATATATTAATATATTTAAAGATATAAGCTCACTTCGACATTACACTCATCGAGACCTTTTATTTGAGTACCCACATCAATTTTTCATATATTTTATATGTATATATATATATATATATATATATATATATATATATATGCTATATATATATATATATATATATATATATATATATGAAAAATATATCAAAAATGCATGTGGGTACTCAAATGAAAGCTCTTGATGAGTGTAACGTCGGAATGAGCTTATATCAATAATTAAGAAATTATCTTGTATCTTGTGATATATTAATATATTTAAAGATATAAGCTCACTCCGACATTACACTCATCGAGATCTTTTATTTGAGTACCCACATCAATTTTTCATATATTTTATATATTTATATATATCATATATATGTATATATGAAAAATATATAAAAATTGATGTGGGTACTCAAATGAAAGCTCTTGATGAGCGTAACATTAGGATGAGCTTATATTTTGAAAAACGTCAATATTTAAGAAAGTACAGTACAATTTAACAAAAGTAATTACTTAATAAATCAAAATTTTACTTATTTATAGTTTACGAGTCACGGCAGTCACGTAGTGACTGCAAGGTTGCTATTCATTATTATTAAAAAATTTAATTGAATAATAATAATAAATTTAAAAAAAAACTTCAATTATTATTGTTATGTTTTAATCACCTGCGTAAACTAAAGCGGCAAATTTACTTCTCTCCAATGGCGGGACCCAGTGAGCAAGCATTGAGTGCATTGCAGGAAATGTTACACCCTAAAAATAATTTTTTTATTTATTATTAAACTACTGAAATTTATATTAACTATAGAAAAATTTTTATTTATCAAAATTTTTATTTAATTTGTAAATTAAAAAAAAATAAAATAATTAGAGTTCTTAAAGTAGCTTAAAAAATTTTAATTAAATTATTATTTGATATTTAAAAAAAAAAAAATATTATGCTTTTTACATCTTTAATCAATCATTAACTATAAAATTACCTCAGTAAATCCTTCAGCAATCCTGACCGCTAAAAACGGACCCAGTCCCCAGTAAGCAGCAAAAGGGCTGACAACAGTTAATATAGCTGTTAAAAGCACCCCCAGCCCATAAACCAATTTGCCCCCAACTTTCTCCGCCATCCGTCCACCCGGAACATTCGTGATGACATAACCGAGGAAGAACGAACCTAGAATGATCCCCTGGGTCTTGTCATCCCAATTAAATTCTCCTGGACTCTGCAAAAATAATGAATTATTAATTAATTATAAAAAAAAATAAATTTCTTCTTTGAAAATACAAGTCGACTTATTTTCATATAGTATGACTAGATATTTAATACTAGAATCCGGTGAGATAAACGCGTGAGTCATAGATAAAAAATAATCGAATGTATATTCACAATCGAAACCTTCAAGCGATTAAATTACTTTGTTATTTTTTTTTTTTTTTTTTTTTTAGACTTACAGGCACAAATGTACCATTTACGGGAGTAATTTTTGGACAAACATCAGAAGTATCATTCCCGTCATTGTCATCAGGAAAGGCTGTCTGGTTAACCATCGACACTATGGCAACCGAAAGATTCACTCGCATGGCATAGACAAGCGCAAATCCGAGAAATCCTAAAAATCCTAGCGTGTATCTTGCTTTTACCAAGGATTTTGTGTCTTCTGGTATTCGCCTGAGTGTCACTGTAATAAAATAATAATTAATTAGTCATATTATTCAATCTGAAAATTATTTTTTTTTAATTTTTATAACAATTAAATTACAATGAAAAAATAACGTAGAAATTTAAACAAATTATAAAATGCAATTTTTTATAATTGGTTTGTAATAAAAATTTCAATAATTATGATACTGAAATAAAAAATTCTTGGAATATTTATAATTATCCAATTACAATACAAAAAAAAAATATTGTTGAAAATGTTTACTTATAATCTATATTATTTGGAGAATAAGCAAAATTATGTGACCAGTGTATTTATATGATAAAATTTGATTACGATTATAAGTATTTAGGCTGCATTTGAAAATACGCTGTCGATAGATACATAATTAAGAAATTACCTTGTTTCTCATGAACTATTGTCATTTTTAAAGATATAAGCTCATCCTAATGTTACACTCATCGAGACCTTTCATTTGAGTACCTACATCAATTTTTCATATATTTTATATATTTATATATATGTATATATGAAAAATATATCAAAAATTCATGTGGATACTTAAATGAAAGGTCTCGATGAGTGTAACATCGAAATGAGTTCATATCTTTAAAAATGTCAATAATTAAGAAATGACATTGTATCTTGTGAACTATTGACATTTTTAAAGATATAAGCTCATCCTGATGTTACACTCATCGAGACCTTTCATTTGAGTACCCACATCAACTTTCATATATTTTATATATATTATATATATATTTATATATATTATATAATATATATGTATATATGATATATATGTATATATGATATATATATGATATGTATATATGAGATATATATATATAAATATATATATATATATGCTATATATATATATATGCTGCTGCTGCTATATATATATATATATATATATGTATATATATATATATATATATATATATATATATATATATATATATTTATATATATTATATAATATATATGTATATATGAAGAATATATAAAAATGCACATGGGTACTTAAATGAAAGCTCTCGATGAGTGTAATGTCGAAATGAGTTTATATCTTTAAAAATGTCAATAATTAAGAAATGACATTGTATCTTGTGAACTCTTGACATTTTTAAAGATATAAGCTCATCCTAATGTTACACTCATCGAGACCTTTCATTTGAGTACCTACATCAATTTTTCATATATTTTATATATTTATATATATGTATATATGAAAAATATATCAAAAATTCATGTGGATACTTAAATGAAAGGTCTCGATGAGTGTAACATCGAAATGAGTTCATATCTTTAAAAATGTCAATAATTAAGAAATGACATTGTATCTTGTGAACTATTGACATTTTTAAAGATATAAGCTCATCCTGATGTTACACTCATCGAGACCTTTCATTTGAGTACCCACATCAACTTTCATATATTTTATATATATTATATATATATTTATATATATTATATAATATATATGTATATATGATATATATGTATATATGATATATATATGATATGTATATATGAGATATATATATATAAATATATATATATATATATATATATATATATATATATGTATATATATATATATATATATATATATATATATATTTATATATATTATATAATATATATGTATATATGAAGAATATATAAAAATGCACATGGGTACTTAAATGAAAGCTCTCGATGAGTGTAATGTCGAAATGAGTTTATATCTTTAAAAATGTCAATAATTAAGAAATGACATTGTATCTTGTGAACTCTTGACATTTTTAAAGATATAAGCTCATCCCGATGTTATACTCATCGAAATCTTTCATTTGAGTACCCGCATCAATTTTTCATATATTTTATATATTTTTATATATTATATATATATATATATATATATATATATATATATATATATATATATATATATGTAAATATGAAAAATATATCAAAAATGCATTTGGGAACTCAAACGAAAGCTCTTGATGAGTGAACATCGGGATGAGCTTATATCTTTAAAAACGTTAATATTTTAAAAAGTATGTAACATCAAAATGAGCTTATATTTTTAAAAATGTCAATAATTAAGAAATGACCTTGTATCTTGTGAACTCTTGACATTTTTAAAGATATAAGCTCATCTCGACGTTACACTCATCGAGAGCTTTCATTTGAGTACCCACATCAACTTTTCATATATTTTATATATTTATATATATTACGTATATGTATATATGAAAAATATATCAAAAATGCATGTGGGTACTCAAATGAAAGCTCTTGATGAGCGTAACATCAGGATGAGCTAATATCTTTAAAAACATCAATATTTAAGAAAGTACAGTGCAATTTATCAAAATCATTATTTAATAAAGCAAAATTTTATTTATTTACAGTTCACAAGTGACGGAAGTCACGTAGTGACTTCGTTGCTAGTTTTTTAAAATTTCTACATCTAGAATTTTTAATTAAAAATGATTGTCATTCTAAGTTACAAATTCTAAAAAATTGACAGTATAAATATCAAATAAATAAATAATAATAAAATATTAAATTACTAGACTTAGACAATAAAAACAGGTCATAGTATGGGAATAAATAAATTTCTTTGTTCCACCAGTGAGAACTGAGTCGAGCGTACCAGGAAATGATTGTTATTGTGATAAAATAAAAAAAGTATACCCAAGTGTGTTAATAAAAATTGCCGATAAATATTTATGTTAGCACATGGTGAGTTCACGGTCAGGATTGATGTAATGTTTATAAACATACGTACATTTTTCGATGGAATCATTGATACAGAGTGGCGCGTCGTCGTGAGTAACAGTTGGATCCAGGACTTCCATTGTAATAATAATAGTAAATTAATAAAAAAAAACACAAAATGTCACTTCTTAATTTTACTTGGTAAGTAATTTTAATTTTGTCCAGGATTAAACTTTTAATTTCGACTCCAGATTTTAGCTGTCAGCTGAAACACAAAGAGTTTATAGGAGTAAAAGTCACTTTCTAGGATGTTGTGACGCACTGGAGAGCTAAGATGGTGGGACTGGATGATTACTAAAATACATTGATGATTGCTACAATATAACAATAATTATAATTATTTATTGGATGTCGGGTCTAGGCAAATGTTTCACTACAACTAAACTCACACTTGCTCAAGCTCACACACACACTGAGTTATATATAAGTATTGTCAGCACTTAACTGTGCTGTCACTTAACTGTGACTGTTGATGAGATCAACATTACTATACAGTCACGACGAAACTTGCTTAGTTGCGGATCGCCAAGTAAGTACTGGCTTTTGATGAATTATTGAGAAAGTGTGGGAGTAAATAAACACACTACACTGCAACGGGACAGCTGAGCTGGAGATAAATACACACACGGACACTTATATTACGGCATTAGTCATCAGGTTTTGTTGTGTAAGTTGGCTCTGTCACAATTTTATCGGTTGAAGATAAAAAAGAATTTTTTTTTTAATTGTTTTTAATTTTGAAAATTTAAATAAAAGAATTTTTTTTTAATTTCACTTTTAGAAAATTTAAGGAATAATTTTATTTAGTTATAGTTTATTATACTAAAGTTAGCCGATGTTTTGAATTTTTTAAATTATTATTAAATTTATTTTAGAAAAAATTTAATAAAATTTCTTCTTAAAATAATTGTTAAAATGAACTAGCAACCTTGCAGTCATTATGTTTGTGAAATTTTACTTTGTTAAGCAATAATGACTTTTGTTAAATTGCACTGTACTTTCTTAACTATTGATATTTTTAAAAATATAAGCTGATCCTGATGTTACACTCATCAAGAGCTTTCGTTTGAGTATCCACATGCATTTTTTATATATTTTTCATATTTACGAATATATAATATATATAAATATATAAAATATATGAAAAATTGATGTGGGCACTCAAATGAAAGGTTTTAATGAGTGTAACATCGGGATGAGCTTATATCTTTAGAAATGTCAATAGTTAACAAAATACAAGGTCATTTATTAATTCTTGACATTTTTCAAGATATAAGCTCATCCTGATGTTACACTCATCAAGAGCTTTCATTCGAGTACCCACATGCATTTTTGTTATATTTTTCTTATATACATACATATAATATATATAAATATATAAAATATATGAAAATTGATGTGGGTACTCAAATGAAAGGTCTTGATGAGCGTATCATCAGGAAGAGCTTAATTTTTAAAAATGTCAATAGTTCACAAGATACAAGGTCATTTCTTAATTATTGATATTTTTAAAAATGTAAGCTCATTCTGATGTTACACTCATCAAGAGCTTTCATTTGAGTACCCACATGCATTTTTGATATATTTGTCATATATACATATATATATAATATATATAAATATATAAAATATATGAAAAATTGATGTGGGTACTCAAATGAAAGGTCTTGATGAGCGTATCATCAGAATGAGTTTATATCTTTAAAAATGTCATTAGTTCTGAAGATACAAGGTCATTTCTTAATTATTGATATTTTTAAAAATGTAAGCTCATTCTGATGTTACACTCATCAAGAGCTTTCATTTGAGTACCCACATGTATTTTTGATATATTTTTCATATATACATATATATAATATATATAAATATATGAAAAATTGATGTTGGTACTCAAATGAAAGGTCTCAATGAGTGTAACATCGAGATGAGCTTATATCTTTAAAAATGTCAATAGTTCACAAGATACAAGGTAATTTCTTAATTATTGACATTTTGAAAGATATAAGCTCATCTTGATGTTACATTCATCAAGAGCTTTCATTTGAGTACCCACATGTATTTTTGATATATTTTTCATATATACATATATATAATATATATAAATATATGAAAAATTGATGTTGGTACTCAAATGAAAGGTCTCAATGAGTGTAACATCGAGATGAGCTTATATCTTTAAAAATGTCAATAGTTCACAAGATACAAGGTAATTTCTTAATTATTGACATTTTGAAAGATATAAGCTCATCTTGATGTTACATTCATCAAGAGCTTTCATTTGAGTACCCACATGTATTTTTGATATATTTTTCATATATACATATATATAATATATATAAATATATGAAAAATTGATGTTGGTACTCAAATGAAAGGTCTCAATAAGTGTAACATCGAGATGAGCTTATATCTTTAAAAATGTCAATAGTTCACAAGATACAAGGTAATTTCTTAATTATTGACATTTTGAAAGATATAAGCTCATCTTGATGTTACACTCATCAAGAGTTTTCATTTGAGTACCCACATGTATTTTTGATATATTTTTCATATATACATATATATAATATATATAAATATATAAAATATATGAAAAATCGATGTGGGTACTCAAATGAAAGGTCTTGATGAGTGTAATGTCAGGATGAGCTTATATCTTTAAAAATGTCAATAGTTCTGAAGATGCAAGGTAATTTCTTAATTATTGATATTTATAATTTATACAAAAATGTCATGAATGCATTTTTTTTTAATTAAAAAATAATATTTTTTATTAAAAGGATTTATAAATAATAAAATATTATCTTCAATAATTATATACTTTTATTTAGGAAATTTAAGGTATATCTTTGTGTAGAGTTATATCATAGAGGATCACCTCTATTTACAAAAAAAAAAACATTTATAGTATTAGAAAATTTATCAATATTCCCTTGAGATATAATGAACTAATAATCAAAAATTAATCAACAAATATCGATAATAAAGTAACAAAACTATACAAATAAAGTAAGAAAAGCGAAGCCTTAATTATATAGACACTCGCTTAGAGGTTTTTCAGTTGAAAAAATTACTCAATAATTAAGCTACTCTTATTACATTAATTTTTGAATAAATAAAAAAAAAATATAACATTTGGTTTGAAATATTGGTCGTTAATTAGAATCATTTGGCTAAGATTTCTTTGCCATTGCAATACCAAGACCAAGAATACTTGCTAGTCCAACTATTACTCCACCAGCTACTGCCATTCCAATTAGACCCTCTGTAAAATATAAATAATATTCATTAAATTAAATCAAATAATTAATTTTAATAAAACAAGATTGGAATTTAAATAAAAAAAAAATATTATCAACAAGCTACTTATCTTATCAAATCAATACATTTTTTTTTTTATTAGAGCGCACTTAAATATAGATAAGCTGTCATAAATTTTTAATTATTGACTTACATTAAAATAAAATGTAATAACTCAAAAATTATTTAGATCTTGACATAGACAATATTTTAATTCATAATTAGATTTTTATTACCGAGTAAATGTTTTTTTATTAAAAAAATAATTATTAAAATTTTAACTTCAAAAATAAGTAAAAAAAAAAAATGAATAGAAAATTTAATATTTACCTTTTTCCATTTTTTTTCTGATACAAGCTTCTAAATCTTGTACTTGTTTGTTGTTAGGTTCTACTTGTAAAAATCCTCGTAAATAATGAAGCGCTTTTGTATACTCCTAAAATTAATTAATAATAATTAGAAATTATAGATTTAAAAAAAATTTTTTTTAAAAACTTTAAAAACTATTAATAGAATTTTTTAAAAATATTTTGTTCTAATTTAATTAATAAAAAAAAATTAAAAACTAAATTTAGTGATACAAAAATAAGCCGACACTTAACAATTTTTTATTTTTTTTGTTAAATTAAATTAGAACTAAAAAAATATTTTTAAAAAATTACACTTACAGTTTTTGACAATTAAAATTTTTTTTTTATTTTTTTCCAACAAATTTTTCAATAACAAAAAACTAAACATTTTTAGATGTCGGTTAATTTTATTTTCATAAAAAAATATTTTGTTCTAATTTAATTAATGAAAAAAAATTAAAAGCTAAATTTAGTGTTACAAAAATTGACAGGTGTTCAGTATAATTACAAAAAGAATTTGAAATACAAGAATGATATTAAAGTTAGCTGTCACTTGACAATTTTTTTGTTTTATTTAACAAAAAAATTTGTTCCAAAAAATTATTTAAAAAAAATTGCATTTTTTATGTTTTTTTTTCTAATTTCTACATGTGAATTTATTTAATAATTTTTTATGATAGGGTAAGTGTGGGTATTACTGCAGATTTTCTTGTTTTAATTATCGATAAATGGGTTATGACTTTTTTGATTAAAAAAAAATTATTTCTGTTAATTTAAACCTTTCGGAAAATAACTGCATAGTGGTTTTATATGTATGACAATTATTCAATTTGTTATTAATTAATAAAAATTAAGTAGTTACAGAAGTGAATAATTTTAACTTTTTTAAGAGTTTCAGTGTAAAAAGAGGTGGTCGTAAAAAGTCTTTTTCTTTATATAAATGACCTAATTAATAAATTTTTTACATTTAGAAGTTAGATAACCCTTTTTTAGAATCAAATAATTAATAAAAATTACATTTTGATCAGTAAAATTTATTTAATTAAGCATGCAGTAATTGGTACCGAAAAGTCGACTGCAGTAATAGAAGCGCCTCTATTTGTATATGACTGTACCTATTACTGCGGACATAAACACGGCTATTCTAACTTCCTAAATAAGTGCGTGAATCAAGTTGTCCCGAAGTGAAAAATCCGAACAAAAACAGTTTCACTGTAAAAAAATTGCGCCAAGTCCACGTTCATAAGACTATCAAGAAAAAAAAAATTTCTTTTTTCTTTACAAAAAGATATAAAATAAAAAAATTAAAAAATCCAAGTAACCGATATGATTGTATTTGATTTTCGGAAATTAAAAAAAATTTTATTGTAAATTTGAAAATTAAAAAAAAATTTTGGAACGTATTTAGTGTGCGTGGTTGCAAAATATTTTACTTTTAATGAAATTCGTAAAATCTATTTACTAGGACTTTATAAAAATTGAAATACACAATGACGCACACCAAGTACGTTCCAAAATTTTTTTTTTAATTTTCAAATTTACAATAAAATTTTTTTTAATTTCCGAAAATCAAATACAATCATATCGGTTACTTGGATTTTTTAATTTTTTTATTTTATATCTTTTTGTAAAGAAAAAAGAAATGTTTTTTTTCTTGATAGTCTTATGAACGTGGACTTGGCGCAATTTTTTTACAGTGAAACAGTTTTTGTTCGGATTTTAGTATTTTTTGTAATTATAATAAAAATTTACAATAGGTACCAACTTAAATCTCGCGTTGGCTGCATTTTTTATAGCAAACTATCCCATTGAAGCTACCCTGATAGCCAAGTTGGCCGCAACTTTCTGCCAATCTACTGCCGCAACTTGTCACCAAGTTGGCGGCAACTCTTGGAAATGAACTCGGTTGTTCACCAAGTTGACACCAAGTTGTCGGCAAAAGTTGCTTCTGAAACATTTTCACACCAAGTTGACGACAAGTTTCTCAAGAAATTTGGCGACATATTGCGGCAGTAGATTGGGCTCTTTTTTCTCAGAAATTTGTCGCCAACTCGACGCCAACAGTTACAAATTCGAAAGTTGACCGCAAGTTGTCGCTAAGTTGGTGGCAACTATCTGACACCAACTTGGTTGGTCTGAAACTCTGGCTATCAGGGTACAGTTTATGAAAAAACAATTCCAGCGCACCCTGGCGGATGTAGATGCAAGCTGTTAAATGTATTTTTATAACTGTAGTTTCCCATCTATTGGAAGATTACCATGCATTCTCGAATTATTTAGTCTGTGGCATGTCACTTTTTACATAGAAAAAAAGTCGGGATCGAAATTTTTGAGCTTGCTATAGTTTGTGCTGATAAAATTTAATAATTTCAAGTAGATTAATTGTTATAATTGAATATAATTAATTAATATCAGTAAAATAAAGCTTGAATTACAGTTATAATATAAAATTTAGGAACAAGAAGTACCGTAGAATTAAATAAAATTTTGCAACCTCAAAATACCGTTCTGCTTACAGTAAACACAGTCGGTAGTCTGGCGCTCCGTTTACAACGGATTTGAACGGAACTTGGCGCCAGATTCTACCGAATCTATGGATAAACTATGGATAAAATTAATAAAAAATCAAAAGTTAATAAACAAAAAAAGTTTGGAAAATCCAAAAGTGCACGCCTCATAACGCTCATTCATTTTTTAAGAAAAAAGTTAATTGTGTAATTGATTTAAAAAAAAAATAATTAAGTGATTTCTTACATATTTTTTATTTTTTTTTTTTTTAAATATCAGCGCCCTTTTTTCTTGTCATATGCGCACGCAGTCTAAAAAATCTAGCTTGATCAAGTGGCGCCATAGTTTTCACGTGACAAATAAGAAAAGTTCGTTTGGCTTTGTACGGTTGTAGTGAATTTTAATAAAAATTCAATTTAAAAAAAAAAAACGTAAACTAGGCCACTGATATGAAATACGGACCCAGTTCATCGTATTCTTAAACTAATAAAAAAGGTCCGGTCTTGAAATATCAATTTGTTCGGGAGTAATCGTTGGTACATCCAAAATGGGGTGACATCCGGACGTCCACGTAAAATTTGTTTCAAAATGTTTTTTTTTTCTCAAAATAGCAACTTAAATTAATTTAGGAAGTAAAAGATGGTTTAATTCAAGTGTTTTTTCGGTGTACATCTACTTATATCATTGTATAAGTGTAATATGGTTGTGATAGAGGCATTTAAAGATCACAAAATTGCTTGACGTTGATGAGTCGAGTGAAAAGCACAACCTCACGCGCTTCGCGCTATGAGGCGTGCAAAATAAGAAGTCGAGGCAAGTCCAAGAAAGCAATAATTAGTAGATTGTAAGATTACATCAATTAAAATTTACGAATTCTGGTCAATTAATATAATACGTTAAGGCTGTGTTACTTATTATTTAGATTATGAAGAATTCTTGTTATTACATTAAACTAATAAATTTTCTTTTTGATAAGTTTTTGTTCATTTTTAAGTAAATCCTAAAAAAGTTTGAAAAATCCAAAAGTGCACGCCTCATAACGCTCATCCATTTTTTAAGAAAAAAAAATTGTGTAATTGATTAAAAAAAAAAAAAATTATAATTAAGTAATTTCTTACAGAGTAAGGTAAAAGCCCCAATAGATGATCACGTACCAGTATATGATTACTCCATGTATTTGTATATCTATATTCACAAATATAGGTATACAAATACATGGAGTGATCATATACTGGTACATGATCATCTATTGGGGCTTTTACCTTATTTTTTTTTTTTTTTAAATATCAGCGCCCTTTTTTTTGTCATATGCGCACGCAATAAAAAAAATCTAGCTTGATCAAGTGGCGCCATAGTTTTCACGTGACAAATAAGAAAAATTTGTTTGTCTTTGTACGATTGTATCGTAATAAATTTTAATAAAAATTCAATTTAAAAAAAAAATAAGTAAACTAGGCTACTGATATGAAATACGGACCCAGTTCATCGTATTCTTAAACTAATAAAAAAGGTCCGGTCTTGAAATATCAATTTGTTCGGGAGTAATCGTTGGTACATCCAAAATGGGGTGACATCCGGACGTCCACGTAAAATTTGTTTCAAAACGTTTTTTTTTTTTTAAATAGCTAAATGAAATGATTTTAGAAAGTAAAAGATGGTTTAATTTAAGTGTTTTCTCGGTGTACATCTACTTATATTATTGTATAAGTGTAATATGGTTGTGATACAGGCATTTAAAGATCACAAAATCGCTTGACCTTGACGAGTCGAGTATAAAGCACAACCTCACGCGCTTCGCGCTATGAGGCGTGCAATATAGCCGCTCTGCAGTAATAGGTACGCAGTAACTGGATCAGTTGCAGTAATGGACACGCAGTAATAGAAGCAAGCTACTTTAAGACCTGCAGTAATACATGCATTTAAACTTCTTTTTAAATGCTTATTATTTAACGAAAATATTTGTTTCTCTCATTGTTGATTTTATTTTGGGTTAATAATAAGTCAAACTTTTGTTTAAAAAAAAAAATTATTATTATCTTGAGAAAATTTTATAAAAATGCTTTCGAAGTGAGACTTACGAAAAAACTGCAGTAATACCCACACTTACCCTACTAAAGTTAGCCGACATTTTTAATTTTTTAATAATTAAATTGGTGTAAAAAAATATTTTTAAAAAATTGCACTTACAGTTTTTAAAGTATTTATAAATGGAATTTTTTTTTATTTTTGTAGTCTTTTTTTTGATAAAAAAAAAAAAGTTAAAAAATTTTTAAATGTCGGCTAACTTAATTTTCATTCATTTTTTTTCGGGTCATAATTTATTTGTTAAAAAAATTATTAACTTAAATATCTGGTAAATTAATTTTGATAATAAAAAAATACCTTGATGCGAGCATTTCCAATAGCTAAATAATAAAGACAATCTCTTTTTTCACAATCTTTATGATTATTAAACAAATCTTCCAACAAAACAATTCCTTTTCTAACATCCGCAGGGTACCTACTTCTCACCAGACACCATGCGTACTCGAATTGTGCTTTTTGAGTAACTTGTGAGGTTGTCAGCTGTTCATTGTAAATTTTTTCAAATTTCTGAAGCAAAATTATTAATCATAATGATAATTAAAATTAAGTCATCTGACGCAATACTTAATTATTGAGTCATAAAAAAATTTCTACATTTTTTAATTACATAATTTATATCGCGATCAGCAATTAATTAATTATTATAATGAAATAAAATTAAGAGTAATTAATTAATAAATAATTTATGAGTTAAATACGTACTTTTAAGTCTTCTGACGACACAACCTCATTTAGAATATTTTCCATTGTTACTTGAGATTTTTAGCTCACTTAATTATTGATGACAGTATTTATTTATAGGTTAATTTTTTTTTATTTTTATCCAGCTGATAATGTTTAATCGTTCTTTGTTTGCAATTGATCAAAAAAAATTTACGTCAAAGATGGAGCGGTTTTATATTATTTTATAAAATTTACTCTTCATTCTTTGATTCTATACTTTGCTTTTATTATAGACTGGTATATTGTTATGCTTCCATCTAGTGGATGTTATTTTTAGTTATTGAAAAGTTTACTTACTGTAGTTCTTTCGCCCGGGAGTATTAAAATACTCGGTTTCAGCGCGGGAAAGGAATCATTTTAAATAAAAGAATTCTATTTAGACGTTATTTAATTTTGATCAAAATTATTTAGTTGGTTTCAATTTATTATTCAATTTGACAAAATATTAAAAAGCTTCAAAATATAAAAAAGTTTGGAAAATCCAAAAGTGCACGCCTCATAACGCTCATTCATTTTTTAAGAAAAAAGTTAATTGTGTAATTGATTAAAAAAAAAATAATTAAGTAATTTCTTACATATTTTTTATTTTTTTTTTTAAATATCAGCGCCCTTTTTCTTGTCATATGCGCACGCAGTCTAAAAATCTAGCTTGATCAAGTAGCGCCATAGTTTTCACGTGACAAATAAGAAAAATTCGTTTGGCTTTGTACGGTTGTAGTGAATTTTAATAAAAATTCAATTTAAAAAATACGTAAACTAGGCTACTGATATGAAATACGGACCCAGTTCATCGCATTTGTAAACTAATAAAGAAGGTCCGGTCTTGAAATATCAATTTGTTCGGGAGTAATCATTGGTACATCCAAAATGGGGTGACATCCGGACGTCCTCGTAAAATTTTTTTCAAAACGTTTTCTTTTTTAAAATAGCAACATGAAATGATTTTAGAAAGTAAAAGATGGTTTAAGTGTTTTTCGGTGTACATCTACTTATATCATTGTATAAGTGTAATATGGTTGTGATAGAGGCATTTAAAGATCACAAAATTGCTTGACGTTGATGAGTCGAGTGAAAAGCACAACCTCACGCGCTTCGCGCTATGAGGCGTGCAAAATAAGAAGTCGAGGCAAGTCCAGAAAAGCAATAATCAGTAGATTGTAAGATTACATCAATTAAAATTTACGAATTCTGGTCAATTAATTATACGTTAAGGCTGTGTTACTTATTATTTAGATTATGAAGAATTCTTGTTATTACATTAAACTAATCTCTTAAATAGTTCTTTTTTCTGAACTCGCACAAATGAATGATTTTTTATCTCTATACGCTATTATAATGATAATAATAAGAAATCGGGAAGTTATTGTTTTCACCCCGTTTTGCAAAAATCGAGTTTTCATCAGATCTCGACGTTTGAAGGTCACAGGAAGCTTCCCTGACTCTTCCCGCGAGGTTGTCACGGTGTCTGTATGTATGTGTGTGTGTATATGTGTGTGTGTGTGTGTGTGTGTGTGTGTGTGTGTGTGTGTGTGTGTGTGTGTGTGTGTGTGTGTGTGTGTGTGTGTGTGTGTGTGTGTGTGTGTGTGTGTGTGTGTGTGTGTGTGTGTGTGTGTGTGTGTGTGTGTGTGTGTGTGAAAGTATGTGAACCGCTTATAATTTTTGAACGGCTTGACCGATTTCATCGCGGTTGGTGCCATTCGAAAGGGCTTGACCAAACTTAGATTTTAGAACCTATTGGGGCCGATTCAGATCAACAGCTTTTGAGAAATCTTCAAAAAACTGAAAAAAAAATTTTTTTCAAATGTGGTTTTTTTGGAATAACTTTTAAACGGCTTGATGGTTCAATTCCAAAAACTAATCAGCTCTTAACCTCAAAAAACCACGTCGATCGCCACCAGTCCGGTCAAAATCGGTTGATTCGTTCGAGAGATATCGTGAACGAAAGAAAACCGAAAAAAGTGTTTTTTCGGAATAACTCCAAAATTCCTAGCGCGATCAATTCAAAATTTGAGATTCTTTGTGAGGCTTGAAAAACTGCGTCGAATGCTTCTAACCGCGTAAAAATCGGTTTATTCATTCAAAAGTTATTGTGGTTTAAAAATTAAAAAAATAGTGTCTTATCAAATCTCTATCAGACTTTTGAGCTCGAAGAGCTTTAAAGGATAGGAAAGCAATCTCTTTGAGCTCGGAGAGCTCAAAATAACCCATAAATTGTATTTTTGAGCTCGAAGAGCTCAAAAACGTCATTGGTGCAATTTTAAGCGCCTAAGTATGAAATTAGCGGGAAGTTGCAGGGATGGCCTTCAGGGTCAACCGTTTTCCTAATTTTTTTTGGATCGATTTATGTATTATTTTGAGCTCTCCGAGCTTGGAGAGATAGCTTTTCTATGCTTCTTCGAGCTCAAAAGTCTAAAAATTATACTATCTCATCAAAAACGATCCGAAAAGAAATGTTATGTGAACTTATGCAAAATTATGTAAAGTTATGTGGAAAAAACACTTGAACGAATTGATTGAAATTATGTGAAATTATGTGAAATTATGTGAAGTTATGTGCAGAATACACTTTTCGGTTTTCTTTCGTTCATGATATCTCTTAAACGAACTGGCTGAAATTATGTGAAATTATGTGCAGGAAACACTTTTCGGTTTTCTTTCGTTCATGATTTCTCTTGAACGAATCGACTGAAATTATGTGAAATTATGTGAAATTATGTGAAGTTATGTGCAGAAAACACTTTTCGGTTTTCTTTCGTTTATGATATCTCTTGAACGAATTGACTGCACTGATAGAAGGATTTATTTGTATTAAATAATATTTGTTAATAGCTAACAAATCATTTATTAGAGACCATTTTTTAATGTTAAATAAATATTTCTTAGTATTCAAAATGATTTGTTTGTATTCAATAAATCTGATATTCATTTATTAAGTATTAATAAATCTTTTTAAATACTAAGAAATATTTGTTAAGGCCTAACAAATGGCTTCTAATAAATGATTTGTTAAATATTAACAAATCTTTTTAACTATAAACAAATCTATTAGTGTGAAGTTATGTGAAATTAAATTCTATGTCAAAAGTATAGAAAGACTATCTCTTTGAGCTTGGAGAGCTCAAAATAAGACATAAGTTGTTTTTGAGCTCGAAGAGCAATTATTAGTGCAATTTTAAGCGCCTAGGTATGTAAGTGGCGGGAAGTTGCAGGGATGGCCTTCAGGGTCAACCGTTTGTCTAATTTTTTTTTTTTCTTGGAATGGTAATTTATTATGTCTTCTCTAATTATCGATCCATAAATTAGTCAATAAACAACATTGATTCTTAAATGATTAATTTATGCAAACGCGTCAAATGGTTCGATTCATCCCCGCTTGGGGGTAATTGAACTAATTATATTTAAACTTCAAACCCGAACTTTTAATATAAATAAAAAATATGTTTACTTACCTATATAGCTCTAATCTTTAACCTGTAATTTTGTTGATTCATTTGTTGATTCATTATATCAAGTATCTAATAAAAAATTCAACCAACGCGGGATTTTACACATATACACTGTAGATACTTTAATAAAGCGCTCCGTGCACACCTTGAACCTTAAATTCAACCAATAGCTAGATTACATGCTCATCCGGCATGTTTTGATGGCGGCAATTTAAAAATTTCAGGCACTTTTAGTGCTTGGCTTTATTATGGCATTTATCATTTAAAAATTTAAATTATCTGCGTCATCGGGATCTGCGTTAAAGATTTTCTGTGTAATCGGTTATCTGAGTAATAAGTAATCTGTGTAATAGAAAATCTGTTTAATCACAATCTGCGTAATCGGGATATGTGTCAAAGGGATCTGGGTAATAGCGCCATCTGTGTAATCGGAATCTGAGTAAAAGAGGCCGTCCCCACTATTTAAATTATGAATTAATAAAATAATTTAATATAATCTAAATTACATTTAAATTTGCACTGGCTGGTAGCGTCACCTTCTGGATGCATCTAGAGGCATTACAATATAGTATAGTTATATTGTATAGTAAGGTGTGTTTACATGTGATTTTCAAATGACACTGAAGTTAACAGACATTAAAAATTTTTTTTAAAATTTTAACTGTAAATAAATTAAAATTTACGGTAACAAATCAACAATAAAAAAATGCTTTTAAAAATTTTCACTTGTAATTTTTATTAATTTTTACATGTGGAATTTTTTAATTAAATTTTTTTTATAATTATTTAATATGAAAATAAATTTAGCAGATATTTTTTTAAAATAAATTATGGCATAAAAAAATTAGAAAAAAAATTGACATGTAGAAATCTTAAAAAATAAAAAGTGCAATTTTTTAAAAATAATTTTTCAAAAAAAATTTGTTTATTAAATCAAATTTTTAATTTTTTTTTAACAAACGAATTTGTTAAATAAATTACTTTTAAAAAATTGCATTTTTTATTTTTTTAAATTTCTACATGTCAAATAATTTATTTAGAAAAAAAAATTATTAAATATCTGTTAAATTTATTTTCATATTAAATAATTATAAAAATAATTTAATTAAAAAATTCTACATGTGAAAATTAATAAAAATTACAAGTGAAAATTTTTTAAATAATTTTTTTTATTATAATTGATTTGTTATAAAAATTTTTTAAATTGACAGCTGACGGCTAACTTCAGTATTATATTATTAAAGGAGTGTTTTTATGAATAGAAGCAAAGTGAACGTTGACACAGAAAATAAAAGTGAAAAATAAACAAAACGTTTTGTAAAATTTGAAACTTTTCAACAAGTAAATTATTAAATTATTTATACTGAGTGTAAATAATTTATTGTTGTTGTTTTTAAAATGTTGGAACCAACTTTACATGCATTGTCATCAATGAGAGTCATTTTGGCTAGTGGATCTCCAAGGCGACGTGAAATTATTAAAAATTTGGTAAAGTTTTTATTTTTATAATTAAATTTGATAAATTTTTAATGAAAATTAATTTTGTAACTATTTAATAATTTTTTTAACAAATAAATTATGGCAAAAAAAAAGTAGAGACAAAAATTGACATGTAGAAATTTTAAAAAATTAAAAATACAATTTTTTATAAATAATTTTTCAAAACAAATTTGTTTGTTAAAAAAAAATTAGAAAATGGTCAAGACTGTTAATTTTAATGTCATGATAATTAAAAAAATTTTTTTAACAAGTAAATTATAAAAACAAATGAAAAAAAAATATGACATGTAAAAATTTAAAAAAATTAAAAATGCAATTTTTTAAGAATAATTTTTTTTTTAAATAAAATTTTTAAAATATCAACAATTTCTCTTTTAAGAAATTAAAATTAATTGACATAAATTTTTTTTTTTTATAATTTTATTGCAATAAAATTATTAAAAAAAAAATTTAATAAAAACTTACAAATGTAAAAATTAAACGACATTAAAGTTAGGAGTTACTTGATGATTTTTTAATTTTATTTTTCAAAAAAATTATTTTTAAAAAATTGCATTTTTAATTTTTTAAATTACTGACAATTTTTTTTTTTTTTTGCAGTAATTAATTATGATTTGTTTAAATTTTTTTAGGGAATAAATGTTGAATGTATAACATCAAAGTACGACGAGAATCTTGACAGAAGTAAATACAACAACCACGGCGATTACGTCCAAGATCTAGCTTACTACAAAGTTCAAGACGTGTTTAACAATTTAAAAACTGACAGCGCAAAACCGTCATTAATTCTTGGCGCTGACACAATAGTGACACTTGGAGATGAAATTTTTGGAAAGCCCAAAGACGCTGCTGATGCTGTTAGAATTTTATCCAGGTTGGTATATTAAAAAGAAAAAATTTTTAAACATTGTACATTGATTATTGATTAATATTTTATAGTTTAGCAAACAAGGAACATGTTGTTTACACAGGCGTTTGTATGAAGACAATGGAAAAAGAAATAAAATTTTATCAGAGCGCTAAAGTTACAGTTGGAGATATTTCTAAGGAACAGATTGAGTCTTACGTTAAGACTGGAGAACCTATGTAAGTTATTAAGTTAGTAATATTTTTTACATTAAAAATTATTATCAATGATTTTTTTTTAATTTCTACGTGTAGAATTTTAAAAATAAATTTTTTTCATAATAACTAGCAATCTTACAGTCACTATATGAAGTATAAATAAATAGAATTTTAATTTGTTAAATAATGACTTTTGTTAAATTGCACTGTATTTTCTTAAGTATTGACGGTTTTGAAGATATAAACTCATCCCGATGTTACACTCATTAAGAGCTTTCATTTGAGTACCCACATGCGTTTTTTATATATTTTTCATATATACATATAAATTTTAAAAATATAAGCTCATCACAATGTTATACTCATCAAGAGCTTTCATTTGAGTACCCACATGCATTTTTGATATATTTTTCATATACATATATATATAAATATATAAAATATATGAAAAATTGATGTGGGTATTCAAATGAAAGCTCTTAATAAGTGTAACATCGGGGTGAGCTTGTATCTTTAAAAATGTCAATAGTTCACAAGATACAATGTCATTTCTTAATTATTGACATTTTTAAAGATATAAACTCATTTCGATGTTACACTCATCAAGAGCTTTCATTTAAGTACCCACATGCATTTTTGATATATTTTTCATATATACATATATATATAATATATATAAATATATAAAATATATGAAAAATTGATGTGGGTACTCAAATGAAAAGTCTCGATGGGTGTAACATCAGGATGAGCTTATATCTTTAAAAATGTCAATAGTTCACAGGATACAATGTCATTTCATAATCATTGACATTTTTAAAGATATAAGCTCATCCTAATGTTACGCTCATCAAGAGCTTTCATTTGAGTACCCACATGTATTTTTGATATATTTTTTATATATCCATATATATAATATATATAAATATATGCAAAAATTGATGTGGGTATTCAAATGAAGGGTCTGGATGAGTATAACATCGGGATGAGCTTATATCTTTAAAAATGTCAATAGTTCACAAAATACAATATCATTTCGTAATTATTGACATTTTTAAAGATATAAACTCATTTCGATGTTACACTCATCACGAGCTTTCATTTAAGTACCCATATGCATTTTTATATATACATATATATAATATATATAAATATATAAAATATATGAAAGTTGATGTGGGTACTCAAATGAAAGGTCTCGATGAGTGTAACATCAGGATGAGCTTATATCTTTAAAAATGTCAATGGTTCACAGGATACAATGTCATTTCATAATCATTGACATTTTTAAAGATATAAGCTCATCCTAATGTTACGCTCATCAAGAGCTTTCATTTGAGTACCCACATGCATTTTTGATATATTTTTTATATATACATATATATAAATATATGAAAAATTGATGTGGGTATTCAAATGAAAGGTCTCGATGAGTGTAACATCGGGATGAGCTTATATCTTTAAAAATGTCAGTAGTTTACAAGATACAAGGTAATTTCTTAATTATGTATCCTGGAGACAAAATTTTTCTTATTCTATTAATAATATAGATTAAACTGCCCTAAAATAAAGTAATAAATGTCAGTGTCTTAATTACAAACATGCAATATTTTTAAAAACAATTTCTATCACTACGAAAAAACTTAAAAATCATTTCTTCATTTATTAAATAAAAAATCACATTTTACATAAAAAATTCCAGGGACAAAGCAGGCGGCTACGGAATCCAAGGAACCGGCGGCTGTCTTATCGAATCAATAAACGGCGACTTCTACACAGTAATGGGAATGCCACTGTACACACTGGTCAAGAATTTGAATCAGCTGTACTCGTCAAAATAAATTTACACTTGGTAAGATCCATCAGCTAGCTCTTGCTCTTCTTTCCCTCCTTAATAGAAATAACATACCGCTGAGCGACATTCAACGGCGGTGAGTATCCATCAGCATAAGAAGCATCTTCAAAGAGGACTTCATACTCCTCAGTAGCAGAATTGGGCAGCTGATTAACAACAGCTTTATAAAAGCACGTGGTCTGAGGATAGAGCGCCATAACAATGGACCCTTTGGGGAACAAAGCGTGAGCATCAGTGTCCGGGTTGGCCCTCATCAGCGGCAAGGGCACAACCCTTCTTCTGGACAGAGTGTGCCGGTCCTTCTGCTCCTCGTCAATGTCGTCGACCTCGTACTTGTTGGTGGTGGAATTAAAGTGAACGACCTCCGCTAGGATCCAGTTCTCCTCTTCATCGGAAGAGCTCTTGACCAAAGCCGCGACCATGTCGCCCATCTTGGCGACGTAGGTCGACTCTGCGGGGACCGCGCCGCACAGAGGAGGCGCTTTGGCTCCAGGAGTCTTGCCGACGTACAGCGGCAAGGTTGCAGCGGTGCTCTGGAGCATCTTCATCAGCGCCCCGCGACGAATCGTCTCTTTATTCCCCGCATTCCTCGCCTGGATTCGCCGCTCGTTCCTGATCGCTCGGATCTCGTTGATTTTCGACAGCGCTGACCTCAGAAGCTCTTCTTCTTGCAGCGCGTCCTGAATCGCCGAGTTGTACAACGTTTTTAGCTTTTGTTGGTAGTAAGGAGTTATTTTGTCGTCCGGGGTCACTTTTTCGTGGGCTTTTGTTATGTTGTTTAAATTCACCTCGGATCTAGTTCGCTCTGTGTCGATGTCCTTCACCAGCTGGTAGATACTCTTCAGACGCTCCTGGATCTGGTGCGCTGCTGCGTCTGCTGTGAATGGCATCGCTAGTTTTTTTTTTTTTTTTTTTTTTTAAACAATTTTAAGAACTTGACACTATGCTTACACTTTTTTAGAGGTTAGTGTTGTTATTAGCTGGTTAGTTATTTTTTTTTAGATTAGGTGGCGCGTCTGTCTTACTTCTGTTATGTCCTCCTCCTGGTGGACAACGATAGAAATCTTTATTTAAATTTAAAGTTACCGACGTGGTCTTTGATTCGCCCGGGAATATTGAAATACTCAACTTTATCAACGGGAACTTGTAGGATGAGAAAAATGATATAAAATAAATAAATAATTGAACGGAATTAAGTTAACTGAATCGAAGTATATATTCAAAAGACTTTACACAAAATTAGAAATGAGGTGATAAGTCTGAGCTCGAGTACTATTCTGATTCTTCACTAGAATTTACTAATGTTATGCTTCCGTCTAATGGATGTTATTTTTATTTATTGAAAAGTTTACTTATTGTAGTTCTTTCACCCGGGAGTATTAAAATACTCGGTTTCAGCGCGGGAAAGAAATCATTTTAAATAAAAGAATTCTATTTAGACGTTATTTAATTTTGATCAATAGTATATTGTGTGACTAGGGATGAAACAAAACGATTTCAGACCAGAGTGAAGTTGCCTGCCCTTGCGAAGCGAGGGCTGGCATTACTCGGTCTGAAATCGTGTTTCATCCCACGTCACACATTATATTTTTCATATAAGTTGCATTAAAAATGCTAGTTTCAATGTCTGGAGCCAACCAGAACTAGATAGTTTCAGACGAACAGCGAAAATACCATTTTATTATGAAACTTATAATAAAATAGAAAGTAATAGTTTATTTTTTACCAAACATTATTCGTAAATTGACAAGTTTTCTTTTATCATTCTTATTTATGCTTAATAACAGAATTATAATATGTCAGTACAGTTAACGGTTAGAATGACAATTATAAAGGTATAAAATAAACAAACAATTGATAGGATTGAAAATAAAGCTGCAACTTCACCTCGCGGACAGAAAATCGTCATTTTCTGTCCGCCGGGAAGAAATAATTGATACCTGCCCGGCACAGTCGCATTGGTCTGAAATTGTCTAGTTTCGGTTGGCTCAACAGGCATTGAAACTCACATTTTCAATGCAGGTTATATGAAAAATTATTTAGTTGGTTTCAATTTATTATTCAAGTTGACAAAATATTAAAAAGCTTCAAAATATAAAATTGAGGTTTACAATGACGTGATCTTAGCAATCTAAGCTCTCGGTGAGAAGTGTCGTTACATAGTTTTTCCGAAGAGCTTCAAACTCCGTTCTTCTCCCACCATAACTCCCATACATATATCCGCTCTTGTACATGTATAAGTACACATATTTCTACTACATATAAATGATTTTCACACACTAATATATAATATTTTATATTATATTCACATATATTTATTTATAAATTATATATATTGCAGTGCATTAATATTCTTATTCTGCAAATTAGATTAAGCTTATTACTATTTCTATCAATCTATAGTCTATTAAAACTATGAAATAGTTTAATTATTAATGTAAGAGATAAATATCATTTAATAATATTATTTTATACAATCTTATTCTTTTAACATTAATTAATAATTATTTATAAGTTGGATACAGGATATAAATTTTTAATTTAATTTTTATATATTTCGTTGCAATATTATATTAAAGCAAGTTTAACAAAAATATGTTATTTAACGATCTTATTTTTTTGTTACATATTTGTTACGTTATTATTTGGCCGTTGAAACAAGGGATCATAGAATTTTTCTCACACGTGTCTTTTATGGCTTTTCCTCAGAATCTCAAGTACCTAAGGTTTCTCAGAACTCAACTACAATGTCCCTTTGTACTCGATAATAGCTTATATTTATTTGAAACAAAATATACTCTATATAATAAATATTCTACGATACAGAACCTAAACTTTCTAAATTGGCTAGTGTTCACTATTTAAATTATGAATTAATAAAATAATTTAATATAATCTAAATTACATTTAAATTTGCACTGGCTGGTAGCGTCACTTTCTGGATGCATCTAGAGGCATTACACTAAGTCCGATTCGCAGCAGTAGAAGCGGCGGGGGCGGCTCTCCCTACCATCCGAGTATTCCGCTGTACTGGCCTTTTGGCAACGTTGATTGGTCCTTCTTCTTCCTTCTGGGTCCTAGCTGTACTCCTACTCAGGTACCCGTCCTTTCTAGCCGTTGTTGAACTACCTGGGCTCGCCAGCAGAGTTTTTCCGAAGTTTCATCATACCTGGGAATTTACCGGACTGAGTGGTTGAATTGAACTCGTCATTAATAAGGGTCACTAATCGGCTCAGACTATCTTCTCTTATTTTTTTTATACAATATTTTATATTTCTTAAAGGATGAAAATATATTTTCTAATATTTCTATAATTACTTATGTCGAGAGCAATTAGGTAGTAAATTTATATATTTATGACTTAATCCTCTTTTCTATTTTATTATTCTTACAAGGGGAGGATACGACCTTGGGGAAACCGATTTTGATAATCTTTGACGTAGTGGTAGTACACTATGTGGGTATACTACCTCTGAAATACTAAAGTGCAATACTCAAAAATGGCTGAGAAAAACGCACTCAAAGTTTACCCAGCACTATAATATATTACTAGGTAAATAATTGATACATTAAATTATTCTTTAATAAAAAATTTTTCAATTTTAAACTTCTCTTAAAGCAATATTTTATAATTACGTATTATGAGATATTATTACATGATCCTGAGTGATACTTATGATAAAAACATTCAAAACAAAAAGTTTTTCTACACCAAGAACAACAAATAAATGCTGCTTTTTTACAATGACACGGTATTTTTAAACGGTCTAATGAGAAACACCCATCATTGACATTAGTAAAAAAATTTCTTGTGTCACAAAGCCCGCTGGCGAACCAGGCATATTCCATCATGTCTCGAAATATTGGCGCTGACAATTGGTGATGAATAATCGAATGAATTTTTATGCAATCCTCTCGGGAATGAATTTCATAATTCTTGTCTAGAAGTTCAGCGGTACTTTGCAATCGTTTGATAAAATTTTTCACTTGTCTATAGAAATAGACATCACATGGTTGAACTAACGGAGTACATTTTAGAGGTATAACTTTAAATGTGCATGTAGGCATTTTTTTATCATCCTGAAATATTTCATCATATAATTCTGGCTTCACTTGTCCTGTCCACGAGTCAATAATTAAAAGAAATTTATTTTTTTGAACATATGGCATTAAACATTTCTCTAGAAAATTTTTATAGAGAGTAGTTGTCAGGTTTCCTGATTTTGATGATGTGACAATAACATTTTTGTATTTTTTTAAATATTCTTCTACGTTTTTCTTTATTCTTGGCCCAAAATCACCTGTAGGCTCTTGCAAACAAATAAAAACATGTGGTAGTAATTTTCCAGATAATGTTATGCTATATTGTGCAGTATATGAGTGTGACACCTTGGTCATGTCTTGTACTTTTGCAAACAATGTTTTGCTTCCTTTTTCCGTCAGTGTCCTATTAAACATTGATTGGTATTGACATCCTGAAAATATGAATTTTCAAAAATCTAATGATTAACTTCGATTAAATTTAATAATGGAATAAAAAATAATTAGTTTACCGTTAGAAAATTTATATACCTGTTTGATCTGTATTAATAACGAAGTCACTATCGAAGTTAGATATCAATTGTTTTGTTTGAATGCGAAACATTTCTGCAGAGGCGATAATTTCTGGCATGGTGTGAACTTCTTTGTCTGTTACAAATTTTGTAATTTTGCGTTGACGAATGTTGTGTCTTTGTTTAAATTTTTTTACCCATGGGTCGGACGCTGTAAATTGAAGATTAGGAAACTGACTGGCTGCAGCTAAAGCCCATTGCTGCAAATTTCGTGTAGTCACTTGTTGATAATTTTGTCTTGCCTCGACGAAGCGGTCATACGTCCAAGAATCAATCACATGATATTTATCAAATTTAGTTCCACCATGTTCAACATCTTTTTCCCATACTTTCAAATGATCCATTCTCTTTAAATGACTACATCCATTTTTTTGTAATGTCTCTAGTTTCCATGAAGGGTGAGCTTTTTGCTATGTTTAAAACTTTAATTTTATATTCCAGAGGAATATAATCCATCATTTTTGTTTTTTTCATCTGGAACATAGTTATCAACTGAATTATCTTCTACTGCTTCAAAATTTCCGTCTGGGCATTCTTCTTGAGCATGAATCAATTCTTGATCGCTTACGAACTTCTTTTTATTTAACATATCTAACGTATTATCATATAATTCTCTACCAATCAACATAGCATCTTCAGATAGAGTGTCAGAAGATGTTTTTGCAATTAAATCACTTTCAAGAAGTAAACCTTCATAATACACTACTCCATCTTTTAGCCGTTGCTTCGATAAATCACTATGTAAGGATGTATCAGGAGTGTTTTCATCTCCATGAGAAGAACTGGCTTCGCTTGATGACATTTTATAAATTATAAAACAATTTTTAAAGTAAATTTCACTGCACAAATACGTCTGTTCGTGTCGAAATTCAGAAACTAACTGCTATAGTCAAGCTTCTGAAAAAGTGGTGGGACTAACATAGGTTCAAGGACAACAACATGACTATTCTTCCGGTGGGCCAACAGAGCTCGAATCGATGTACAGTTTACAATAACTCGAGGACAAGAATTATTGTACCCTCATACCATATTCGACCCTTCTTATTGTCTGGCGCAAGCATATATTTTTCAGTTAAACTTATAATGAATATGAGAGTTATAAGAATTATTCATGAATTACAAATATCTCATGATATACACCGTAGATAATTTATAGAAATGAAGTTGAAAATAAAAAAATATTTTATTAAAGAATAATTTAATGTATCAATTATTTACCTATTAATATATTATAGTGCTGAGTAAACTTTGAGTGCGTTTTTCTCAGCCATTTTTGAGTATTGCACTTTAGTATTTCAGAGGTAGTATACCCACATGGTGTACTATCACTGCGTCAAAGATTATCCAAATCCGTTTCCCCAAGGTCGTATCCTCCCCTTGTTAGTCTATTGTGCTGAATTTTCGGGGAGTAAAAATACATTTTAACAATAACCTTTTTTTACTAATAACTAAAGGTCTAGAGTTTCTAATTTTTTTTATTTTTTTTCATTTATTACATTTGGAACAAAAAAAATATTTTTTTAAAATTGCACTTGAAGTTCTTACTAATGAAAATTTTATTATTTTCTATGAAAAAAATTATAATCATTTTTATATGTCGGCTAAATTTAATATGAAAATTAAGTTAGCCAACATTTAAAAATTAAAAAAATTTGTTTTATTGAAAAAATGACTACAAAAAAAAAAGAAAAAAAAATTCATATTTCAAAAAATTTAAAAACTGTACCCAAGCGGCACAAGTAACTTTTTGGTATATTTATAAGATAACAATTTCAGTTAACTTTAAGTAAATTACAAAAGTTAATACAAAACAAACAAAATGAACAACTTGAAAAGTTAACTCTATTATGTCATCTTACAGGTGGCGAGATATTGTTAATAATCTATAATTCTTAATTAGTCAGCAATAAGTTAGAAATAATGTTACTCTAAAAGATGATAATATTAGTATGACAAATAGTTGCCATTTTTTGGATAACTTTTCGAGCATCCATAAAAATGACTAAAGATAAACTTTTAATCAGTAAACCATTACTTGTCCGTTAAATTTCGCAACACATGTGCAACTGGTCATGAGATTGAGCCAACTTTAAACTAACAATTTGTTGATATTTTTCTGTTTGTAAATATTTAGTTATCTTTTCGTTAACAAGTAAAATCTTTTGTTCGATAAATCGTATACAAGAACGCGTGCAGTCTCTTACAAGTTTAGCTAATGCTTCTGCGATCCGAATTTGGAGGGAATTACCATTTGAAGTCACAAATTCACTTAGCTTAAATTCTTTTAAAACTAGTACTTTTGAATTCTTCATGAAACGTCAACGAGATAATGAATCTTAATTTCAAACTTTTAAAAAAGACAATAAATCCTAATTTTCAAACCTTTGATATTCATTTACACATTTCTGTTACATGAGTTTATCGTTCTAGATCATCTCAGATTATCATCTTCTATAATTTGTATAATTTGTACCACTGAGTTTAACTCTTAAATTTTTAATGCTTAATTTTTATACTCAAATTTATTTTTTTTCTTGTATTTGTCATCAACAGACTCGATAGAGTCTGGCGCCAAGTTCCGTTCCCAAGCCAGAGACTACCGAGTGTTCAACAGACTCAATAGAGTCTGGCGCCAAGTTCCGTTCTCAAGCCAGACTACCGAGTGTGTATATACCGTAAGCAGAACGGTTTTTTGAGGTTACAAATTTTTTTTCAAATTTATTTTGATTTTTTTTTTATATGATATTTTATAATAGTAGTTCATGCTTTTTATTACGCGTATTACTTGATTATTATCAATTATCTTTATAATTTCTATTTAAAATTATTAAAAATAATCAGCACAAACTATAGCGACCCAGACTTTTAGATTTGAACTTTTTTCTTATGTAAAAAGCGGACGGCCAGAGACTAAATAATATAAGAATGCATGCTAATCTTATAATAGATGGGAAACTACAGTGAAAAAAAGATATTTGACAGCTTGCAATTACACACGCCAGGCGGCGCAAGAATAACTTTTACATGAACTATAGCTTAAAGGGGATAGTTTGCCACCGGAAATGTATTAAATTAAAATTGTCAATTTTTATTATAATCACAAAAAATACTGAAATCCGAGCAAAAAACAGTTTCACTGTAAAAAAATCGCGCCAAGTCCACGTTCATAAGACTATTAAGAAAAAAAAATTTTATTTCTTTACAAAAAGATATAAAATAAAAAATTAAAAAATCCAAGTAACCGATATGGTTGTATATGATTTTCGGAAATTTAAAAAAATTTTGTTGTAAATTTAAAAATTAAAAGAAACAACTTTGGAACGTACTTGGTGTGCGTCATTGTGTACTTCATTTTTTTTTTAAAGTCCTAGTAGATAGATTTTAGGAATTTCATAAAAAGTGAAATTTTTCGTAACCACGCACACTAAATACGTTCCAAAATTCTTTCTTTTAATTTTTAAATTTACAAAAAAATTTTTTTAAATTTCCGAAAATCATATACAACCATATCGGTTACTTGGATTTTTTAATTTTTTATTTTATATCTTTTTGTAAAGAAATAAAATTTTTTTTTCTTAAGGGGCACAACTAGTGTGAAATTTCGAAAAAATCGATTTTTTTTTTTTTTCATATTTCGGTAGATTACACCTTTAAAAATAACATATTAAAATTTCAAATCAATATCTCATATAGTTTTTGAGTTTTAACATTTTAAAGACCAGCCGCTCGGCAGCTAGAGAGTCCCATTAGCTACGAGACGTACCTGAGGTATTGTTCAGAGTCTACTGTCCCTTCCAGCCCCTATAACACGATTCCAGTTTCTATTGTTGGCTCTCAGGTATACTAAAATATATCATTATAATAATTTCTAGAAATTTTTCGTTTACTGCCATGTAAATTATTTTCGGAGCCAGACGCATTTAGTCTCATTGTGATCGTTGTATCGAGAGCATCATAATTTTACACGTGCTATTTTCTTGAAAATGAGTGATCAATCTTCATATTCTAATAAAAAAGGAACTCACAATGTTCCTAAACATCGATCAATTGCGAAAAAACGCAAGTTTACCGGAAATAGATTTACATTTGAGCAATCTACTGCGAATACCAGTACGTCCGCAGAAAAGTTATTACATAATAATGACAATAATGTTGTGATTGACCCATCTCATGGATATTGTATTTTGCAATTTTTATCAGTTTTTAGTGCAATTAGTAATTTAGTGGTGTGTAAAACCTGTCAAAAAAAAGTTACTTTCAATCAAGCAAGTCCAAGAGGCCTAGGGTTCAAAATTGCTATAATTTGTGAATGTGGCAATTCGTATATTAATTCTGGACCAATGATTGATAACGCATTTGAAGTAAATAGACGTATTGTTGCTGTGATGCGTCTATTGGGCATCGGAATAAATGGGATAAATCTTTTCTGTGGATTAATGGATTTAGCATGCAAATTTTACGACCAAACTTTTGCGGGATGTTTTACGAATTTACAGATTGCAGCCGAAACCATTTGTAAGCTCAGTATGCAGCAAGCTATAAATGAAGAAAAAGAGCTTACATTAAAGGAAGAAAATTCGGAGACAAATTTGACTGTTAGCGGCGACGGTACCTGGAAAAAACGTGGCCATACTTCCCGTTTTGGAGTAGTTACGCTGGCAGGAAAATACAGCAAGAAAATTCTTGATTCATGCGTAAAATCTACATATTGTCAGAGTTGTGTTTTTTGGAAGAAAAAAAAAGATAGCGAACCTGAAGCTTATGAGGAATGGCTATCATTACACGAAGAAGAATGTGATGTCAATCATAAAGGATCTGCCTCAAAAATGGAAGTGGATAGTGTAAAAGACATGTTTGGTCGTTCCATTAGTAAATATGGTGTAAAATATACCCGCTATATTGGTGATGGTGATAGTGCTACCCACAAAGGACTTATAGATTTGAATCCTTATGATATTCCTGTTGCTAAATTGGACTTATCTCGACATGAATTGCTTGATAGATGTAAAGGTAACAATACTCAAAACAACAATGAAAGCTACAACGGTTTACTTTGGCACTTTTCACCCAAGCATCTTCATAATGGCTTCAAAACTATTGAATTGTCAAATAATTTCGCAACTGCAATATTTAATGACGGTTATTCGTCAATTTTGAAGATGTTCAATCTAATGGGAGTGATAGTTGGACCTGCAGCAAGAGATTTTGCGGCTCTTAAGGACAACACGAGAATACGAATCGCTGATCATCGCCAAAGGGCTTCTTCAAAAGAAGGTCGATCCTCTCGAAGAAAAGCTTCTTCAGCTGAACAAGCCCTTTTCGAAGAAGAGGAAGGTGAATTATATGGCCCTGGAATAGCAGATTAGCTGTAAGTATGATTTTAAACCACTTATAACAGTGAAAACGATCATTTTATCTTTAAACGCGTTTTTCTCGAAACAGCATTTTCCGAATTTGCTGCAGTGATTACTCAAAAACAAATGATCCGATCACTATCGAATTTTTTTTACATGTTCTATATATAGTTCTCCGTACAATGACCTATCGATTTTGATCTGATCAAAAATCGAATTTTGGCAGGCCAAAACGACCAAAATTTTGGGTAAAATTCGTCTATTTTTTTTTTAAAAACGCCGCCATATTGTCAATTTTGATTTTTATCGTAGGTCATTGTACAGACAATTTTATCTAGTTTAACGAGAATTTTTTTTTTTTAGATTTCATCCACGGAGAAGGCCGGAATCACTGCAGCAGTGAAGGACCTTTTTTTTTTCGCGCCGTTGGAGATCGACGATAACTTAAAAAATATTTAATTTTTTTCTTCAAAAATTTCACTATAAATTTTTAAAACATGTATAAATATATTCTTAAAATTTTGAAATAATTGATAAAGTATTTTCTTTAATAAAAATTCCCAAAAATCACCTTTTTTTTAGGCCGTTACACTAGTTGTGCCCCTTAATAGTCTTATGAACGTGGACTTGGCGCGATTTTTTTTTACAGTGAAACTGTTTTTGTTCGGATAATTGTATTCCAAAGTAAAGTAAAGAAAAACGATCAATTCTTAATATCTAATATTTTTGAAATTTTATATTTTCATTAGTCATACGTGTACTTTTATTGTAACTCTTTTTTTTGTATACTTTTTCCATCTGGCTATACTGCCTTGGCATTGAAATTAAATAATAAATAAATAATGTCCCGACTAGTTACATCAATTATACTCAGTATATTCAGTGCATTTCTAAGTCTGGATGCAGATTTTTTTAATTAATTGGCGAAGATTAAGTGAAAATAACATCGACAAAGGCAAGTAAATATAAATATATATTGATATTTTTATATTGCGTAGTGTTCAAATGATTTTAATTGTTCAACTTCGTTAATTATTTCAACAGAGTTTTTGGTGGCAAAGTACGGAGAAACTAAGGATAAAGTAAAAGATCGTATTAAAGAATGGTTTCAGAGATCAAGTGATCGCTTAAAAGCTCATTAGAAAATTAAAGAACCCGAACACCTTAAAGAGTCGACAAAGATTTGAGTATTTATCATTTTAATACTAATAATTTTAGTAAATTTGTTTTTTCCTAATTATAATAATATTTAAAATTGTGATGTTTGAATAGTGGTCTAAAGTAAAAAAAAAACCGAGCAAAAAACAGTTTCACTGTAAAAAAATCGCGCCAAGTCCACGTTCATAAGACTATTAAGAAAAAAAAATTAGGAAAACGGTTGACCCTGAAGGCCATCCCTGCAACTTCCCGCTAATTCCATACGTAGGCGCTTAAAATTGCACCAATGACGTTTTTGAGCTCTTCGAGCTCAAAAATACAATTTATGGGTTATTTTGAGCTCTCCGAGCTCAAAAGTCTGATAGAGATTTGATAAGACACTATTTTTTGAATTTTTAAACCGCAATAACTTTTGAATGAATAAATCGATTTTTACGCGGTTAGAAGCATTCGACGCAGTTTTTTAAGCCTCATAAAGAATCTTAAATTTTGAATTGATCGCGCTAGGAATTTTGGAGTTATTCCGAAAAAACACTTTTTTTGGTTTTCTTTCGTTCACGATATCTCTCGAATGAATCAACCGATTTTGACCGGACTGATGGCGATCGACGTGGTTTTTTTGAAGTTAAGAGCTGATTAGTTTTTGGAATTGAACCATCAAGCCGTTTAAAAGTTATTCCAAAAAAACCACATTTGAAAAAAAAATTTTTTTCAGTTTTTTTAAGATTTCTCAAAATCTATTGATCTGAATCATTCAAAATAATTTTCAAACCTAAGTTTGGTCAAGCCC
This sequence comes from Cotesia glomerata, assembly GCF_020080835.1. Classification (NCBI taxonomy): domain Eukaryota; kingdom Metazoa; phylum Arthropoda; class Insecta; order Hymenoptera; family Braconidae; genus Cotesia; species Cotesia glomerata. Next base: position 26,655,094 of record NC_058162.1, read on the forward strand.
TTTCGAATGACACCAACCGCGATGATATCGGTCAAGCCGTTCAAAAGTTATAAGTGGTTCACATACTTTCACACACACACACACACACACACACACACACACACACACACACACACACACATACAGACACCGTGACAACCTCGCGGGGATAGTCAGGGAAGCTTCCTATGACCTTTAAACGTCGAGATCTGATGAAAACTCGATTTTTGCAAAACGGGGTGAAAACAATAACTTCCCGATTTTTGAAAATCTTCGATTTTCTTAGCGGGAAGTTAAAAATTGTATTTCTTTACAAAAAGATATAAAATAAAAAATTAAAAAATCCAAGATACCGATATGGTTGTATATGATTTTCGGGAATTAAAAAAAATTTTTTTGTAAATTTAAAAATTAAAAGAAAGAATTTTGAAACGTATTTAGTGTGCGTGGTTACAAAATATTTCACTTTTTATGAAATTCCTAAAATCTATCTACTAGGACTTTTAAAAAAAATTAAAGTACACAATCATGCACATAATTGATTTGTTAAAATTTTTTTAAATTATATAAATGCAATTTTTTAAAAGTATTTTTTTTTTAGTTTTGATTTAATAATTGAAGAAAAATTTTAAAATTGAAAACGTCGGATTATCTTAAATTTATTTAACAAAAAAATTTGTTCTGAAAAATTATTTTTAAAAAATTGCATTTTTAATTTTTCTTTTTTTTTTCTACTATTTATTTGTTAAGAAAATTCCTAGAAGCATTAAATATCTGCTAAATTACACTCATATAATCTTGATATTAAAACTTACAATAATAAAAAAAGAGCCGACATTTTTTATTTTTTTATTTTGCTTAATTTATTATTATTTTCAAATAATTGCAGTTGTAGTTTTTGAAATTTTTTACAAATGAAAAAAAATTTTTTTTTTTTTAAATACATGTTAGAATTATTCGGTTTTTTTTATCTTGCTACCCCGGTATCAATTAAAGAGAATGATAAGAATTATGTAGCAAAAAAAAAGTGACAAAAAGAAAGTTCGAATTAATAAAATACTCACAGTTAAATAAAATAAAACCGATCAAAGTACGAAGCGAGTCAATTAGAATTAATCGAGGTTGATTAGCTGGTGGACAACAAGCCCAAGTTATATTATTCTATTCTAGAAATTACTTTGTATCATATTAATATTATAATTATTATTTTTATATGTATAGCAATAGAAAAAAATTTAATTAATTTTTATGAAGATAAGTGACTTGAAAAATATAATTTTTAAATTATAAAATTAGTAATTAATCATTATTATTACAATTTTTTCACATTTATTTGTTATAAAAATAAAAAATTGTCTGTAAATTTTAGTATAAATATATGAAAATTAATTTATCAGATATTTAATTATTTTTATAATTTTTTTAACAAATAAATTATGCAAAAAAATTGATTTTTTAAAAAATTAAAAATGCAATTGAAAAAAAAATTTTTCTACTATTAAATAAATTTTAAAAAATGTCAAATAAAATAAAGATAGGTAAAAAAAGAATTCAACTTAACTCAGCTGAAATTACTACGTATCATATTAATATTATAATTATTTTTTATAAGTATAGTAATAGAAAAAAATTCGAATTAATTCTAACAGAAGAAATATAATTTATAAAATTAGTAATTAATTGTTAAAGTAATTTTTTAAAATTTATTTGTAATAAAAAATCTAAAAAATAGACAAATGTCTGTAAATTTTAGTATAAATATATGAAAATTAATTTATCAAATAATTATTTTAATAATTTTTTTAACAAATAAATTATGTAAAAAAAATGATTTTTAAAAAAAATTAAAAATGCAATTTTTTTTTTAATTTTTCTATTAAATAAATAAACAAAAAATTCTAAAAATTTATAAATGTCGGCTAGCTTAATTTTCATAAATTAATTTATCAGACAATTAATTTTATAATTTTTTTAACAAATCAATTATGTAAAAAAAAAATTGATTTTAAAAAAAATTAAAAATGCAATTTTTTTTTTAATTTTTCTATTAAATAAATAAAAAAAAATTCTCAAAATTTTTAAATAAATTATGTAAAAAAATTTATTTTTAAACAAATTAAAAATGCAATTTTTTTTGAATGTTTCTATTCAATAAATTAAAAAAAAATGTCATAAGTATAAAGAAAAAAAAAATAAATAAAATATAGATAGTATATAGGTAAAAAAAAATTTCAACTTAACTCAGCTGTCCCCTTCTTACAAAATAGAGAATCTCCCCTCTTTTCTTCTTTCATTACAAGCAATGTGGCAGGCCAGGCAGCAGTAAGTCCAACCAGACAGCCCAGACAGAATAAAACGTTTAGTTAAAGCATATATCTCGTACCGCGTGGATTTCAGCGTCGGAGCAACTGGTCCACAGCACGCACAATTAAAATAATTTAATAAGGAATGTAATCTCTATGCACTCCTCTTGTTTGTTACCTGTCAGATGCACAAAATATCATCTTCTTATTGTAAGTAATTTATTATTCTTTTAACATATCAATATAAATTCATACTTACATATGTACTGTTATTTTCCAGTAGTATTAATTTATCTCTAAAAAATTCATAAAAAAAAATAAAAGATATTTTTTTAATAATTATTCTTAATATTCTTAATATTCTTCTTAAAAAAATTTTTTTTAATAATTTAAAATTTATTACTCACATCTGCGTGGCTCTTAACACATTCACACGCCGTTGATCTGTTCATTAATAAAAAAATTTATTTTTAAAAAAAAATAAATTTTAAGTCGCATTAAAAAAAAATGTAAATAAATTTTTGTATTTTTAGTTTGAAAAAAATTTTAATAAAAAATGTATTTTTAGAAATTTAAGGAGAAAAAAATTTTTATTTTAAGTTTCAAGTTCATTTAAGTGTAATATATAAAAAAAATTAACAATAAATGTATATTTATAGATTAGATACGTCATGATTATAAAAGCAAACAATAGATTCATTTGAGTAAATATAATTTAAAAATTGATATCTATTACGCGGTATTGTTTAATTTTTATATTATTAATGCAAATAATTTTTTATTATTTTTTTTCTCTTCTTTATAAAGAATATATAAAGATAATTGTTACATTTTATTGCGTAAATATTGGAGTGAGTAATTTAAAAAGAGTGTTTAGTACCTGAGAATATGATAAATAAAGTGATAATTATTGAGATAATAATTAACTACTTGTTAAATAATTACTGAGAATTAATTTATCTGTATGGTAAAACCGGATTAGTAATTTATTTATTTATTTATAATGATTAATCATGAATTATATTTTTTTTTTTTCAGATCAAGACGTTGTATTTTCCCTCCCGTAAAACAGGAATCAAATAATAAAACAAGCAGGCGCGCCAAAAAAATAAAAATCTGTAATCGATGGGTTGAGAAAGTTTTTTTTGTATTATTGTCCCTTAATCGGATCAATTAAAGTTTATTAAATAAAGTCGGATGAAGAAATACTTTGCCGTAAGTGGCAGAAGATTATCAACGACGTAGCTTACAGATGAATAGAGAAGATGTTGAAAGTTGTAGGAGCTTCGTGGCTGCAAACCCGCATTTCTACTTATATCATTGTTGCTGTTGCAATTATTGGTATAGGCGCTATTATTCTCAGTGAATTTGGGCAAAGGTATTATTTTAACTAATTTAATTTTTTTAAGTATTAGAAAAATTATTTAAAGATTATAAGCAAAAAAAAATATTTTTAAATTATTTTTTTAAGTAATATAAAAATTAATTTATTTAAATTTGAAGTCTTACTGGGGAGCAGTCACTACGTGACTGCTCAAAATTAAGGATTGTAAATGAGAAACTTTAGACTTGATTTTTTTATATATGACACTATACATAGTCTGGGTACTTTTTAAATAAATTTTAAAAATAATAGTGCTATCACAGGATCAATTACTAATTATTTAATGGACAAATGTCACGGAACAAATTTATAGAACCAACAAACTATTAAAAACTCCTCGAAAAACTTTAAATAAAAAATCGACTACTAAAAAATATATTAAACCAAAAGGCACTAATTCTTATGAAGACCTTTCTGATGATACCAAATTAAACTACAAAAATTCCTTTAAAAATAATAATATGCTCGTCGGAAAATTTTCCTTACTCTTGAAATTATTTAAATCATAAATGACTATCGCTGAAAAAATATCAAACTCAATTTACGATAAAGATATACCCGTTTAAAATTTTTCTTAGTCTCTTAATTATATAAATTAATTTTTGACAAATAACCACATTGACATGTACAAAACAAAATAAATAAATAAACAATTTTTGTTTATCGCGAAATTCTAATCTATTTATAACTACTTTGAAAAGTTATCATAATAAATTATCTATTTTATAAAAGGAAATGAAACATTTAAAATGCACTAATTCAAGTCTCTTTCCAATGATCCTAAATTTAATTTAAAATTCATTTTATTAGATATATACAATAATGAAAAAATCTATATTATTAAGGAAATAAGGAAAATTTTGTTTCCAGGATAGTCATATAATAAAATAATTTCATTCTCACCGATAGTCAATTTATTATGATAAGTAATGAGGCTGAATTCGAAAATGCTTTATCTCTATATAATTAAGCTATATAATTAAGAAATTACCTTGTATTTTGAGAACCATTGATATTTTTAAAGATATAAGCTCACCTCGACATTATATTCATCAAGATCTTTCATTTGAGTACTCACATCAATTTTTCATATATTTTATATACTTATATATATTATATATATCTATATATGAAAAATATATCAAAAATGCATGTGGGTACTCAAATGAAAGCTCTTGATGAGTGTAACACCGGGATGAGCTTATATCTTTAAAAATACCAATAATTAAGAAATGACCTTGTATCTTGTCAACTATAGACATTTTTAAAGATATAAGCTCATCTTGACATTACTCTCAACGAGACCTTTCATTTGAGTACCCACATCAATTTTTCATATATTTTATATATTTAGATATATATGTATATATGAAAAATATATCAAAAATGCATGTGGGTACTCAAATGAAAGCTCTTGACGAGTGTATCATCAGGATAAGCTTATTTCTTTAAAAATACCAATAATTAAGAAATGACCTTGTATCTTGCCAACTATTGATATTTTTAAAGATATAAACTCAACCCGACATTACTCTCATTGAGACCTTTCATTTGAGTACCCACATCAATTTTTCATATATTTTATATATTTATATATATTATATATATGTATATATGAAAAATATATCAAAAATGCATGTGGGTACTCAAATGAAAGCTCTTGATGAGTCTAACATCGGGATGAGCTTATATTTTTAAAAACGTCAATATTTAAGAAATTACAGTGCAATTTAATAAAAGTAATTATTTAATAAAGCAAAATTTTACTTTTTTTAGTTCACAAATCACTGCAGTCACGTAGTGACTGCAAGGTTGCTAGTTTTCTTGATTTTCTTAATTATATACAAATTAATGGAGATTTTGTTACAAGAAATAAACTTGTTGGAACTTTTAAACAATTTTATTTCTTCAGCTAAGAAATAAAATTTTCTAAAATTTCCAACAATTTAATTTTTTGTCACAAAAATGCCCTTATAATTTAACAAATAAATTTTCTTCTCTCACCGTAGATTCTTATTATTATTAAAAAATAAAAATAAATTTTTCTAGAGTCGAAAATGATGGAATATATTCAGCAAGAGTAATTTACAACCGTAAGAGTGGATACCGCGTAGATTTTTGGGGTCAAAACAACGAGCTGGCAAGCTTACCAATGGGCTCAGCGCGGGCGTACTTCAAGCACCGAACCCTCCAAACAGGCTGGTCGGTTCTAGAAATCGAAACATCACCGAGCTTTCCAGACGAGATCCAAGCCTATTCAGCAGGACTGCTAGAAGGTAGCTTGACGTGGCTCTTGATCCACCTTCATTGGTACAACACAATAGCCACCGTGTGTGTTGGAGATCGCAAAGCAATTTGCGACGTAGTCAGACAGCAGCTCCGTGATAACTCTGAGGTAGCTCGGAGCCACGCCAAGCTTCTTGGAGCTGAAGATCCATTCTGGCACATGGTCAGGCTGTTCTACGCTCAGCTGGATGGCTTGAAGGAAGGCTGGAACTATGAACTCACTAGGAATCAGCAAGAAGTTGAGATTCCCGACGAAGACTTTATCTGGTTGGCGATGGTCTCTGATTTGTCTAACTTTGGGCTTGATGATCCGCAGCACGCTGGCATTGGAGGAATTTTACTGAAAAATTTAACCAACCAGTCTGATGTTGAACCGCTTATTGCGCTTGTTCATAATACTGCAGCACCGTAAGTTTTATTTTTTATTTTTTTTTTTTTTTAATTATAATTAGTGATAATTATAAAAATAAAGTTTGCCGGCATTTAAAAATTAATTTATAATTTTTTTCTATTAAAAAAAATAATTTATAATTTTTTTTTTATTAAAAAAATTAGGTAATTCATAATTTTTTTTAGTATAAAATTATTGACAAAAATAAAAAAAAAATTTTTCTATTTGTAAAAAATTTCAAAAACTATACCTAAGTGCAACTATTTAAAAAATAATTTATTATTTTTTTTTTTTATTAAAAAAATTAATTTATAATTTTTTTTTTTATTAAAAACTGTATGTGCAATTTTCAAAAAATAATTTATTATTTTTTATTATTAAAATATTTAATTTATAATTTTTTTTTATCAAAAAAATTATTAAAAAAAATTTTTCTATTTGTAAAAAATTTCAAAAACTATAAATGCAATTTTTAAAAAATAATTTATAATTTTTTTTAATAAAAAATTATTGAAAAAAAAATTTTTATTTGTAAAAAACTATAATTGTAATTTTAAAAAAATATTTTTTAGTTCTAATTTAATAAATTAAGCAAAATCAAAAAAAAAAATAAAAAATTTCGGCTAACTTTATTATTATTTAATAATTTTATCGATTAAATAATAATAATTTTTTTATTCTTTTTATATCCGCTTTTCCGTCACAGGATTTCTGGTATTGTAATCTATTAATTTAAATTACTTATTAATTTAATTATATTAAAAAATAATTATTTTCTTACAGATACAGAAAAATGTTGAGAATGTTAAAAAAATATACTTTTGGTTACCATATCAATGGAGAAAAAAATTCCGAACGTGTGCCAACTCGCTCAATTGTCCTTTCATCTTATCCTGGTGCTTTATCTTCCCAAGATGAATATTATGGATTATATCAAGAAGACATTAAAAATTTAATGGTGCTTGCTGGTACTCCTTTAACGTTGTCTAAAGAATCTCAAGTTAATTTGGAAAGTAAAATATCTGATGATGATGTACATTCAAATAGACCTGTGAGTACATCAGTTAATTAATAATTTTATATCAAACGTTGATAGAAAAAAAATAGTTAATCTACATACTATAAGAATAAATGCAAAAAAAAAAATTTTTGCTTTATCAAAAAATGGCTTCTTGAATTGCACTGTACTTTTTTAATTATTGGCGTTTTTAAAGATATAAGCTCATCCCGATGTTACACTCATCAAGGGCTTTAATTTGAGCACCCACAGGCATTTTTGATATATTTTTCATATATCTATTTATATAATATATATAGATATACAAAATATATGAAAAATTGATCTGGGTACTCAAATGAAAGGTCTTTATGAGTGTAACATCAGGATGAGCTTATATCTTTAAAAATGTCAATAGTTCACAAGATACAAGGTCATTTCTTAATTATTGACATTTTTCAAGATATAAACTCATTTTGATGTTGTACTCATCAAGAGCTTTCATTTGAGTACCCACATGCATTTTTGATATATTTTCCATATATACATATATATAAATATATAAAATATATCAAAAATGCATGTGGGTACTCAAATGAAAGGTCTCGATGAGTGTAATATCGGGATGAGCTTACATCTTTAAAAATGTCAATAGTTCACAAGATACAAGGTCATTTCTTAATTATTGACATTTTTCAAGATATAAACTCATTTTGATGTTGTACTCATCAAGAGCTTTCATTTGAGTACCCACATGCATTTTTGATATATTTTCCATATATACATATATATATTACATATAAATATATAAAATATATCAAAAATGCATGTGGGTACTCAAATGAAAGGTCTCGATGAGTGTAATATCGGGATGAGCTTACATCTTTAAAAATATCAGTAGTTTACAAGATACAAGGTCATTTCTTAATTATTGACATTTTTCAAGATATAAACTCATTTTGATGTTGTACTCATCAAGAGCTTTCATTTGCGTACCCACATGCATTTTTGATATATTTTTTGATAAAATGAATTTCAATATCAATTAATCGCAATTTAACCCAGAAAAATTATTACACAAAAATAAATTCTCAATATTTTATGTTTATGTTTCTATAAATATTAATATTTGCATTGAACTATGTGTTTTCTATAAAAATGAAGTTGTTATTGCTGCCAATATTCAAATTTTAATTCAAATTATCCTAAGGAATTCGCATTTAACGCCCTCTAAGCATTTATTGTTTTACCGCTTAATTGATAAATTTTCCCCGGGAGAACGCCAATTAGTGAATTCTATTGTCTTTCGTTTTAATTAGTCTTCAATTGAGGTTGGTTTTTTAAGAGTTACTAGAAATTCAAATTGCGCGCATCCGCGCGCGCTCTAATCTTGAACCAATAAGGAATCAGGGTCCATGTTTTCGATACTAAGCTAACTTCATTCTACCATCAATTTTAGTATATAGGATTTATGTAAAAAATTGAATGTACTTTATATTTCTTATTAATTTTTTATATATATTATTGATATACTACATGATATAGATGAAAAATCATAAAAATAGAATTTGTTGAGCCTGTAACTTTTAACTATCAATAATACGAAAAATCTCACCTATACAATTTTGTTGCAAATTTGATATACTAAATTTTTTGTTCTATATCATCGATAGTTCAATTGAAAAAAGTGAAAAATAATAAAAACAAAACTTTGTAGGTCTGTAGCTTTTTTGTTATTGATTATACAAAAAAATTGTTAAGAACTTTGTTATAGAGCATCAAACGAACTACAAAATTGCTATTTAATTTTTTTTTCTATCTCCAATAGTTTGGCTGTTAAATGCAAAAAACGTAAAATTCTCAAAAAATTCAAATTTCAAAGATCCGTAAAAACTTAAATAATGACGATTGATTTATGACTCAATGAAATTTTTTCTCAGAAATTTAATGCTTAAAAAGGTCCAATCATTCATTTTATCAAAAAAAATTTTCTTCACAGCTTGCAGGGTAAAATACTGTTTAAGACCGTACTTTCCATGTTATTTATATGGGAAAACTTAAAGTTCGATGAAGGAGCTCTTAAAATTGAAATTAAGAGATGGCCTTTTGACAGAATTTTTATTTAGACATATCCTATCATATTTTGGGCTAAGAGTGAAAAAAAAAAAAATATCGTCTTTTTTTGGCACACCCTAATACATATATATAATATATATAAATATATAAAATATATGAAAAATTGATGTGGGTACTTAAATAAAAGGTCTCGATGAGTGTAACATCGGGATGAGCTTACATCTTTAAAAATATCAGTAGTTTACAAGATACAAGGTCATTTCTTAATTATTGACATTTTTCAAGATATAAACTCATTTTGATGTTGTTCTCATCAAGAGCTTTCATTTGAGTACCCACATGCATTTTTGATATATTTTCCATATATACATATATATAAATATATAAAATATATGAAAAATTGATGTGGGTACTCAAATGAAAGGTCTCGATGAGTGTAATATCGGGATGAGCTTACATCTTTAAAAATATCAGTAGTTTACAAGATACAAGGTCATTTCTTAATTATTGACATTTTTTCAAGATATAAACTCATTTTGATGTTACACTCATCAAGAGCTTTTATTTGAGTACCCACATGCATTTTTTATATATTTTTTATACATACATATATATAATACATATAAATATATAAAATATATGAAAAATTGATGTGGGTACTCAAATGAAAGGTCTTGATGAGTGTAATGTCAAGATGAGCTTATATCTTTAAAAATGTCAATAGTTCACGAGATACAAGGTCATTTCTTAATTATGTATCTATAGAGCATTTTTAAATGCAGCCTAAATACTTATCCTCATAAATGAACTTCTTATGTGTCAAATGAAGAGATTAAAAAATAAATTGAGTTAAAAAATTTATTTTTTAAAAAGTTATCGTGTTTGTCCCTCCATAAAAATTTAAAATCTTTTTTTTATGTTAAATCAGCAATGGATAAAATTTTTCTAAGATCATACATTAATTTCCTTTTTACTTTTGCTTTTTTATGTAATTATAATTAATATGTAAAATATATTTTTCCAGAACATTGTAATGACAGCGGCTAAAATAATGGCAGCTAACTGGTTAGCAACAGACGTTAATTCTTGGTCGCGGACAATCGCTCGAAGAGACGGATCAGAAAACACGCGTCAACTGCTTCAATGGGTGATTCTACGTCCGGCTGATTCATCAGTCTGGCTCGTTGAACAGCATCCTCTAATGACTCACACCATTGATTATTCAAATATTTTCCGAGAAAAGGGTTATCTATTTTGCGACGGCAATTCATTATTAAATCAAGAAAAAATTCTCATTAATACAGACAAAACTGAAATTAAAATTAATCCGGAGCAAGTTGTTGAAAATAATAATAGTGAAAATATTGATTTAAATGAGAAAAAAATTTCTGAGATTATTGAATCTAATTCAGAGGAATCGCAGGTTGGCCACGAAGAATATTTAAATTTGTTTTTTAAATCATTAAACTCAAGCATTCATTTTAAATTTATTGAAAAAGAATTACCTTTAATGATTGATACTATGACATTCCGCGGTGATCTTGAAACTACACCTACTGCAATTGGGGTAATTGATTCCAAAATAATGCTACTTAATGATCAAGGGTTGGTTGATTTTCAAGCTAACTCAGGGCCTCCTTGGTCTGCTGATCAAAAAAGTCCTTTTCAATGGTCCAAATCTTTCCCTAATATTTCGCACATTGGTCAGCCGGATAAATTTCAATTTTCTAGTATCAATCCACATTGGGCATGGAATTGATTAATTTTTATTAAATTAATACCTTATATTTGTAAAAATTTATCTGAAATTATTAGACTGGAAATTTTTAACAGGGAAATAACAAAATGACACTGGATATCATCCCAGATTATACTGAGTAAAAAAAAATTCAGATAGTTGCTAGTATAATCCAGATTACAATGAGTATCATCCAGATTACAATGAGTATAATCCAGATATCACGCAGTATAATCTGGGATGATAATCAATGTCATCTTTTTTTTTTTCTGTACAGTGAAAAAAATTATTTAAAATTTCATGGGTAAAAAATTAATAAAAAATTTTTTGTTTGTAATTTAAGCAATCATAAAAAATACAGTTTCAATATTAAAATTTTTTTAATTGTAGATGAAAATTATAAATTAAACTAATTGAATTGTAAATTACTTTCAAAACTGCGAATTCACCAAAAGGAATGTTTAATAAATTGTGTAATTTTTTTTAATGATTATTCATATGTAAGCTACGTTTAATCAATCTGATGCAATAAAGATATATATCCAGGATATTAGTTTATTTAATTTTTTAGATTAAAAATTTATTTATATCGCTATGAATAGATATATGACTACTGAAGTTGACAGACATTAGAAATGTTTTTAGAATTTTATAGCAATTAAATTATTATAAAAAAAATTTAATTAAAAAATTCCACATGTGAAAATTAATAAAAGTTACTATTGAAAATTTTTAGAATTTTTTTATTGTAATTGATTTGTTAAAAAAATATTTTAAATTAACTGCTGACGGCTAACTCCAGTATTATTAAAGTTAGCTGTCACTTGACCATATTTTTATTTTAACAAAAAGTTTTGTTCTGAAAAAGTATTTTTAAAAAATTGCATTTTTAATTTATTAAAATTTTTAAATGTCTATTTTTTTTTTATGCAGTAATTTATTTGTTAGAAAAATTATTAAATATCTACTAAATTAATTTTCATATGACTAGCTGTCTTAAAGTTTAAAAATTTTTAGAATTTTTTTTTTTATTGAAAAAATTGATACAAAAAAATAAAAAAAAATTTCATTTGTAAAAAAATTGAAAAACTTTAAAAGCAATTTTTAAAAAATATTTTTCTATTCTAATTCAATTATTGAAAAAAAAAACCAAAAAATTAAAAACGTCGGCTAACTTTACTATTATTACAAATTTTTAACTCTATAGGAAACTATTATGATCCTGAAGTTAACTGATATCCGAACAAAAACAGTTTCACTGTAAAAAAAAATCGCGCCAAGTCCACGTTCATAAGACTATTAAGAAAAAAAAATTTCTTATTGCTTTACAAAAAGATATAAAATAAAAAAAAATCCAAGTAACCGATATGATTGTATTTGATTTTCGGAAATTAAAAAAAATTTTATTGTAAATTTGAAAATTAAAAAAAAATTTTGGAACGTATTTAGTGTGCGTGGTTGCAAAATATTTTACTTTTAATGAAATTCGTAAAATCTATTTACTAGGACTTTAAAAAAATTGAAATACACAATGACGCACACCAAGTACGTTCCAAAATTTTTTTTTTAATTTTTAAATTTACAATAAAATTTTTTTTAATTTCCGAAAATCAAATACAATTATATCGGTTATTTGGATTTTTTAATTTTTTTATTTTATATATTTTTGTAAAGAAATAAGAAATTTTAGTAGTTACGGACAATGTCTCGGATAGCTTAACTGGTAGAGCCTTTGGCGCGTAACCAAACGATCCGGGTTCGAGTCCCGGTCTGGGCTGTCTGAATTATTTTTTCGGTTACCGAAAAATTCCTACTAAGGTCCCTCCTCCCCCCTTTATCCTTTATTTCCCCAGTTCCCAAATTTGTCTTTAATGACAAATTTAGCTATAAATTATGGTTTATGAACGTGGACTTGGCGCGATTTTTTTTACAGTGAACATCTGTTTTTGTTCGGATTTTAGTATTTTTTGTAATTATAATAAAAATTTACAATCCGTACCAACTTAAATCTCGCGTTGGCTGCATTTTTTATAGCAAACTATCCTTTTGAAGCTACAGTTTATGTAAAAACAATTCCAGCGCACCCTGGCGAATGTCGATGCAAGCTGTGGAATGTATTTTTTTAACTGTAGTTTCCCATCTATTGGAAGATTACCATGCATTCTCGAATTATTTAGTCTATGGCATGTCACTTTTTACATAGAAAAAAAGTCAGGATCGAAATTTTTGAGCTTGCTATAGTTTGTGCTGATAAAATTTTATAATTTCAAGTAGATTAATTATTATAATTGAATATAATTAATTAATATCAGTAAAATAAAGCATGAATTACTGTTATAACATAAAATTTAGGAACAAGAAATACCGGAGAATTAATAGTATATTACACACCTAGGGAAGTAAAGTAAGAAATGTCTCAGATCACATGTAATTGTTGTCCGAGGCGAAGCCGAGGTCAACAAACATGTGATCTGAGGCTTTCTTATTTACTTCCCGTGGAGTGTATACTATTTTTTTGTCCGACGAAGGCGGAAAGCGGCAACTTTGTTTAGCGCAGCGGGACGAAAGTTGCCACTTTCCGCCCGAGGGCAAAAAATAAAATTTTGTAACCTCAAAATACCGTTCTGCTTACAGTAAACACAGTCGGTAGTCTGGCGCTCCGTTTACAACGGATTTGAACGGAACTTGGCGCCAGATTCTACCAAATCTGTGAATCTGTCAATTTTTTTGATTTTTATGACTAAATTTTTATAAAAAATTTTTAATTAAATTAAAAAAAAAATACAAATTATTGATTTTTTTTTAAAAACAAAAATGTCAGACATGTCAGCTGATTTCAGTATTATCGACTATCGGTAAAGTTTGAAACTATAATAACCTTAAAATTAGTAACTGCATAATAATAATAATCACTGTACATAACATATATGTGTTTATGTTTATGATTTGACGAATTGCGGACAAGCAAAAATTTTGTAGATAAAAAAAAAACTAAATATAAGTTTAATTAATTAATTATTATTATTGTACTGTATTAATCTTAAGGTAAATAATTGTAAAAAAAAATAATGAGTGACACCACTTTGCCATTTGAATTAGTAATTTGCAAATCTGAAATAGATTATGAGGTAAGAGGGTTATGTTTTAATATGTTTTTAAATTAATTTTTTTATTGAAAAAAATGATGTCAAAAAATTTTTAAAAACTATAAAAAAATTTTTTTATTTATTGAAAATTAATTAAGTAGATATTTAAAAATTAAAACATTTTTTTTTACAAATAAATTATGGCAAAAAAAATATTGACAAGTAGAAATTAAAAGAAATTATAAATTCAATTTTTTTTAATTAATTTTTCATTAAAAATTTGTTAATTACAATTTAAAAAATTATCATGTGACTGTTAATTTTATAATTTTTTTATGAAAAAAATTAAAAGAAATTTGACGTAGAAAATTAAAAAAAAAGTGCAATTTTTTGGAAACTAATTTTTTTATTTAATGAAAATTAATTAAGTATATATTTATAAAGTTTTAAAATTTTTTTTACTAATAAATTATGGCAAAAAAATATTGACAAGTGGAAATTTTAATAAACTATAAATTCAATTTTTTAAAATTAATTTTTCATAAATTTGATGAATAAAATAAAAAAATTATTTGACTTAATTTTATAATTTTTTTATTGAAAAAAATTAAAAGAAATTTGACTTGTAGAAAATTAAAAAAAAAAAATGCAATTTTTTGAAAAATATTTTTTTATTTAATGAAAATTAATTAAGTAGATATTTAGAAATTAAAATTTTTTTTACAAATAAATTATGGCAAAAAAATATTGACAAGTAAAACTTAAAAAAAAATGTAAATTCAATTTTTTAAAATTAATTTTTTATAAAAAATTAAAAAATTATAATGTGACTTAATTTTATATTTTAAAATTATAAATCATTAATTTTTTTATTGAAAAAAATTAAAAGAAAATATTTGACATGTAGAAAATTATAAAAATTGTTAATTGCAGTTTTTAAAAAAAATATTTTTTTATTTAATGAAAATTAATTAAGTAGATATTTAGAAATTAAAATTTTTTTTACAAATAAATTATGGCAAAAAAATATTGACAAGTAAAACTTAAAAAAAAATGTAAATTCAATTTTTTAAAATTAATTTTTTATAAAAAATTAAAAAATTATAATGTGACTTAATTTTATATTTAAAAATTATAAATTATTAATTTTTTTATTGAAAAAAATTAAAAGAAAATATTTGACATGTAGAAAATTATAAAAATTGTTAATTGCAGTTTTTTAAAAAAATATTTTTTTATTTAATGAAAATTAATTAAGTAGATATTTAGAAATTAAAATTTTTTTTTACAAATAAATTATGGCAAAAAAATATTGACAAGTAAAACTTAAAAAAAAATGTAAATTCAATTTTTTAAAATTAATTTTTCATAACAAAATTATCATGTGATTGTTAATTTTATAATATTTTTATTGAAAAAAATTAAAATAAAAGATTTAAACGGTAGAAAATTATAAAAAATGTTAATTGCAATTAAAAAAAAATTTTTTTTTATTTTAAATTTTTATTAATTAATTTTCAGAATGAAAATGAGAACCCGATAGTGGATGATAACAACCGTCACGACTCGCTAGCCGAGCTGCCGATTGATATCGAAGAAATAAAAATAGAGGAGCCAGATTTTTCAACAATTTCCAAAAAAAAGCCTCGCAAGCGTAAAGCGAAAGCAGAGTTAAAGCCAAAATCGCGTCGGAAAGTTTCCCGAAGGAAGCCGAAGGCCGAGAACGAGCGACCTTACGCATGTACCACTTGTTCCAGCTCGTTCCGAGAAAAGTGGAGCCTGAACCGGCACATTAAGAACCACGAAGCTAAAACATTTATCTGCGACATATGTGCCGCAAAATTCGGGCGGAAGGGCCACCTGGAGGGCCACATGAAGATCCACACGGGCGAGAAGCCGTACGGCTGCTCAGTTTGTCCGGAGAAGTTCCGCAAGAGGACGACCTTGAACCAGCACATGAGGATCCACACTGGAGAGAAGCCCTTTCAGTGCGACGTTTGTTCAACCCGGTTCCGGCAAAAGGGCCAGGTGACAGTCCACATGCGGATCCACACCGGGGAAAAGCCCTACACTTGCAGTGTCTGTTCCGCCAAGTTCCGGGAACGGGGCACTTTGTCCAGCCACATGCTTGTTCACACCGGGGAAAAACCGTACGCTTGTCAGTTGTGTCCGATGAAGTTCCGGGAGAAGAATCATTTAAAGTCGCACATTCTTATCCACACTGGAGAAAAGCCGTACGGCTGCAATATCTGCTCCTCTAAATTTAGACAAAAGTGCACGCTTGTCAAACACCTGAGGATCCACAAAGGAGGAAAGCTTCACACTTGTTCTGTCTGTTCGACTATTTTTCCTAAAAAAGCTACGCTTGCTA
The DNA here is from genome assembly GCF_020080835.1 of Cotesia glomerata. Lineage (NCBI taxonomy): Eukaryota > Metazoa > Arthropoda > Insecta > Hymenoptera > Braconidae > Cotesia > Cotesia glomerata. Next base: position 26,671,705 of record NC_058162.1, read on the forward strand.
AACACATGCTCACTCACACTCCCGATGAACTTTTGATGTTTGAGATGTAAAATTAGTTTTTGTATCTAAGTAGAATTTTTTATATTTTATTATTATGGTAATTGTAATAAATTTATTTATTAATGTTACTTTTTTTTTATTTTTGTATCTGAATAATTAGCAGAAATTATTAATTTAAAATTAGCTGTCAGCTGATCATTTTTTATTTTTTTTTTTTTTTTAATAAAAAAATTGATTTTTTATTTTTTACATCTCGAATTTTTTGACATAAAATTTTTGATAAATTTAAAAAAATTTTTTTTTTCATTTTTAAAATTATTTTTTGTATCTAAGAATTTTTTATATTTTATTATTTTGGTTATTATAATAAATTTATTTATTAATGTTACTTTTTTTTATTTTTATATCAGAATTATTAATTTAAAATTAGCTGTCGGCTGATCATTTTTTATTTTTTGTTAACAAAAAAATTATTTTTTAAAAATTGATTTTTAATTTTTTGACATATTTTTTTTGTTCCAAAAATTTTTAAAATATCTGAAAAATTTTTATAAAAAATTTTGAATTTTAAGAAAATATTATTTTACAATTTTAACAAAAATTGAATTTTTTATTTTTTTTTTAAATTTCTACTTGTCTGGAATTTTTTTATTTTTTTTTTATTTTATAATTGCAGATGACCCGTCGATAAAATGAAACACTTCTTCAGTATTATTAATGTATATAAGTGCGTGCAATGCAGTGTTTATGTCTGAGAATATCTAGAGCATTGATTGTAATAACTAAAAAATAGAAAAAAAAATTCTTGACGTTTTTATAAAATAGTAAAAAAGTAAATTAATAATTTTTAAAAATGGATAAAAATTATTCACTTGAAAAAATTATTGTTAAAGTTGAAAAAGATGAAGAGGTAAGGTTAAGTTTTTGAAATTATTTTTTTATTATTTATCTGAGAAATTAATAATAATAAACTTCTGTTTCAGGATTTTCAAGAGGATCAATCAATTTTTAATTATGAAGATTATAATTTCGGTGAAGATTATCCTGTAGATATTGAGGATATTAAATTAGAAAAACCTGGTAAGAATTTCAAACATTTTATTTACTTATTTTAGGCTCTGAAAATTTTTATAATTTTTTTTTATTGAAAAAATCATGACAAAAAAAAAATTTGACAAACCATAAGTGCAATTTTTTATGAATATTTTTTAGTTCTTATTTAATAAGAGAAAAAAAAATCAAAAAAATTCTATACTTTTAGGAATTGTAATTTTTTGTTTTATTAAATCTTTATTAATTTTTCAGAAAAAATAAAAAAATTTTCAAGTGTGCTAATTTGTGTCAAAAAAAAAAATTTTCAAATTTTATAAAATAAAGTTGAATTTTTTTTTAATTTCTAATTATATTTAAATATTCCAGATATTCCCGATGTTACACTCATCAAGAGCTTTCATTTGAGTATCCACATCAATTTTTCATATATTTATATATTTTATACATATTATAAATTTATACATATTTTATGTATATTATACATATATATAAAATATATAAATATATGGAAAATTGATGTGGGTTCTCAAATGAAAGGTCTTGATGAGTGTAACATCAGGATGAGCTTATATTTTCAAAAATGTCAACAGTTATCAAGATACCAGGTCATTTCTTAATTATTGACAATTTTCAAGATATAAACTCATTTTGATGTTACACTCATCAAGAGCTTTCATTTGAGTACCCACATGCATTTTCATATATTTTTCACACATACATATATATAAAATATATAAATATATGAAAAATTGATGTGGGTACTCAAATGAAAGGTCTTGATGAGTGTAACAGGAGGATGAGCTTATATCTTTAAAAATATCAATAGTTCAAAAGATATAAGGTCATTTCTTAATTATTGACAATTTTCAAGATATAAACTCATTTTGATGTTACACTCATCAAGAGCTTTCATTTGAATACCCACATGCATTTTCATATATTTTTCATATATACATTAGGGTGGCCCAAAAAAACCGACTATTTTTTTTTTTTGAGTCTCGAGTGAAAAAATGTTAGTTTTTGATGTTTTAAGAGCCCTCTCCAAAAGACAGCTCAAAAAAAAATTTTTACGAGGTCACTCCAAATTTTTTAAAATTTCAAAAATCGTCAAAAATCGAATTTTTTTTTTTTTTTAATTTTTTTTCTCGTAACGGTATAATTTTATAGACTAAAAAAAAAATGAGATTCTGAAAATTTCAGTTCAAAATTTAAATTTTGAAAGGTTGCTCATAATTTTTTTCAATTTATTAGTACATTAGTTTAGATTTTTTCGAGCGACCTTTTACTATTTAAATTAAAATTCCATGAATTTTTTTTTTTTTATTTAGTACCATAATCAATAAAAATACATCACGAGATGAACTAAAAATCAAGCACAATATAGAAAAAATAATTTTTTTTAATTTAATAATTTTATTTAATAAACTTCCAAGCGTGAATTCGAATCCCAAGCTGGTCTGAGAAACCAGCTTGGTTGAGATTTGACCCTTGCCGCGTAGGTTGAGATTTTTACAAACCAAAAAAACCCCACCGTACCACTCCCAACAGTTAAAGTCGGCGATGTGACTAATTAAAGAAAAATAAAAAAATTATGAGCGACCTTTCGAAATTTAAATTTTGAACTGAAATTTTCAGAATCTCATATCTTTTTAGTCTATAAAATTATACCGTAACGAGAAAAAAATTAAAAAGTTCGATTTTTGACGATTTTTGAAATTTTAAAAAATTTGGAGTGACCTCTGAAAAATTTTTTTTTAAGCTGTCTCTTGGAGAGGGCTCTTAAAACATCAAAAACTAACATTTTTTCACTCGAGACTAAAAAAAAAAAAATAGTCGGTTTTTTTGAGCCACCCTAATATACATATATATAAAATATATAAATATATGAAAAATTGATGTGGGTACTCAAATGAAAGGTCTTGATGAGTGTAACATAAGGATGATCTTATATCTTTAAAAATATCAATAGTTCACAAGATATAAGGTCATTTCTTAATTATTAACAATTTTCAAGATATAAACTCATTTTGATGTTACACTTATCAAGAGCTTTCATTTGAGTACCCACATGCATTTTCATATATTTTTCATATATACATATACATAAAATATATAAATATATGAAAAATTGATGTGGGTACTCAAATGAAAGGTCTTGATTAGTGTAACATCAGGATGAGTTTATATCTTTGAAAGTGTCAATCGCTATTAGGATAAAGAGTCATTTCTTAAATATTGACAATTTTCAAGATATAAACTCATTTTGATGTTACACTTATCAAGAGCTTTCATTTGAGTACCCACATGCATTTTCATATATTTTTCATATATACATATATATAAAATATATAAATATATGAAAAATTGATGTGGGTACTCAAATGAAAGGTTTTGATGAGTGTAACATAAGGATGATCTTATATCTTTAAAAATATCAATAGTTCACAAGATATAAGATCATTTCTTAATTATTAAAAATTTTCAAGATATAAACTCATTTTGATGTTACACTTATCAAGAGCTTTCATTTGAGTACCCACATGCATTTTCATATATTTTTCATATATACATATATATAAAATATATAAATATATGAAAAATTGATGTGGGTACTCAAATGAAAGGTTTTGATGAGTGTAACATAAGGATGATCTTATATCTTTAAAAATATCAATAGTTCACAAGATATAAGATCATTTCTTAATTATTAAAAATTTTCAAGATATAAACTCATTTTGATGTTACACTTATCAAGAGCTTTCATTTGAGTACCCACATGCATTTTCATATATTTTTCATATATACATATATATAAAATATATAAATATATGAAAAATTGATGTGGGTACTCAAATGAAAGGTTTTGATGAGTGTAACATAAGGATGATCTTATATCTTTAAAAATATCAATAGTTCACAAGATATAAGATCATTTCTTAATTATTAAAAATTTTCAAGATATAAACTCATTTTGATGTTACACTTATCAAGAGCTTTCATTTGAGTACCCACATGCATTTTCATATATTTTTCATATATACATATATATAAAATATATAAATATATGAAAAATTGATGTGGGTACTCAAATGAAAGGTTTTGATGAGTGTAACATAAGGATGATCTTATATCTTTAAAAATATCAATAGTTCACAAGATATAAGATCATTTCTTAATTATTAAAAATTTTCAAGATATAAACTCATTTTGATGTTACACTTATCAAGAGCTTTCATTTGAGTACCCACATGCATTTTCATATATTTTTCATATATACATATATATAAAATATATAAATATATGAAAAAATTGATGTGGGTACTCAAATGAAAGGTTTTGATGAGTGTAACATAAGGATGATCTTATATCTTTAAAAATATCAATAGTTCACAAGATATAAGATCATTTCTTAATTATTAAAAATTTTCAAGATATAAACTCATTTTGATGTTACACTTATCAAGAGCTTTCATTTGAGTACCCACATGCATTTTCATATATTTTTCATATATACATATATATAAAATATATAAATATATGAAAAATTGATGTGGGTACTCAAATGAAAGGTCTTGATGAGTGTAACATGAGGATGATCTTATATCTTTAAAAATATCAATAGTTCACAAGATATAAGGTCATTTCTTAATTATTGACATTTTTCCAGATATAAACTCATTTTTTAATTATTTATAGAGCATTTTCAAATGCAGTCTAAATATTTATCATCATAACTCCAGATCAAGACTTTTTTAACGATATCAAATTTAACTATAAGAACCCAATTTTATCATAAGACTGTCCTGGAAACAAAATTCCTGTTATTCTCTTAATAATATAGATCATATTTAAATATTACAGATGATTTTCAAGATGAACTAAAAGAATCAAAAGTCCAAATAAAAAGATCCAAAAAATACGAGTGTGATTATTGCAAGTATAAATTTTCTCATAAAAGCGCAATACTGGTTCACATCAACAAACATATGACGACAAAATACAGATGTGAGATCTGTTCAAAAAGTTACATCACAAAAGAGGGCCTGACCCTTCACACAGCTCGGCATACAGGCGACATGCCCTACGAGTGTGAAATTTGTGCTTCTAAATTCGGGGTCAAATTTACTTACGACAATCACATGCGAATCCACAACGGCGAAAAGCCCTTCGCTTGTAACGTTTGTCCCTCGAAGTTCCGCGAAAAAAGCCAGCTGGCCGTTCACCAGCGGATTCACTCAGGTGACAAGCCCTATACTTGTCACATTTGCTCAGCGAAGTTTCGTCACAATCCGAGCTTGAAGCGTCACATTAGAATTCACACCGGCGAGCGGCCTTTCAGTTGCGAAGAATGCTCCGCGAAATTCCGGGACCCTAGTTCGCTAAAGAGCCACAAGCTAGTTCACACTGGAGAAAAAAGAAAAAAAAAAAAAAAAAGAGAAAAACGGTATTCTTGTGAAATTTGCTCCTACAAATTTAGAGAAAATTACTTCTTGAAAATTCACATGCGCAGACATACTGGAGAGCGGCCTTTTGCTTGTCAAGTTTGTTCCTCGAAATTTAAAGTTAAGGGCTCGTTGAACAGGCACATGAAGACTCATCAGAAGAGATGTAAGGAACAAAATTTGTGACATCTGTTGAATGAAATTTTTGTTTTTTAAACCTTCAGAGATAAGGTAAAAGCGCCAATTATAAACAAGGGTCTAAATATTGACACCCTTAATTATTTTTAAATATATTTAGTAATCTGTAATAAGAATAACTATCATACAAATTTTTATTAAGTTCTAATTAATTAAAAAATTTAAAAAAAGTACTGTCAGTTAACATTAAATATTAATTATTAAAAAATAAAGTTAGCGCCAGTAAAAACCAGCTTACGAACGGTTATTTTCTTAACAACTTTGATTAGAAAAGCATTTTTTTTAAATGCCGAGTTTAAATTCATTTCTTCATCTAATAATATCATCCTTTTTTTTTTTAATTAACAATATATGAAAAATTAATAAAATTGAATAATCGAAATTAATTGTATGCTTTAAAATATTTAAATAATGGGTGTCAATAACTAGTTGATAATTTTTAAGTTGAATCTCATATTGACAGCCATTCGACAGCGCTATCACGCCTTTTTTTGACTTTAATCTAAAAAATTAACTGCAAGAGTTTGAACTCTTCTGATTGAATAAATTTTTTTTAAATTAATTTTTATATTTTTAAAAGTAATTAATCATTTATGGAAATTGTTATTAATAAACTTTAATAAAATCGATTATTCAATTAGATGAAACCCCCAATTATCGACAGGGGTCTAAATATTGACACCCTTAATTATTTTTAAATATATTTAGTAATCTGTAATAAGAATAACTATCATATAAATTTTTATTAAATTCTAATTAATTAAAAAATTGAAAAAAATTACTGTCAGTTCTAAATATTAAATATTAATTATTAAAAAAAAATAAAAGCATCAGTTGATCAAACCTTACGAACGTTTATTTTCTTAACAACTTTGATTAGAAAAGCATTTTTTTTAAATTCCGAGTTTAAATTCATTTCTTCATCTAATAATATCATCTTTTTTTTTTTTTAATTAACAATAGATGAAAAATTTATAAAATTGAATAATCGAAATTAATTGTATGCTTTAAAATATTTAAATAATGGGTGTCAATAACTAGTTGATAATTTTTAAGTTGAATCTCATATTGACAGCCATTCGACAGCGCTATCACGCCTTTTTTTGACTTTAATCCAAAAAATTAACTGTAAGAGTTTGAACTCTTCTGATTAAATAAATTATTTTTAAATAAATTTTTATATTTTTAAAAGTAATCAATCATTTATGGAAATTATTATTAATAAACTTTAATAAAATTGATTACTTAATAATAAGTTTGGATAAATAAGAATAAGCAGATGATTGTAGGCATGCTTAGTATAGGTGTCAATAATTGGGGCGAAGGTATGTCAATAATTAGATCAATCAGTTTTTTAAACTGCCAATAATTGGTGTCTCCGAATAATCTATTTAATTATTTAAAATTAATTAGTAAATATCAGTGATTATCATTTTAAAAAATTTGATTAGTAAAAACATTACTTGAGACATTACCACAAACAAAATTCATCGATATTGATATTTGATTGCTTAAAAAAAATCAAATCATAAATTTGTCTTTAATAGAGTCAATAATTGGGGCATTTACCTTACCTTTAATTTTTGCTTTGAAGATATTTTGAAAATTTGGAGAATTTTTTTTTTTTTTAATTTTTCCATTTGATTTTTTGAAAATATTTTTTCTAATTTAATAAATTAAGCACAATATAAAAATCAAAAATTTCGGATAACTTTATTATTATTATTTTTTAAATAAAAATTAATTCAGCAAATATTTAATTATTTAAAGAATTTTGGTGACAAATTATTGCAAAAAAAAATAAATTCAATTTTTTATAAATTTTTTTGTTAAATAAATTAAAAAAATGATCAAGTGATTGCTAACTTTAATACCATAATTTTAAATCCAAGATTGTAAATAAATATTTTGCACATATTTATATTTAATAAAATTATAATACTGTAAATTGAAATAATTATTTAGGTATAATATAATTTTTTATTTTTAATTAATTTACTAATTTTTGTGACATAAATTATAAAAAAAATTAAAATTTTTAAAAATAAAAATTGCAATTTTTTTTAAATATTTTTTTTTTATAATTGTAACAAAAATTGCATTTTCTATTTTTTTTAATTTCTACTTGTCAATTTTTTTTTGCCATAAATTTTTAAAATTAATAAAAATCTGCTAAATTAATTTTCATAATTAAGAGTCACTAGACTGAAGAATTTTTTTTTTATTTTAATTGCAGATGACCCGTCGATAAAGTGAAACACTTCTTCAGTATTATTAATGTATAATTGCGTGCAATACAGTGTTTATGTCTGAGAATATCTAGAGCATTGATTGTAATAATTAAAAAATAGAAAAAAAATTTTTTTGACGTTTTTATAAAATAGTAAAAAAGTAAATTAATAATTTTTAAAAATGGATAAAAATTATTCACTTGAAAAAGTTATTGTTAAAGTTGAAAAAGATGAAGAGGTAAGGTTAAGTTTTTGAAATTATTTTTTTATTATTTATCTGAGAAATTAATAATAATAAATTTCTGTTTCAGGATTTTCAAGAGGATCAATCAGTTTTTAATTGTGAAGAACATAATTTAGGTCAAGATTATCCTGTTGATGTTGAGGATATTAAAATAGAAGAACCTGGTAAGAATTTCAATTGTAACTAAAGTAAAAGACCCAATACCTTAACGATTTGACAATTATTATTTTATATTTTATCTCGTATTCAATCAAATTAAACAAACTTTTCTTTATTAGAAACCTCAATCTTTTTTTTTTTACATAATAAAATATAAATGAAACTTTAAATTACATTGGAAATATTGAAAAAAAATGTTAATAATGTCAATAGTCTTAGATTTCTGACTTATCAAGGTCTCTTAATGGTTTTGCTAAGAAATCACTCGATGATCTTAAGCTCATAGAAACCTAATGGAAACATTTTTCACTAAAACTTTTTTTTTATGTATTAATACAAATACTAAGAATTCGATGCAATTAATTGATAATACAAAATAGACCCTATTGTTGTTTAAAATTTACTGTTCGTCTATTGGTACACCCGAAATGAGCTAATACCCAGTATCGGAACAGTCAGCCATATATTGATATTATTTATTGACATTTACGATATATACTGTGTTGATTGTTTACATCAAGCACAACAACAAAAATTTTTAGATAGATAGATAGATAGATATTTATTTGTCCTTAGAGCCGAAGCTCCCTTAAGGCCATCAATAAGCAATACATTTTATATATATATATATATATATATATGTCGGAGAATAAAGTACAGCGAAGTATTTTCTGTCAAAGTGATGAGAATATTCTTTAGGATATTTCTATTTTTAGTAATTTTAAGAAATGTACTATTACTTTAATATTTTGTAAAATAAGTTTTAACGAAATTGTTTTATTGCGGTAGGCTTAGGCCTAGGTAGGCACATGGTGGTCAACGTAGTCGGGATCCCAGGACGATAGAGGTATCATAAAATTAATATGGAAAAGAGAAATATGCAGCAGGCAGACTATTTGAGAATAGTTGGGGAAAAGACAGTCTTGATTTGGAATTGAGATTGAACGGACGTCCTGGTGATCGCGAATTCGTTATTTCCTTAGTCTCGGTCTATCGCAAGATATTTATAATTTTGTTAGCATTCTAAGTTAAATTAATCTTGTACGAGTTTACCTACTCATTCTTGATAATTGATCTTATTGTAATTGGGAATATTAATTAATTGTAATAATAAAAATGGGTAAATCACAAAATGCTGAACCTCTAACAAAAGATCCTGCCTCTCCGACATATATATATATATATATATATATATATATATATATATATATATTTATTTATTTATTTTTATTTATTTATTGCCAGGATAATATACATACATACATACATATAATACTCAAAATACACATATATAGTATGCACCTATAGAGATGAAAATTAATCATCTGTGCATAGGCCTGGTTTAGTTTTAACTTAAGTATATTATATTTATAATTATGTCCTGTTTTTAATTTAATATATATATAAATATATATATATTAGGGTGGCACAAAAAAACCGACTATTTTTATTTTTTGAGTCCCAAGTGAAAAAATGTTAGTATTTGATGTTTTAAGAGCCCTCACCAAAGGACAACTTAAAAAAAAATTTTTAAGAGGTCACTCCAAATTTTTTAAAATTTCAAAAATCGTCAAAAATCGAATTTTTTTTTTTTTTAATTTTTTTTCTCGTTACGGTATAATTTTATAGACTAAAAAAAAAATAAGTTTCTGAAAGTTTCAGTTCAAAATTTAAATTTTGAAAGGTCGCTCATAATATTTTTTTTTTTTCTTTAATTAGTCATATCGCCGACTTTAAGTGTTGGGAGTGGTACGTTGGGGTCCTTTTGGTTTGAAAAAATCTTAACCTACGCGGCAAGGTCAAATTTCAACCAAGCTGGTTTCTAAGACCAGCTTGGGATTCGAACCCACGCCTGGCAGTTGATTAAATAAAATTATTAAATTAAAAAAAATTATATTTTCTATGTTGTGCTTGATTTTTAGTTCATCTCGTGATGTATTTTTATCGATTATTGTACTAAATAAAAAAAAAAAAATGCATGGAATTTTAATTTGAATAGTAAAAGGTCGCTCGAAAAAATCTAAACTAATGCACTAATAAATTGAAAAAAATTATGAGCGACTTTTCAAAATTCAAATTTTGAACTGAAATTTTCAGAAACTTGTTTTTTTTTAGTCTATAAAATTATCCCGTAACGAGAAAAAAAATTAAAAAAAAAAAAAATTCGATTTTTGACGATTTTTGAAATTTAAAAAAATTTGGAGCGACATCTTAAAAATTTTTTTTTAAGCTGTCCTCTGGAGAGAGCTCTTAAAACATCAAAAACTAACATTTTTTCACTCGAGACAAAAAAAAAAACCGACTATTTTTTTCATAATTTAGCCATAATTTATAGCTAAATTTGTCATTAAAGACAAATTTGGGAACTGGGGAAATAAAGGATAAAGGGGGGAGGAGGGACCTTACTCAGTAGGAATTTTTCGGTAACCGAAAAAATAATTCAGACAGCCCAGACCGGGACTCGAACCCGGATCATTTGGTTACGCCCCAAAGGCTCTACCAGTTAAGCTATCCGAGACATTGTCCGTAACTACCATTCCGTCACCTAATATATAAATTTAATAAATTTACAGTAGTTAGTTAGTAAATTTATAAACACTTTGAGACACTTTGAAACAGAAATTATAATTAATTAAACAAATATAATAATGATTTTAATTGTCATTAGCCAGAAAAAATTAAAAAGATGCATTTTGAAATTCAGGAAGATTATCAACAGTTGTGAAATAACATTTAATACAGAAAGTAATTTTATTATAAAAATTGTTTCAAATATTCGTAAATTTTAACTTGAAGAAAAAAAGCAAATTTCTGTTTTGAAATTTTCTTTTTTACATAAGTGTCGTCAAGTATAATCTCGAATCGTTTATTTTTTTTTTTTTGGATTTTTAGTAAAAATTTATTTGATTTTTTAATATTAAATAATTATTGTTAGTTTCACTATGCATACATGTCATTTGAGTTCTGAATTAACTGGTTAATTTTTTATAGGTAGTAGTAGGATGCCGAAAGTTAAGTCGAAGATAACATTTTATAAATTAGTTTTATAAATTCAGAAAAATTCACATACAGTATTATGATTTGTTAATTAATTATTTAATTAATCCAGCTTACGAAAAGCGGACTCTTTAGATTAAAAAAATTAGTTTTATTTATCGTTCCGGTATTGGGTCAACCATATTCCGGTATTGGGACTAGGCATTTAAGGTGTTCCGATACTGGGTCTTTTAGACTTTTTCAAAAAACATGTTTTTTTTTAATATTAAATTCGACAAAATTGATAAATTTAATTATTTTCGTGTAACTACATGTTTATTCTATATGATTGGATGAATTATTATTACTAATGAACCATTTGAATATTTTCTAAGTAATAAAAACCAGTCATGTACCCTTCGTCGTTCCGGTATTGGGTCTTTTACCTTATATTATACTTTAAAAATTTTTATTATTCACTTCACAAAAAAATTATTAAAAAAAAAATGTAAAAATTGTTTGACTTTTATGAACTGTAATTTTTTTTAAATTAAATTATCTTGTTTGTTATGATATTAATAAATTTTTATTGACAGGTATTAAACACGAAAATGAAGAGAATCCTCAGTATAATCCGTTGTTAATTCGAAAAAATTTCCAACCACCTATGGTAACTATTAAAACACGTGAAATAAATTTCGAAACAGTTTACGTTGAAGATACAAATCCTATTTTTGATAAAGGTATTTATTATATTGATACTCACGTTTTAAAATTTCATAATTTATATTTAAAAAATTTTAGGATCGATAGTTGAATTTTAATGAAAATTAAGTTAGCCGAGATCCGAAAATTTTTAGAATTTTTTTTATTGAAAAAATTATTACAAAAAAAAAATTGCATTTTTAAAAAACTATAAGTGCAGTTTTTAATAAATATTTTTTGTTATAATTTAATTAATAAAAAAATATCGAAAAATTAAAAACGTCGCACGGAAAAAAGTTAACTGTAATCTTCACTCGGACTCCAGTTAATTTTTATAGTTTCAAACAGTAAAGCGGACATCGGGGTGGCAAAAATATAAATATTATAGAACTTAAGGTAGTACGGTTATGAAAGCAATAATTTAAGAAATCCTCGAAACTTAGAATATAAGTCATTAAATACATAATACATATGCTGTTAAAATTTGAAGACGATTTACCGTACCTAGCTTGAGATAATTGCAATTGAAAATGACATTTTTGTACATGTAACATAGGAGAAGCGTGGGAAAATGACAGTATTTTTAATTTTTTCCATCGAAGGAATTTCACGACTTTATCGAAAAACTAGTAGATTGAAGAATATGATATTTCGAACAATTAAAAAAAAAATGAAAATTATTTACCGTGTAGTTTTCGAGATTAATTAAAATAAATTTCACTTTTAGAGGATTATTTTTAGGAGAGGGGGTACGAAAAACAGCCGCTAGTCACTGAAACCGTAGTGTGTGTGTATATGTATAGAGAATATAGTAGTCGACGAGTACAGTAACGTTAAAAAATCTTAACCTACAACCTTAGCTCTGTCGATACGTATAACATGGATAGTGAGCCAAAATTTTTTATCTGAATTGTCGCGGAGGTACTACCTTAATGTAGAAAGTATAAAAGCCACAATTTATAATTTAATATCCAAAATAAGTGATTAGTAGCTGTCACTATAGTAAATAACGACTCTTTCATCTTAAAAAATTACAGTTTCAAAAAGTAAAAATTCCCATTTCAATATATAGTCGATATTATGAGGAGAAGGGGAACTCAGATGAAAGAGAAGGGGGTCTCACTCTGGGAGAATTTAACATTTGAAACAGTAAAAATTATACTTTTAAAATATACATTTTACCAGTCCAAGCAAGTCAATAATTAGTTTGATTTTTAGCGTTGCGCTTAAAATTTACCATTTTACTTTGTAAATATTGACGTTGCTTATATTAGAAATTTACTAACTTTATTTTATACTTTTTACATATCATAAGATCATTTTTTAGGTACGAAATGATAAATATCAAAGTCTGAATTCTTAATTATTATACTTTAACATTTTAGACATTTACATAGCGAATATTTCTGTTTGATAAAGTATTTTCTTCCATGTAAAGAGTAAATTGTAACGTTTAAATGGTAAAAATTATATAGTGAATAGTAAAATCAGGATTTTACTGTTTGAAATGGTAATTTTTAGCAGTTGATCATTACTTATTATAAATCGACTGTTAATATTACAGTTTACTTTTTTCCGTGTACAGCGTTGGATAATAAGATTAACCAAATCAAGAAACTAATTTATGAAGGAAATTTAAGGAAAGACACACTGAAAAAAGTAAACTGTAATATTCACTCGGATTCCGGTTAATTTTTATAGTTTCAAACAGTAAAGCGGACATCGGGGTGGCAAAAATATAAATATTACAGAACTTAATGTAGAAAGTATAAAAGCCACAATTTATAATTTAATATCCAAAATAAGTGATTAGTAGCTGTCACTATAGTAAATAACGACTCTTTCATCTTAAAAAATTACAGTTTCAAACAGTAAAAATTGTCATTTCAATATATAGTCCATATTATGAGAAGGGGAACTCAGTTGAAAGAGAAGGGGGTCTCACTCTGGGAGAATTTAAAATTTGAAACAGTAAAAATTATACTTTTAAAATATACATTTTACCAGTCCAAGCAAGTCAATAATTACAGTTTGATTTTTAGCGTTGCGTTTAAAATTTACCATTTTACTTTGTAAATATTGACCGTTGCTTGTATTAGAAATTTACTAACTTTATTTTATACTTTTTACATATCATAAGATCATTTTTTAGGTTCGAAATGATAAATATCAAAATCTGAATTTTTAATTATTATACTCTAACATTTTAGACATTTACATAGCGAATATTTCTGTTTGAAAAAGTATTTTCTTCTATGTAAAGAGTAAATTGTAACGTTTAAATGGTAAAAATTATATAGTTAATAGTAAAATCAGGATTTTACTGTTTGAAATGGTAATTTTTAGCAGTTGATCATTACTTATTATAAATCGACTGTTAATATTACAGTTTACTTTTTTCCGTGTACAGCGTTGGATAATAAGATTAACCAAATCAAGAAACTAATTTATGAAGGAAATTTAAGGAAAGACACACTGAAAAAAGTAAACTGTAATATTCACTCGGATTCCGGTTAATTTTTATAGTTTCAAACAGTAAAGCGGACATCGGGGTGGCAAAAATATAAATATTACAGAACTTAATGTAGAAAGTATAAAAGCCACAATTTATAATTTAATATCCAAAATAAGTGATTAGTAGCTGTCACTATAGTAAATAACGACTCTTTCATCTTAAAAAATTACAGTTTCAAACAGTAAAAATTGTCATTTCAATATATAGTCCATATTATGAGAAGGGGAACTCAGTTGAAAGAGAAGGGGGTCTCACTCTGGGAGAATTTAAAATTTGAAACAGTAAAAATTATACTTTTAAAATATACATTTTACCAGTCCAAGCAAGTCAATAATTAGTTTGATTTTTAGCGTTGCGCTTAAAATTTACCATTTTACTTTGTAAATATTGACGTTGCTTATATTAGAAATTTACTAACTTTATTTTATACTTTTTACATATCATAAGATCATTTTTTAGGTACGAAATGATAAATATCAAAGTCTGAATTCTTAATTATTATACTTTAACATTTTAGACATTTACATATCGAATATTACTGTTTGAAATAGTATTTTCTTCCATGTAAAGAGTAAATTGTAATGTTTAAATTGTAAATATTATAAAGTGAATAGTAAAATCAGGATTTTACTGTTTTAAATGGTAATTTTTAGCAGTTGATCATTACTTATTATAAATCGACTGTTATTTATTACAGTTCACTTTTTTCCGTGCGGCTAACTTTCGTATTATGGAATTTTAATATTTATAAAATTGAATTTAAAAATTATTAAATAAAGTGCATAATATTCTTATGATACTTTAATAAAAAAATTAGAAAATAATTTTTTTTTTTAATCAAATTGTAGCTAAAAAAATTATTTATAAAATTAAAAATTTTCTTAAAGAACTCAATATTACAATAATTCATTTAAAAAAAAAAAAAAAAAAATTTTGTGTGGTTTCATAAACCCACGATGCAAGTGAAACTTTTTTTGTCTTTTTATTTCTAAAGAACATTTAATCTTAAGGCATCTTAACGATAATGTAAATTTTTTTATTCACTTTATTGCGATGGATAACAATATAGCCAGTGAATTAAATAAACCGGTCAACGAGAGAAAAACCAAGAACAGTGCGAAAGAACCCGCCGATGAAATAACTTTACGCCGTAGGAGACTAAATGCTGAGAGAGTTCGCGCTTATAGAAAAAGGAAAAAGGCTCTCGGTGAGTTAGTTTAATTTTTATAGTGAATTTAATAATGAAAATGAAGTTAGCTGACATTTAAAAATTTTTAGAAATTTTTTATTGAAAGAATTTCAATTAAAAAATTAAAAAAAAAATAATTCACATTTAAAAAACTTGAAAAACTATAAGTGCAATTTTTTAGAAATATATTTTTAGTTGAAATTTAATTAAAAAAAAAAAATAAAAAATTTTTAGACGTCTGCTAACTTCAGTGATATTATTTTTATTTATGCAGTATTTTAATTTTTATCCGGTTCATTTAATATATTTCATTTTAGTTCATTAGTTTTTTAAAATAAACTATTTTATTTTATTTAGGCCTTAAGTTATCTTCACAAGCCGAACTACATTCTGATTCGCTGGAAAAAGTTGGTAGACTGTCGACAGATGACATGTCGAGTACTAGTACGGATCCAGAGTCGAGTGTTGGATCTAATAAGCTTATGTTTAAAAGTAACGAACCTATATCCGAAAAAATTCTGCATAAAAGGCGACTTAACAGGGAAAGATGCCGCAGATATCGTCAAAGACACAAGCTCTTAGTTCTTAATCCACGTCTATCACCTAAATGATTCTATTAATTGTTTATTCCGTACTCTAATACTCAAATTTGAATTAAGTTTTATAATTTATAACATAAATATTTTCTCTACTATTAATTGTTCAAATTTTAATAATAAAGTTAAGATTAAAAAGACAATTTTAATACCGTAAATTAAATAATTTTTATTTAAATGCCTACAAACCGAAAAAAATTTCACTTGCATCGTAGTTTCAAAAAACTACACAATTTTACTTGTACAATTTTTAAAAAAAAATGTATAATATTATTATTATACAATTTTTGAAAAATCTTTTAACAAATAATTATAGCAAAAATAATTATTTATTTAGTAACTTCTCAAAATTTTTTGGAAGAATTTTTTAAGCATTTACTTGAAAAAAAAAAATTTTAAAATTGTCAAGTGTCTGCTAATTTGTAATTACGACTTTCGTTAAATTGTGCTGCACTTTTTGAACTATTGACGTTTTTAAAGATATAAGCTCATCCCGATGTTACACTCATCAAGAGCTTTCATTTGAGTACCCACATGCATTTTTGATATATTTTTCATACATACATATATATAATATATATAGATATATGAAATATATGAAAAATTGATGTGGGTACTCAAATGAAAGGTCTTGATGAGTGTAACATTGGGATGAGCTTATATCTTTAGAAATGTCAATAGTTGACAAAATACAAGGTCATTTCTTAATTATTGATATTTTTAATGATGTAAGCTCATCTTGATGTTACACTCATCAAGAGCTTTCATTCGAGTACCCACATGCATTTTTGATATATTTTTCATATATACATATATATAATATATATAAATTTATAAAAAATTGATGTGGGTACTCAAATGAAAGGTCTTTATGAGTGTAACATCAGGATGAGCTTATATCGTTAAAAATGTCAACAGATATCAAGATACCAGGTCATTTCTTAGTTAGTTATAAAGATATAAGCTCATCCTGATGTTACACACATCAAGAGCTTTCATTTGAGTACCCACATGCATTTTTGATATATTTTTCATATATACATATATTATAATATATAAAATATATGAAAAATTGATGTGGATACTCAAATGAAAGGTCTTGATGAGTGTAATATCAGGATGAGCTTATATTTTTGAAAATGTCAATAGTTCACAAGATACACAGTCATTTCTTAATTATTGACATTTTTCAAGATGTAAACTCATTTTGATGTTACACTCATCAATACCTTTCATTGGAGTACCCACATGCATTTTTGATATATTTTTCATATATACATATACATATAATATATATAAATATATGAAATATATGAAAAATTGATGTGGGTACTCAAATGAAAGGTCTTGATGAATGTAACATCAGGATGAGTTTATATCTTTAAAAATGTCAATAGTTCACAAGATACAAAGTCATTTTTAATTATGTATGTGGAGATATTTTCGAATGCAGCCTAAATATCATCATAAATTGAGTATTGATAAAAATGAAATGAAACCTTGAAAAGGCACAATTCCAGATCAAGACTTTTTTAACAATACCAAATTTAACTATAAAAACCCAATTTTATCATAAGACTATTCTGGAAACAAAATTTCTCTTATTCTCTTAATAATATAGATTATATTTAAATATTTCAGATAATTTCCAAGAAGAACTAAAAAAATCAAAAGTCCAAATAAAAAGATCCAAAAAATACGAGTGTGATTATTGCAAGCATAAATTTTCTCATAAAAACGCTCTACTTGTTCACATCAACAAACATATGACCACAAAATACAGATGTGAGATCTGTTCAAAAAGTTACATCTCAAAAGAGGGCCTGTCTCTTCACACAGCTCGGCATACAGGCGACATGCCCTACGAGTGTGAAATTTGTGCTTCTAAATTCGGGGTCAAATTTACTTACGACAATCACATGCGAATCCACAACGGCGAAAAGCCCTTCGCTTGTAACGTTTGTTCCTCGAAGTTCCGCGAAAAAAGCCAGCTGACCGTCCACCAGCGGATTCACTCAGGTGACAAGCCCTACACTTGTAACTTTTGCTCAGCGAAGTTTCGTCACAGTGGGAACTTGAAGGCTCACATTAGAACTCACACCAACGAGCGGCCTTTCAGTTGCGAGAAATGCTCCGCAAAATTCCGGGATCCTTCGACCCTAAGGAGGCACAAGCAAATTCACAGTGGAGAAAAAAGAGAAAAACGGTATTCTTGTGAAATTTGCTCCTGCAAACTTAGAGATAGTTACAATTTGAAAATTCACATACGCAGACATACTGGAGAGCGGCCTTTTGCTTGTCAAATTTGCTTCTTGAAATTCATCGAAAAGCGCTCGTTGAACAAACATATGAAAATTCATCAAAAGAAAATTAAGGAAGAAAAATTGTGACCTTTGTTTATTGAATTTTTTGTTTTTTAAGCCTTCAGAAATACCTCTAATTGTTTCTTTAAAGATATTTTGAAAATTTGAGAAATTTTTTATTAAAAACATTTTTTCATACGTAAAAGTTTCATATTTTCTAATTTAATAAATTAAGCAAAATCAGAAAATCAAAAAATTCTTTATTTAAAAGTTTTCAAAAATTACTTAAATAAATAAAATTTTGTTTTTTTAAATAATGACTTTTGTTAAATTGCACTGTACTTTCTTAAATATTGACGTTTTTTACATTATAAGCTCATCCCGATGTTGGCCTCATCAAGAGCTTTCATTTGAGTACCCACATGCATTTTTGATATATTTTTCATATATACATATATATAATATATATAAATATATAAAATATATGAAAAATTGATGTGGGTACTCAAATGAAAGCTCTTGATGAGGCCAACATCGGGATGAGTTTATATCTTTAAAAATGTCAATCGCTATTAGGATAAAAGGTCATTTCTTAAATATTGATATTTTTAAAGATATAAGCTCATCGCAATGTTACACTCATCAAGAGCTGTCATTTGAGTACCCACATGCATTTTTGAGATATTTTTCTTACATACATATATATAATATATATAAATATGTGAAATATATGAAAAATTGATGTGGGTACTCAAATGAAAGGTCTTGATGAGTGTAACATCGGGATGAGCTTATTTTTTTAAAAATGTCAGTAGTTGACAAGATACAAGGACATTTTTTAATTATTGACATTTTTTAAGATATAAGCTCATCCCGATGTTTCTCTTATCAAGAGCTTTCATTTGAGTACCCACATGCATTTTTGATATATTTTTCATATATACATATATATAATATATATAAATATATGAAAAGTCGATGTGGGTACTCAAATAAAAGGTCTTGATGAGTGTAACATCGGGATGAGCTTATATCTTTAAAAATGTCAATATTTCACAAGATACAAGATCATTTCTTAATTATGTATCTAGAGATGGAGCATTTTCGAATCCAGTCTAAATATTTATTAACAGAAAATCAAAAATGGCTAACTTTATTATTATAATTTATCAATAAGAATAATTATAGCAAATATTTAATTATTTAAAGAATTTTGGTGATAAATTATTGCAAAAAAAAATAAATTTAATTTATTATAAATTTTTTTGTTAAATAAAATAAAAAATGATCAAGTGATTGTTAACTTTAATGCCATAATTTTAAATCCAAGATTGTAAATAAATATTTTGCACATTTTTATATTTAATAAAATTATTATACAGTTAATTGAAATAATTCTTTAGATATAGTTTTGTAATTATTTATTTTTTTTATTTTATTAATTAATTAATTGTATTGTAAAAAATTAAAATTGAATTTTTTAAGAACAATTTGTTTTTTAAAATTAAAAAATTCTAAAGTGACAGCTAAACTTAATCATTATTTTTATTATCAAAAAAATTACTTTTAAAAAAGCGCGCTACGTTTAGATGGCGCTTCTGTAGAAGACAAAGCATCCATGTTTGCAGTTGAGTCTGGTACATCTGATTGCATGTTTGTATAATAAAAAAAAAATATTTTTTAATTATATTCATTTTATAAATCGTTTAATTTGTTCATAAAAAATTGTAAATAAGAATAATTATCTAATTGCACTTGGTAAAATTATAAAAAACTGTCAGGTGAGGTCAATTTTTAAATGTCAAGTTTGTAAAAAATAATATACATGTTTGACATTTTATAAAATTACAATTACAATTGTTATTAACTTACTGACTTAAATTTTAAATACTTGTCTGTTGGAATTTTTATTTAAAAAAAAATTCTTGTAAATTATGACAAATTTGTACTGAATAATAAATTGCAGAAAGAGGTTAGACTCAACCAGCACAGGAGCGATTTGTCATTAACGTTTCTGTCTGGTTTTTGGGGCTGCCAAAAATTATAAAAAAAAAACAAGATAATTCAAGAAAAAAAACGAGTTTAAAAAAACAAGATTACTAAATTATAGTAATAATAATAATAATAATTATTAATAATTTATCACGGATCTAACGCAGGCTGGAAATGCTGACATCAATGCAAATGTCCAATTTTCGTTGCCATTCTTGTACGGATGGTTCCAAATTGATTGGACTTTGGGCTCATTGGTGAAAGTGACCTGGCCATACTCTTCATATTTTAATTTCATAATTTTAAAACTCAAATCAAATGTTTTAACTCTTTTTAATAATTTTTTTTTTTCAGCGAATAACAATAAAGTTAGCAGTCTCTTGGGCAAGATAGTAACTCTACTCTTTACTTCTCTATTCACAAATATCTCTATACTAAATAGTTCAATACCTAAATAACACTATTTCTAAATTTCTCTATTCTTAAATAACTCTATTCGTAAATTAACTTTTATTCTAAATTTGTCTATTCTCAATTGTCTTTTTTTCTAAATAACTTTATTTGTAAATATCTCTATTCTTAAATAACTCTATTCGTAAATTAACTTTTATTCTAAATTTCTCTATTCTTAAATAACTCTATTCTCAAATATCTCTATTCCTAAATAATAACTATTTCTAAATAACTCTTTTCGTAAAAATCTCTATTCTTAGATAACTATGTTCGTAAATTAACTTTTATTCTAAATATCTCTATTCCTAAATAATAACTATTCCTAAATAACTCTTTTCGTAAAAATCTCTATTCTTAAATAACTCTATTCGTAAATTAACTTTTATTCTAAATTTGTCTATTCTCAATTGTCTTTATTTCTAAATAACACTATTTCTAAATTTCTCTATTCTTAAATAACTCTATTCGTAAATTAACTTTTATTCTAAATTTGTCTATTCTCAATTGTCTTTATTTCTAAATAACTCTTTTCGTAAAAATCTCTATTCTTAAATAACTCTATTCGTAAATTAACTTTTATTCTAAATTTGTCTATTCTCAATTGTCTTTATTTCTAAATAACTCTTTTCGTAAAAATCTCTATTCTTAAATAACTCTATTCGTAAATTAACTTTTATTCTAAATTTGTTTATTCTCAATTGTCTTTATTTCTAAATAACACTATTTCTAAATTTCTCTATTTTTAAATAACTCTATTCTCAAATATCTCTATTCCTAAATAATAACTATTTCTAAATAACTCTTTTCGTAAAAATCTCTATTCTTAAATAACTCTATTCTTAAATAACTCTATTCTTAAATAACTCTATTCGTAAATTAACTTTTATTCTAAATTTGTCTATTCTCAATTGTCTTTTTTTCTAAATAACTTTATTTGTAAATATCTCTATTCTTAAATAACTCTATTCGTAAATTAACTTTTATTCTAAATTTCTCTATTCTTAAATAACTCTATTCTCAAATATCTCTATTCCTAAATAATAACTATTTCTAAATAACTCTTTTCGTAAAAATCTCTATTCTTAGATAACTATGTTCGTAAATTAACTTTTATTCTAAATATCTCTATTCCTAAATAATAACTATTCCTAAATAACTCTTTTCGTAAAAATCTCTATTCTTAAATAACTCTATTCGTAAATTAACTTTTATTCTAAATTTGTCTATTCTCAATTGTCTTTATTTCTAAATAACTCTTTTCGTAAAAATCTCTATTCTTAAATAACTCTATTCGTAAATTAACTTTTATTCTAAATTTGTCTATTCTCAATTGTCTTTATTTCTAAATAACTCTATTTGTAAATATCTCTATTCTTAAATAACTCTATTCGTAAATTAACTTTTATTCTAAATTTGTCTATTCTCAATTGTCTTTATTTCTAAATAACTCTATTTTTATATATCTCTATTCTTAAATAACTATATTCGTAAATTAACTTTTATTCTAAATTTGTCTATTCTCAATTGTCTTTATTTCTAAATAACACTATTTCTAAATTTCTCTATTTTTAAATAACTCTATTCTCAAATATCTCTATTCCTAAATAATAACTATTTCTAAATAACTCTTTTCGTAAAAATCTCTATTCTTAAATAACTCTATTCTTAAATAACTCTATTCTTAAATAACTCTATTCGTAAATTAACTTTTATTCTAAATTTGTCTATTCTCAATTGTCTTTATTTCTAAATAACACTATTTCTGAATTTCTCTATTTTTAAATAACTCTATTCTCAAATATCTCTATTCCTAAATAATAACTATTTCTAAATAACTCTATTCTTAAATATCTCTATTCTTAAATAACTCTATTCGTAAATTAACTTTTATTCTAAATTTGTCTATTCTCAATTGTCTTTATTTCTAAATAACTCTATTTGTCAATATCTCTATTCTTAAATAACTCTATTCGTAAATATCTCTATTCGTAAATATTCTTAAATGATTTAATTATAGAATATTTTTGAAGCTACATAAAAAAGAACGAGTGTATTAATTTATTAATTAATTATAATTAATCAAGTAAGGAGTTTTGAAAAACTTAATTTTCATTGTTAGCGCAATTAAAATTGATATTAACTTAGAAAAGTGCGATACTTTACTATGTACAGAGTAAATGATTTTTGAGAGAAGCTTAATTTTAAAGAAAATAGAAGAGATAAAACTGCTCTTGTTTATTGCGTACCGGATATCTGAGCTTTAAAGAGTGTAAAGTTTAAAAAATTATTATCAATAGAGTAAACAATTGTTGAGGTAAGTATATGTTTATGAATTTCTTGTAATTAAGCTTACAATTAGTATACATTTTCAATACGACGTACGAATTAATCACTCTGTATATTCCTAGTAAAGTATCGCGCTTTGCTAAGTTCATAACAATTTTGATTTTCGCTGACAAAGAAAACTAAGTTTTTCAATGCTCCTTAATTGATTAATTATAATTAATTCAGTCGTTTTTTTAAATGTAGCTTCAAAAATATTCTATAATTAAATCATTCAAGAATAAAGATATTTACGAATAGTTATTTAAGAATAAGGATTTTTACGAAAAGAGTTATTTAGAAATAGTTATTATTTAGGAATAAAGATATTTGCGAATAGAGAAGTAAAGAGTAGAGTTATTATCTTGCCGTCTATTGATAATTTTTTAATTTTATTTTATAAGTGAATTATTTAAAAAAATTTTATTTTTTACTTTTCAATTTTTTGATATCTAAAAATTTTTTGGATTTTTTTTAATTGAAAAATTTTTACAAAAAAAATAAAGAACAATAACTTGAAAAGCTATAAGTGCAATTAAAAAAAAATATTTTTTATTTATTTATTTTATTTATTTATTTATAGTTTAATAAGAGACAAAAAATTACAAACGTTGGCTAACTTTAGTATTATAATTTTTTGACATCTTTTGTTCCAAAAATTATAAAATATTTTTTAAATTAATTTCCATAAAAAATTACAAATGCAAATTTTTGAAAAATAATTTTTTTTTAATTATAATAAAAATTGCATTTTTTATTTTTAAAAATTTTTTGTTTCAATTTATTTTTTCAAAAAATTGTCAAATATCTGCTAAATAAATTTTCAGTGTTATTTTTTATTCACATCAATATAAGTGTTGTAATTAATATTATCATTCTGACAGTTATAATGGAACCAAATGAAATAGGAGATGTTAACATGGAGATAACACCAAACGAAGAAGAAAAGGAATTTGGCGAGCCAGCGTGTAAGAAGCGAAAGTTATCCGAGTGTCCGTTTAAAAATAATTTACAAAAGAAGAATAATGATAGACAAAAACAAGAACAAGAAAATGAAAAATTGTCAAGCTCGGAAATTGAGGAAACTTTTAATGATGATTTAAGACAGTTTGATGTTCTTGATGATCTTGATCATCACTCGGATCAAGATGACTCGGGAAGTGATTCTGACAGTATTTACAGTGTTGATTCTGATATTCCTGATGAGGAAGTTCATGCCATGTTAGAAGAAGGTATTCATTTAATTTTTTCAATTTTTATAACTGACTAATTATTTTTTATAAACATCTCAATTTTCCTTGTTTTATTTGTTCTAAATAATAAAATATTTGCTAAATTAATTTCCATAAAAAATTATATTTAAAAAATTGTATTTTTAATTTTTGTCAATTTTTTTTTTTAATTTATTTGTTACAAAAATTATTAAAATTATTAAATATCTGCTGAATTATTTTTCTTAGATATTTAAAAATTCTTAGAATTATTATAAAAAATTAATTATTAAAAAAAAAATATTTTTTTTTAATTTGCATTTATAATTTTTTAAAATTTCTACTTGTAGAATTTTTTTATTAAATTTTTTTAATTGTATTTTAATTGTTATAAAAATCTAAAAAAAAATTTATCATTTAGTTTGAATATTAATAAATTTTTTTTATTTAATTTTATATTCATTAAGGTCTGTCGGAAAAATTAAAAAATAAGCGAAAAAATCTAGATGATTGTATGCCTTATGAAGAAAAAGAGAAGCTAGTTTTACAAGGTAAATTTTTATTATTATTATTATTATTATTGATATTGATGTTGTTGTTATTTTTATAAATATTATTATTTTTTATATTAATTTTATAAACTTGTTAATTTAAATGAAATTTTTTCCAGAAATCGGGCATAATCACTTTGACGCCTTGCCTGAGGGCTGGGTCCAGGTTACACATAACAGCGGAATGCCTCTGTACCTACACAAGCAGTCCAGAGTGTGTACCCTGGCGAAGCCTTACTTCCTGGGCCCAGGAAGTGTTCGCAAGCATGAAGTCCCGGTTAGCGCAGTTCCTTGTTTGCAGTACAGACGCGCGCTCGAGGAGGAGAATGAAGAAAAGAGAAAAGAAACTGAACGCGAGTCAAGCGGAATTGGAGCCTCCAATCTGCCCAGTGCTAGAATTGAGACGATTCAAGAAAATTTGGCCAACCATTCGCTTGACAGTGAGCGGTTGAGGAATTACTGTCAGAAGATTTTTAGATTTAAAAAAATCAAGGTCATGAGATTCCAGTAAGTATTTTAATTTTTTCAAGTAGAAAAATTATTTAGATTATAAGCACTTGGTCGAAAAAAATAATTTTTGAATTATGGTTTTAAGGATCTTTTTAAGTGAATATAGAAATTAATTTATTAAAAATTAAAAGTTTTACTAGGGAGCAGTCACTACGTGACTGCTCAAAATTAAAGATTGTAAATGAGAAAATTTAGACTTGATGATTTTTTGATATTTATGACACTATACATAGTCTGGGTACTTTTTAAATAAATTTTAAAAATAATAGTGCTATCACAGGATCAATTACTAATTATTTAATGGACAAATGTCACGGAACAAATTTATAGAACCAACAAACTATTAAAAACTACTCGAAAAACTTTAAATAAAAAATCGACTACTAAAAAATATATTAAACCAAAAGGCACTAATTCTTATGAAGACCTTTCTGATGATACCAAATTAAACTACAAAAATTCCTTCAAAAATAATAATATACTCGTCGGAAAATTTTCCTTACTCTTGAAATTATTTAAATCATAAATGACTATCGCTGAAAAAATATCAAACTCAATTTACGATAAAGATATACCCGTTTAAAATTTTTCTTAGTCTCTTAATTATATAAATTAATTTTTGACAAATAACCACATTGACATGTACAAAAAAAAATAAATAAATAAACAATTTTTGTTTATCGCGAATTTCTATTCTATTTATAACAACGAAAAGTTATAATAATAAATGAACTATTTTAGAAAAGGAAATGAAACATTTAAGATGCACTATTTCAAGTCTCTTTTTAATGATCCTAAATTTAATGAGAAATTTTATCATGTATTATATTATTATATATTTTATCATTCTCACCAATAGTCAATTTATGATGATAAGTATTTAGACTGCATTCAAAAATTCTTTATCTCTAGATAGATAACTAAGAAATGTCCTTGTATCTTGTGAAATATTGACATTTTTAAAGATATAAGCTCACCCTGACATTACATTCATCGAGACCTTTCATTTGAGTACCCACATCAATTTTTCATATATTTCATATATTTATATATATGTATATATGAAAAATATATCAAAAATACATGTGGGTACTCAAATGAAAGCTCTTGATGAATGTAACATCATAATGAGCTTATATCTTTAAAAATATCAAAAATTAATAAATGACCTTGTATCTTGAGAACTATTGACACTTTTTCAGATATAAGTTCACCCCGACATTACACTCATCGAGACCTTTCATTTGAGTACCCACATCAATTTTTCATATATTTCATATATTTATATATATGTATATATGAAAAATATATAAAAAATGCATGTGGGTACTCAAATGAAAGCTCTTGATGAATGTAACATCATAATGAGCTTATATCTTTAAAAATATCAAAAATTAAGAAATGACCTTGTATCTTGTGAACTATTGACATTTTTAAACATATAAGCTCATCCTGATGTTACACTCATCAAGACCTTTCATTTGAGTACCCACATCAATTTTTCATATATTTCATATATTTATATATATTATAAATATGTATATATGAAAAATATATAAAAAATGCATGTGGGTATTCAAATGAAAGCTCTTGATGAGTGTAACATCATAATGAGCTTATATCTCAAAAAATATCAATAATTCAGAAATGACCTTGCATCTTGTCAACTATTGACATTTATAAAGATATAAGCTCACCCTGACATTACACTCATCGAGACCTTTCATTTGAGTACCCACATCAATTTTTCATATATTTCATATATTTATATATATGTATATATGAAAAATATATAAAAAATGCATGTGGGTACTCAAATGAAAGCTCTTGATGAATGTAACATCATAATGAGCTTATATCTTTAAAAATATCAAAAATTAAGAAATGACCTTGTATCTTGTGAACTATTGACATTTTTAAACATATAAGCTCATCCTGATGTTACACTCATCAAGACCTTTCATTTGAGTACCCACATCAATTTTTCATATATTTCATATATTTATATATATTATAAATATGTATACATGAAAAATATATAAAAAATGCATGTGGGTACTCAAATGAAAGCTCTTGATGAGTGTAACATCAGGATGAACTTATATCTTTAAAAACGTCAATATTTAAGAAAGTGCAGAGCTATTTAACAAGAGTCATTATTTAATAAAGTTCTATTTATTTATAGTTCAAGGTTGCTAGTATAAATTAACCCTTTTATTAAATTTACAGATCATGGTCAGCACGCCGCAAATTTACTAAGAACAAGAAGAACCGTAAGCAACTGGAGCGTCCAACCTTGCCTGGAGGAACTAAATTGATAACATTCCCTATCGGAACTGGCACCGGATCCGGAAGCGGAAGTTCTGGAGCTGGAGATGACAGCTCCAACCAACGACCACCCAAGCACTGGATAATGAACCCTTCGGGCAAGAGTTTCGTCTGTATTTTGCACGAATACGTCCAGCATGCTTTAAAAAAACAACCAACTTATAAATTCAAGGAATTAGAAAACGCAGCTACGCCCTACTCCGCAATTGTCTGTATCAATGACATGGAGTACGGAGTTGGGTTTGGCAGCAGCAAGAAGCAAGCCAAGGCCGATGCAGCGCGCAAAACCTTGGAAATTTTGATCCCTCAAATGCGCGACAAAATTTTGGGAGAAATGGCCACGGACAGCTCGACTAATGCTGAGAGAATTAAAGCCTCGCGGGGTGATACTGATGCTGACTTGTCGTTCTTTGATGACATTTCTATTACTGATCCTCGAGTGGCTGAATTTTGTGCCAAGACTACTGAACCCTCGCCTCATGCTATTTTAGTTACTTGCTTACAGAGGAATTTTGGGCTTGGTGATGTTCAAATTAATTACTCGGTTAATACGTTAAAGCATCAGCAAAATGAATTTACTATGCGAGTTGGTAAACATGAAGCTAAAGTTGTAAGTATTATTTTATTATTTTAATATTGAAGTTAGCTAACATCTTTAATTTATAAATAAAGAATTTATTTTTAAAAAAATTTCAATAATTTTTGGACCTAATACTAAAGTTAGCCGGCGTTTTTTATTTTTTACTTACTTTATTTATTAAATTAGAACTAAAAAATTGCAATTAGTATTTAGGCTGCATTCTCTAGATACATAATTAAGAAATGACCATGTATCTTGTGAACTATTGACATTTTTAAAGATTTAAGCTCATTCCGAGGTTACACTCATCAAGACCTTTCATTTGAGTACCCACAACAATTTTTCATATATTTCATATATATGATATATATTTATATATGAAAAATATATCAAAAATGCATGTGGGTACTCAAATAAAAGCTCTTGATGAGTGTAATATCGGGATGAGCTTACATCTTTAAAAATGTCAATAATTAAGAAATGACCTTGTATCTTGTGAACTATTGACATTTTTAAACATATAAGCTCATCCTGATGTTACACTCATCAAGACCTTTTATTTGAGTACTCACATCAATTTTTCATATATTTTATATATTTATGTATATTATATATATGTAAATATGAAAAATATATCAAAAATGCATGTGGGTACTCAAATGAAAGCTCTTGATGAGTGTAACACCGGGACGAGCTTATATCTTTAAAAACGTCAATAGTTAAAAAAATACAGTGCAATTTAACAAAAGTCATTATTTAAAAAAAATTTTTTTTTAAATTAATTTGCAATTTTCTAAAAACATTTTTTTTAATTTCAATTTAATTAATAAAAAAATGTTTGCACATCAGTTAATTTTAGTATCATTAATTTTGATCTTTTTGACACTTAAATAAAATTTTTAACTTCCCGCTAAGAAAATTAAAAATTTTCAAAATTCGGGAAGTTATTTTCATCAAATCTCGACGTTTTGAGGTTCTAGGAAGCTTTCCTGACTATTTCCGCGGTGATGTCACCGTGTCTGTATGTATGTATGTATGTGTGTGTGTGTAAATCTCTCATAACTTTTGAACGGATCATCCGATTCGATCGAAATAAGCGGCGTTCTGAAGAGTTCCTTTGCCCCTAGAATTCTGATACTAATTGACAGAATTTGAGTCGATCAATTTTGAGAAATCTCAAAAATAAAATTTCCAAAAATTCGTTTTTTTTTAAATATCTTTTAAACGGCTAAACCGATCAATTCCAAAAACTAATCAACTCTTCACCTTAAAAAACCACGTCGATTGCCACCAGCCCGGTCAAAATCGGTTGATTTGTTCGTGAGATATCGTTGTCGAAAAAAATGTTTTTTTCAGAATTTCTATGAAATTTTTAGTCTGACCAGTTTACGCTGAAAAATTTTTCAAAAAACTGCGTTGAATGCCGTCAACCGCGAGAAAATCGGTTAATTCATTCAAAAGTAATTGCGGTTTGAAAATTCCAAAAATAGTGTTCTATAAAACTTCCATTAGACTTTTGAGCTCGAAGAGCTCAAAAGCACAGAACAGCGATTGATTTCAGCTCGGAGAGCTTAAAATTATACAAAAATTATATTTTTGAGCTCGAAGAGCTTAAAAAATAAGTGAATTGTTGAGCACTTAGATGTGGAGGTAGCGGGAAATTTAGGGTCAACCGTTTTCCTAATTTTTTTATAATAATTTATTTGTTTAAAAAAATAATCAAATGTCAGCTAATTTCAGTATAATAAATATATTATAAAGTACTTTTTATAAAAAATTAATTTCATTTTGAAATCAGGTTTGCAGAAATAAAAAAGAAGGCAAGCAACAAGCGGCCCAGGCGATTTTAAAACTCCTCCATCCAAGTATTCCCAGTTGGGGATCTCTGCTCCGTTTGTACGGATCGCGCAGCGTCAAGTCTTTCAAGGAGAAAAAACAACAGGAGCAAGAGATTACTTTGCTCCAAGGAAAGGCTGCTGTTAACCAGCCAAATCATGCTATTCTGAACAAACTTCGCCATGAAATGAAAAAATTATCCGAGCAACGACAAGCTGTTCAACCAATCGGTAAATTTATATCCTCAGACCTTCCGAGCGGGTCTGCTGCCAATTTAAACAACGTTAATTTATAGTCTGCTGATACTTATACTTTTCTGTGATATGTTAAAAAAATTCTGTTTAAATCAAATCATGTATCAGTCCATTTTTTATAAAAATTTTATTGCTTTTTGTAATTAAGTAATAAAGTGTTTTTGAGAACACGTGGCATTGTGGCATGGAATTTGTGTTCTAGATTTTAATTTTTAAGGAAAATTTTTACCGACAGTTCACTAGGCAGCACACTGTAATTTTTGGTATAATTAAGTTAGACTTGTATATTTACATTTACACTCTCTGTGTTTACTTTTTTATTTTGAACAATTTTTGTAATGTTAATTAAAAATAAAAAAATTGAATTGTTAATTAAATTTAAGAAGATTTGTTAAAATAGTTTTAAAAATATTTGTTAAATATGGAAGGCAATATTTCTTTTGAGGAAATATTTTTAAAGACTGAAAATCAGGTAAGGGTTATGTTTTTATACTAATTAATAATAATAATCAATAAATATTTATTGTCATTATTTTTAATAATTAGAAAATGAGTGTCAATTTTTTTGTTTTTACAATAATTATATTATTGTTAAAAAATTTTTACTAAAATTAGCTGTCACTTAATTTTTTTAACAAAAAAGAATTATTTTTAAAAAACAACTTTTATTTTTCAAAATTATTTTGTCATAATTTAATTATCAATTTGCTAAATTAATTTCCATAAAAAATTATAAATGCAAAATTTTATAGTTGCAATAAAATTATTAAAAAAATTGACATTAGAATTAGCAGCTGATAATTTTTTAATTTAATTTAAAAAGAAAATTTTTGTTAAATTGCACTGTACTTTTTTAACTATTGACATTATCAAAGATATAAGCTCATCCTGATGTTATACTCATCAAGAGCTTTCATTTGAGTATCCACATCAATTTTTGATATATTTTTCATATATACATATATATAATATATATATAAATATATGAAAAATTGATGTGGGTACTCAAAAGAAAGGTCTCGATGAGTATAACATCGGGATGAGCTTATATCTTTAAAAATGTCAATAGTTCACAAGATACGACGCCATTTCTTAATTATTGTCGTTTTTCAAGATATAAACTCATTCTTATGTTACATTTATCTAGAGCTTTCTTTTGAGTACCCACATGCATTTTTGATATATTTTTCATATATACATATATATAAATATATAAAATATATGAAAAATTGATTTGGGTACTCAAACGAAAGCTCTCGATGAGTGTAACATCGGGATGAGCTTATATCTTTAAAAATGTCAATAGTTCACAAGATACAACGCCATTTCTTAATTATTGACATTTTTCAAGATATAAACTCATTCTTATGTTACATTTATCTAGAGCTTTCTTTTGAGTACCCACATGCATTTTTGATATATTTTTCATATATACATATATATAAATATATATATGTATATGTATATATCTATATATATATATATATATGTATATATATATAGATATATACATATACATATATATATATATATATATATAAAATATATGAAAAATTGATGTGGGTACTCAAACGAAAGCTCTCGATGAGTGTAACATCGGGATGAGCTTATATCTTTAAAAATGTCAATAGTTCACAAGATAAAAGGTAATTTCTCAATTATGTATCTAGAGATATTCGGCTGCCCAATTTCAAAACACAGTAACCGACAATTTTAAGATTTTTAAAAATTTTTTTTATTAAAAAAAATTTGCGCGCCATATTGATAAAAAATTTGATTTATGGATGGAACATACTTGAATATAATAAATATTTTTAAGAAAAATTACTTGTAATTAAAAGGTCTAAAAGTTATAAGAAATGCAGCAATACTGAAAAAAATCAGGTATAAAAATTTTGCAATTACTGTGTTTTAAAATTGGGCAGCCGTATTTTCTAATGCACTCTAAATACTTATCATCATAAATTGACTAGTGGTAAAAATAAAATGAAACCTTGAAAAGGCACAACTCCAGGTCAAAACTTTTTCAACAAAATCAAATTTAACCATAAAAACCTATTTTATTTTATAAATTTTGCCTTTTCTCAATAATATAGATTTATTTGTCAAAAAAAAAATTTTTCCTAACTTATAAAAATTTCAGGATTGTCAAATCAAAGAAGAAGATCAATTAGACACCTGTCAAGATTACCCCATAGACATTGAAGAAGTTAAAATAGAATCAAATGTATCTCCAAAAAACTTTAACGAGAACAGACCATTTACATGTGACAGCTGTTCAATGAGATTCCTAACAAAAGGCCACCTAAAACGTCACATGCAAGTGCACACGGATGAAAAACAATTCACCTGCGACGCGTGTTCCAAGCAGTTCCGCCAAAAATGTAACCTAAAATTGCACATGCAAAAGCACTCGAAAGAAAAGCCTTACAAGTGCAAAGTATGTTCGGCAAAGTTCGGGTACCGTCGGTCGTACGAGTACCACATGTTAGTGCACAAGGACGTAAGACCTTACGAGTGTGAGTTCTGCGGCTCAACCTTCCGCACGAGGACTCTGCTGAACAACCACGTGCTGATCCACAAAGGAGAGAAGCCATTTGCTTGTAAAGTCTGTTCCATGAAGTACCGGAACAAGTATTACCTAAAAATACACATGCGCGTGCACACCGGCGAGCGGCCTTACCAGTGCGACATCTGTCCGGCAAAGTTCGCCATTTTGAGCAACCTTTCGCGGCACATGCGCGTTCACACCGGCGAGAAGCCCTTCGGCTGCGACCTTTGTTCCGCGAGGTTCGGCCAGAAGGTGGCGCTCCAGGAACATCAGCTGATCCATGAAGACCAAAAGCCGTTCGAGTGCGACCTTTGCACCGCTAAATTCCGTGTAAAAAGAGGCTTAAAAATCCACATGCGCACTCATAAAAAAAAACCATTTATTTGTCAAGTTTGTTCCCAAAAATTCCGCGATAAAGCTTCCCTGGAACAGCACGTTTATTTGCGCCACAACACTGTTCTTTATAAATGTAATGTTTGCAATCAGTTGTTCAGAGATATTTTAGAACTGAACACACACTTGTTGGTTCATCGTCCTGAACCACTTTTTGTATGTGATACTTGTTCCGCGCAGTTTTGTTCCAAGGAACAGCTGAGCAAGCACCAGGCTATGCATTTAGTGGAAAAAGCGTATATTTGTAGGGTTTGTTCGGCTACTTACCGGATTAAGAGCGAGTTTTTGAAGCACGTGATGAACCATCAGGAAATTGATTTAAGTTCTCAGTCCGCGGCTGTTAAGGTTCTTAGCAAGAGACATTTTTATGTCTACAATCAGATCAATGTTCAAAGTAAGGCTGAGTCTGAGTCGGATGATGGTGAAGGGTTCGATGGAGATGAAGATAAAGATCCTTTGGAGGTTACTCAGCAGATAGAGGCTAAAAGTGTTATTTGGGTTAAGAAAGATTTAATGGCTAAATAAAGTTATTTTGTTATTCATTAAAGTTAGCAGCTGTTTGATTATTTTTTAATAAATAAATTTTCTCCGAAAAGTTATTTCTAAAAAATTGCATTTTTTATTTTCTAAATGATGGTACTGAAGTTATGATATTAAAGTTAGCAGTGTTAACAATTTTTTAATTTTATTTAACAAACAAATTTGTTTCGAAAAATTATTTTTAAAAAAATTGCAATTCTAACTTTTTAAAATTTCTACAAGTCAATTATTTTTTTCTATAATTTGTTTGTTAAAAAAATTCCAAACATTGTTAAATTCCTGCTAAATTAATTTTTATTCATTATTCTTACCTGTCACTTTAAAATGAAAGAATTTTATTATTAATAAATAATAATAAAATTAGCCGACATTTTTTATTTTGTTTAATTTTATTAAATTGAGCTAGGGTGGCTTACAATCAAATATCGTAGATTGTATTATGCGATTTGCTACTTGTACAAATTACTCGAGAATGGAAAGCCGGAGTACTTGCGCGATTTATTCGTTGAGCGGGTTGCGGTCAACTAGTTAGATCGACAACATTCCAAATTATTAAAACTCTAGAAAATTTAAAATTCCGCTACATTCAAAGTTTATAAAATACATTAGCTTAAATAGAATAACAGCCGAAAAACAATTTTGTAAATTATAAAACACCGGGTTATCGAATAAAAGTAAATATAAATCTTATATTCCTCAAGAGTTAAAATTAATTTGATTTCGAAAAAGGGTTGTTCCGACGTATATTCATCCGAATACTCATCTATCCGAATAATGATTCGGCCGAAAATTACTCATCCAAAAAATTGGAAATTTTTCTTAGATGGTCCACCTTTACAATCATGAAATTTGAGTGTTTTCCATACATGCTTGTAAATTAAAATAAAATTAATTTTTAAAAATTAATTAATTTAAAATTAATTTTAAAAAATTTCTAATCTAATTATAAAATTATTTACATTTTTCGGCTAAATGAGTGTTCGTCTGTTCATTCATTTTGGCGTATAAATTTTCGTTGTTATGTTTTTTAATTTATTGAGACTTTGTGACTTTGAAAGATTCTATTAATATAGCTTTAGATTTTTCTTTATTTAAGATTATATTTTTCGGAATTTTAAAATTTGTAAAATTAATTATTTTAAATTACATTTAATATTTACTTTCTAAGTTCTAGTAATTTGTTAATTCGGAATGTTGTTAGTCTGACTAGTTGACTGCAACCCCGTTGAGCAAGCTGATGTTCGACGTTCAAATCGATTGGCTGCAAAAAAGCACACCTCCTTCAAACTACCTCTTTTTTTACTACAAGCTACTTAGAGAAATCTTTTTTGGTAACTGTAATAAAGCTTTGGGAAGAACTCCCACGCGAAATTGTAAATTCGAGTAGCTTACAAGTATTCAAAAAATAAGTATTTAATTATTTATTAAATCTTGATAATTAAAACAAATTATAATAAATAACAAATTTAAATTAATACATTAAAAATTAAAGATTAAAATAAGGATGAAGAAATTGCAATTCGTAAAATTATTACATTAAAATTATATATTTTAAAATTATTGTTTTCTATTATATATTAAGTTTCAAGTTTAATATGATTTTCTTTTTTACCTTGTTTTTATATAGATTAATTTAATTAATTATTGTGCAATATTATTGCATCCATTATGCAACCATTTTCAATCGCAATTTATCCGTTATAAAATTTAAAAAAGTCAGCTGACTTCAGTTTGATAAATTAGTACCGAAATTTAAAGTTAGGGGTCGTTAGTATCGGCGCGAATTTTCAAATTTTAAAAAGTAATTCTTTCTGTCAGCTGTTGATAAAAAAGACTAGTTTTATTTCTAAAAAAAAAAATTAAACTTACGAACAAGTTCACAATGTGCTAACATTGTTTAATATTTTATTATTTATATGTATTTAAATTAAATATTATTTTAATTTACTAGGTGAGTTAAGCGTTAATTATGCGAAAAATTCAGCAGGTTAAAATCAACCTGGACATGTGAGTTTCTGTGAAAATTATTCGTGTAGAATTTTTAGTAACTAGTTTCATATGTCATTTAGGTTATAATTGGATTATGTCACTCGTTAATTCTTATAAATATATATTGATGATTGTTTGTTTAGGATGACAGATAATTAATGTAATTAGTCGTAAATATAATGTTATTCATTATATCTGCTTCCCGACTCTGCAAACACTCAGCATGTTTATCCAGGATCATTACTTCAGCAGTAAGTCTTTTTTTGTTTTTTTGTTTTTTTTTTTTTTTTTTAATTAAGGTAAAAGACCCAATACCGGAACGACGAAGGGTACATGACTGGTTTTTATTACTTAGAAAATATTCAAATGGTTCATTAGTAATAATAATTCATCCAATCATATAGAATAAACATGTAGTTACACGAAAATAATTAAATTTATCAATTTTGTCGAATTTAATATTAATAAATAATAGTTTAAAAAAACTAAAAACACGCTTTTTATAAAAAACCAAACTAAAAAATAGAAAATAAATTTAAATTAAGAATAGTGTTAAAAATTTCAATAAATATAAATTAAATTTAACTCTAAGAATATAAATTAAAGTTAACTCTAAGAAGTAGGAGAAGTTTTTTCATGTCTTGTTTAATTTATAAAGCGCTTTATCTACAGCAAAAGCCACTTATTGGCAATAATTTACAAATTTGTGAGCCTAGGCCGCGCAGGGGGGATGAAAGGAATGATTTGCTTGTTGTACCGGGTTGCCACAGCACCAAGTATGACAAATCCTTTTTAGTGAGTGCGATTAGGATATGGAATCGGTTACCTTCATACTGCACCTCACAATCGACTTTTCCGGCTTTCCGTAAAGCATGTTTCGAGTTTTTGTTGAGCGAAGAGAATGCGTGATTTGACTATTGTCTTTAATATAGTATATTACACATCTAGGGCAGTCAAATAAGAAATGTCTCAGATCACATGTAATTGTTGTCCGAGGCGAAGCCGAGGTCAATAAACATGTGATCTGAGGCTTTCTTATTTACTGCCCGTGGTGTGTATACTATTTTTCTCCTCGACGGAGGCGGAAAGCGGCATTTTCGTTTAGCGCAGCGGGAGGAAAATTGACGCTTTCCGCCCGGAGGTGAGAAAAATCTTTTTCTGCCCTCCAGGCGGAAAGTGGCAACTTTCGGCCCGCTGCGCTAAACGAAATTGCCGCTTTCCGCCTCTGTCGGACAGAAAAATAGTATACAAACCTATGGCAGGAAAATAATAAATATCTCAGATCACATATATGTCGACCTCGGCTTCGCCTCGGGCAACATATATGTGTTCTGAGACATTTCTCATTTTCTTGCCACAGGTGTGTAATATACTATTTATCTGATGATGGAGTGATATATTGATGTACTTACTATATGTATAATATACCAGTAATATTTGTAATACACTACTTTTGTTAATTAACATTCATTGTAATGTATTTTGGAAGGCCGCAAGGAGCTACGACTCCATGGCCTTTAAACAATAAATAATAATAATAATAATAATAGTGTAAATAAAAAAAATGTATTTTATTTTAAAAAAAGCGTGAGGTGCATGGTGTCAATAGTTATAAATATTTTATTGACAGATATGAGTAGAGTGATTATCATTTTGATAATATCTTAAAAAGCACCCCACGCTTTTTTTAAAATAAAATACATTTTTTTTATTTACACTATTATTAATTTATATTTATTGAAATTTTGAACACTATTGTTAATTTAAATTTATTTTCTATTTTTTAGTTTGGTTTTCTATAAAAAGCGTGTTTTTAGTTTTTTTAAACTATTATTTATTTTTTACTTTTTAGTTTGGTTTATTTATAAAAGCGTGATTTTTTAGTTTTTTTAAACTATTATTTGTTGATTATCAAAAATATTCAGGCGCGCAAATTACCCACGGAGAGTTACATACTGACATACTGACATACTGACATACAAGTGAAGCTAATAAAAAAATAATTATTTATAAATATTATAAATACGGGGAATCAGAGTTCGATTTCGGAGAGCGAGCCTGAGAAACGGCTACCAGAACCAAGGAAGGCCGCAGGCGCGCAGATTACCCACGGAGAGTTACTGACATACTGACAAACTGACATACAAGTGAAGCTAATATAAAGCGTGTAAAAAAAGATTGAGGTTTCTAATAAAGAAAAGTTTGTTTAATTTGATTGAGTACAAGATAAAATATAAAATAATAATTGTCAAATCGTTCCGGTATTGGGTCTTTTACCTTATTATTATTATTCAATAATTGTCATTATTATTATTTAATAATTGATATTATTATAATTTTTAATTTTAATAATAAAATAAATTAAAAAAATTTTTTATTCCTGAAATTGAGAAAAATATTATGATTGTTATAAATTTTTAATTTCTAATAACAATATTAAAATTAATGACAATAATAATTAAAAAAAAATTATTTTTATTTTTTTTCTACAGTACACGGCAAGACCAGCAACAAAAGAGTCACCTTTAAAAGAAGATCCTTTAATATCAATATCACCAAATTTAAAATTCCCAATAAAATCTTTAAACCCTTCAATTTTTATTCCTCCTGACGCAGTATTATCCAGACAATTTGATAAAGAATATGTAGAAGTATCTAAAAAAGCTAAACAAAAATTACCAGAGGCAGAATGGCGAGCTGTAGAATTAGACGTGTCAAAATTACACAAACATTGTTTAATGTTATCAAAAATTCGGCTGACATGTAAGTAAACTGTGAAAATTAATTTAGCAGATATTTTATAATTTTAAGAATTTTTTTAACAATTAAATTAAGTCAAAGAAAATGAGAAAAAAAATTGACATTTAGAAAATTAAAAAAATAAAAAATCAAATTTTTTAGAAACAATTTTTTGGAGCAAATTTATTTATTAAAAAAAAATTAAAAAATGGTCAAGTGACTGCTAACTTTAATGTCATAAGTAAACTATATATAAGAATTTATTTGACAGATATTTTATAATTTTTTTGACAAATAAAATCTGGCAAAAAAAAAAATAGAAAAAAAATGTAATTTTTTGGAAAAAATTTATTTGTTAAAAAAAATTAAAAAGTGACTGCGTACTTTAATGTCATAAATTATTATTAATACTAAAGTTAGCCGAAGGTTTTAATTTTTTGATTTTTTTTTAATGATTAATTTAGAACAAAAAAATATTTTTTAAAAATTGCACTGACAGTTTTTAAAGTTTTTTACTAATGAAAAATTTTTTTTAATCATTTTTTCAATAAAAAAAATTCTAAAAATTCTGAGATTTCGGCTAACTTAATTTTCATCACTAAAATTAGTAAAAACCTGATAATTTTTAAAAAAAAATAAACTAGGTCTAGGAATTTATTTTTAAAAAATTGCATTTATCATCTTTTATAATTTTTTAAGATGGAATTTTTTAAAAATTAATTTTTTTTGCTATAATTATTTATTAAAAAAATTCTAAAAATTATCAAGTGTTTTAAATAATCATTAAAAAAATTTTTTTAAGCCATGCAATATTTTTTAATTTACCAATTAATTATTTAAAAAAAATAATTTATTAAAAAAATTAATTATTAAAGCTCTGGTGGTAATAACAACAATGGGAGGCTACGCTTTAGCACCAGGAGTATTTGACCCGACGACATTCATAATGTGTTCTCTTGGAACTGGGCTAGTCTCGGCGACTGCAAACTCTATTAACCAATTCTTCGAGGTTCCTTTTGACTCCCAGATGTCAAGAACCAAGAACCGGGTTTTGGTTCGCGGACATTTAACACCTGGCCAGGCGATAATTTTCGCCGGGCTTTCAGGAGCTGCTGGACTGTCTCTTTTGTACTTTCAAGTCAACGGACTGACAGCAGCACTGGGTGCTGTTAATCTAATTCTT
This sequence comes from Cotesia glomerata, assembly GCF_020080835.1. Taxonomy (NCBI): domain Eukaryota; kingdom Metazoa; phylum Arthropoda; class Insecta; order Hymenoptera; family Braconidae; genus Cotesia; species Cotesia glomerata. Next base: position 26,711,748 of record NC_058162.1, read on the forward strand.
TACACTCTTGTTTATACACCGATGAAGAGGTATTCTATTCTCAACACCTGGGTCGGATCTGTTGGTGATTATTTTTTAGTTTTAAATATAAATTACGTCAAATTTTGACATTTATAAAAATATAAGCTCATTCCAATGTTACACTCATCAAGAGCTTTTATTTGAGTACCCACTTGCATTTTTGATATATTTTTCATATATACATATATATAAATATATAAAATATATCAAAAATTGATGTGAGTACTCAAACGAAAGGTCTCGTTGAGTGTAACATCGGGATGAGCTTATATCTTTAAAAATGTCAATAGTTCGCAAGATACTAGGTCTTTTCTTAATTATTGATATTTTTTAAGATATAAGCTCATCCTGATGTTACACTCATCAAGAGCTTTCATTTGAGTACCCACATGCATTTTTGATATATTTTTCATATATACATATATATAATATATATAAATATATGAAATATACGAAAAATTGATGTGGGTACTCAAATGAAAGGTCTCGATGAGTGTAATGTAAGAATGAGCTTATATCTTTAAAAATGTCAATATTTCACAAAATAAACGGTAATTTCTTAATTATTTATATTTTTAAAGATGTAAGCTCATCCCGATGTTATACTCATTAAGAGCTTTCATTCGAGTACCTACATGCATTTTTTATATATTTTTCATATATACATATATATAATATATATAAATATATAAAATATATGAAAAATTGATGTGGGTACTCAAATGAAAGGTCTCGATGAGTGTAACATCAAGATGAGCTTATATCTTTAAAAATGTCAATATTTCACAAGATACTAGGTCATTTTTTAATTATTGACATTATTAAAGATGTAAGTTCATCCCGATGTTACACTCATCAAGAGCTTTCATTTGAGTACCCACATGCATTTTTGATATATTTTTCATATATACATATATATAATATATATAAATATATAAAATATATGAAAAATTGATGTGGGTACTCAAATGAAAGGTCTCGATGAGTGTAACATCAAGATGAGCTTATATCTTCAAAAATGTCAATAGTTCACAAGATACAAGGTCATTTCTTAATTAATTATGCCCGGAGACAAAATTTTTCTTATTCTCTTAATAATATAGATAATTATAATTAATTGTTATTGATATTCTAGTTGGCGCAATACCGCCTCTAATGGGCTGGGCAGGTTGCGTGGGTGACATTTTATCACCTGGTGCGTGGATTATGTCCGGGATGCTCTACGCCTGGCAGTTTCCTCACTTCAACGCGCTGTCTTGGAACCTCAGAGCTGATTACTCCCGTGCTGGGTATAGGATGATGGCTGTCACAAATCCTAGCCTTTGTCGGAGGACTGCTTTGAGGTACACTGCAGCTCTAGCGGGGCTTTCGTATCTCGCTCCGGTTTTAGATGTTACTAATTGGTGGTTTGCAGCGTTTTCAACTCCTTTGAACGCTTATTTTCTATACCTAGGTAATTTTTAAATTAATTATCAATTCTTAATAAATAAATTAATAAAAATAAAATGATTTGATATTTTAAAAAAATTTTTTAACTAATAAATTATAGCAAAAAAAAATTTTATCTAAACAAGCTCTAAAAAATTATATTTAAAATTTGTTATTAATAATTTTTTAGAGTTAATTTATTAGTCTAGAAAAATTAAAAAAATGTCAATTTTAATGTCATAAAATAAATAAATTAATTAATTAAAATTAAATAAAATGATACTAAAATTGAGAGGTATTTAATACTTTTTAAAAAATTTTTAATTAATAAATTATAACAAAGGAAATTTATTTAAAAAATTCTATTTTGAAAGCTTTAAAAAATTATAAATTCAATTTTTTATAAATAATTTTTTTAGAGCTAATTTATTAGTCAAGAAAAATAAAAAAAATGTCAATTTTATTGTCATAAAATTCATTAATTAATTAAAAAAAAAAAATGAAATTAAAATTGGGAGATTTGATATTTTTTAATTAATAAATTTTAGCAGGAAAAAATTATAAAAAAAAAAATTTATCTTGAGAAGCTTTTAAAAATTATAAATGCAATTTTTTATAAATAATTTTTTAGAGTTAATTTATTATTGAAGAAAAATAAAAAAAATTTTTAATTCTCAATTTTAATGTCATAAAATGAATAAATTAATTAAAAATAAATTCATTAATAAAAAATTGATTAAAAATAAATTAATTAATTTTCAGCATGGAAATTCCATCAACATTCAGATAGCGCAAGTTCAAGAAAATTATTTCGTTTCTCACTGGTCCACCTGCCAGCTCTGATGCTCTTATTACTGTTAAGCAAAAAGAATTGGCACAGCAAAAAAACACCTAATAGCGACAATGAAAAAAATTCACAAATTCTTGGCACTTTGTCGGGTGTTTTAGCATAGTTCCTGCGAGAAATCGCTCTTGTACATGTGTAAAATAACTATTATTTATTAATTATCATCAATAATTATAGAGATTCTATAGTTATTAATTAAATGGTTAAAAAAAGAAAAATTTTTTTATTTATGTATATATTTACACAATTAGTTAAATTAATTATAAAATTGTCTATCAGCTTTCTTTTAGATCGTTGAATCTTTGTATCGCGTAATTAGTCGCTATTTCACGGCGAGTCTTCGTTAAGTTTCGGTGACCTGCACAGTTGAGGTTGTCGGTGAAACATTTGTTCCTACAGCATTGCCGGCAATAGTTGTACTCACATTTGGCTCCCTAAAAAATTATTTATTTTAAAAAAATTAATAAATAATTTTTTTAAAATTAATTAATTATAAAATTCATAAAAAATATTTTTTTTTAATTATTAATCTTATAAAATTAATTACAAATACTTTTTTCAATTAATTATTTATTAAATTAATAAGAAATAATTTTTTTTTAATTAGTTATTTTATAAAATTAATTACAAATAATTATTTATAAAATTAACAAAAAATAATTTTTTTTATTAATTATTTTATAAAATTAATAAGAAATAATTCTTTTTAATTAATTATTTATAAAACTAATGAGAAATAATTTTTTTTAATTATTAATTTTATTAAATTAATAAGAAATAATTTTTTCAAGTAATTTTTCATAAAATTGATAAGAAATAATATTTTTCTAATTATTAATTTCAAAAATTAATAAGAAATAATTTTTTTTAAATTAATTATTTATAAAATTAGTAAATAATTTTTTTTAATTATTAATTTTATAAAATTAGTAAAAAATATTTTTTTTTAATTAATTGATAAATTTGATAAGAAATAATTTTTTTCTAATTATTAATTTCAAAAATTAACAAATAATTTTTTTAAATTGAATATTTATTAAATTAATAAAAAATAATTTTTTTTAATTATTAATCTTATAAAATTAATTACAAATAATTTTTTCAATTAATTATTTATTAAATTAATAAGAAATAATTTTTTTTAAATTAGTTATTTTAAAAAATTAATTACAAATAATTTTTTTAAAATAATTATTTATAAAATTAATGAGAAATAATTTTTTTTAATTATTAATTTTATTAAATTAATAAGAAATAATTTTTTCAAGTAATTTTTCATAAAATTGATAAGAAATAATATTTTTCTAATTATTAATTTCAAAAATTAATAAGAAATAATTTTTTTAAATTAAATATTTATTAAATTAATAAAAAATAATTTTTTTTAATTATTAATTTCATAAAATTAATAAGAAATAATTTTTTTAAATTATTTATTTTACAAAATTAATAAGAAATAATTTTTTTTAAATTAATTACTTATAAAATTAATAATAATAATAATTTACCTTTGGATTAGGACACTCTGCACATAAAATAGATGCCCTGCGTATTTTTGGTGTCTGCGAAGCTTGATTGGGGCGTCTTGCAACGCGACGTAATTTTTTCATTCTTTTTCTAGATATTTGGTTCCCTTCTCCATCAATAAATTCTCTCTTCATTCCTTCACTCTACAAAAAAATAATAAATCATTTAAACAATTTAATAAATAATAAAAAAAAAATCTTACGATTGAAAAAAATTTTTTTTTTTAATTTTTTGACAAGTAAATTATAGAAAAAAAAAATTATTTAAAAAATTGACAAATTCTAGATACAAAATTTTTTTAACAATTTGGTAAAAAAAAAATTATATTTAAGAATTTTTATTTTTTAAAATCAAATTCTTAGATACAAAATTTATATAATAAATTTTTTTTAATAATAATTTAGTAAAAAAAAAGTATTCTAAAGAAAGTATAAAAAAATAATAAATGCAATTTTTTAAAAATAATTTTTTAGACTTAGTTTATTAAAAAAAATTATAAAAAAATCTTAAGTGTCTGCAAATTTTAATGAAATTTAAAATTACCTCTATTTGCTTGGCTGATACCTTCTCAATATGAACTTGAGGAGCATCACGAACATAAGGTTGACAAAGCCAAGGTGGTAGCACCAAATTACAATCCTCCGGAAGATTATTATGCTCCCAGAGGATTTTTCCTTCATGATAGGGCAAGTATCGGTTCTTGAGTCTCTCCACAACGCTCCTGAAGGACTCCATCGTGGAAAACCGCGCAAGGAGGGCACGTTCTTCAGCATTTTCCGGCAAACAAAGTCTAAGTTTGTCGAAATATTTATTTTAAAAAAAAATATTCAAGTAAATTAAATATTTAAATAATTTAATATTTTAAATAATGAAAAATTACATATTTTAAATAATGAAAAATTTAATACTTAAAAAAACTATTTGTTAATATTTTTGAGGTTCATACGTACATATGTTGGAAAATTTTGAACAAATGTCCTCGGATGTATGAAGCAGGAGCTGGGTGAAGTTCTACCAGGTCCAAATACTCCAGAGCAGGCTCCCAACATGGAGGATTCACTCCGTCGAAGATATAAGGGTTGTAGAGACTTCCCTCCGCTGTCATTACACCCTGGACTTTTGTTTCTTCCAGACATCTTTCTACGTCCTGGAGACACTGGATGTTTCCGTTTGCGAACATTGGAATCTTGATAGCTTCCCTAAAAATTCATTTTAATTAATTTATGTAATTAAGAGAAATTTTTTAAATTATTATGCTTTTAAATGTTTTATTTCCTTTTCTAAAATAGTTCATTTATTATGATAAGTATTTAAGCTGCATTCGAATAATACTTTATCTCTAGATACAAAATTAAGAAATTACCTTCTATCTTTTGAACTATTGAGATTTTTAAAGATATGAGCTCATCCCGATGTTAAACTCATCGAGACCTTTCATTTGAGTACCCACATGCAATTTTTCATATGTTTCATATATTTATATATATTATATATATGTATAAATGAAAAATATATCAAAAATGCATGGGGGTACTCAAATGAAAGCTCTTGATAAGTGTAACATTAAAATGAGTTTATATTTTTAAAAATGTCAATAGTTGACAAAATACAAGGTCATTTCTTAATTATTGACATTTTTAAAGATATAAGCTCACCCCGACATTACACTCGTCGAGACCTTTCATTTGAGTACCCACATCAATTTCTCATATATTTTATATATTTATATATTTCACAAATACCATATATATATATATATATATATATATATATATATATATATATATATATATATATATATATATATAAATATATGAAAAATTGATGTGGGTACTTAAATGAAAAGTCTCGATGAGTGTAACACCGAAATGAGTTTATATCTTTAAAAATGTCAATAATTAAGAAATTACCTTGTATTTTGTCAACTATTGACATTTTTAAAGATATAAGCTTACCCCGACATTACACTCGTCGAGACCTTTCATTTGAGTACCCACATCAATTTTTCATATATTTTATATATTTATATATTTCACAAATACCATATATATATAAATATATGAAAAATTGATGTGGGTACTTAAATGAAAAGTCTCGATGAGTGTAACACCGAAATGAGTTTATATCTTTAAAAATGTCAATAATTAATAAATTACCTTGTATTTTGTCAACTATTGACATTTTTAAAGATATAAGCTCACCCCGACATTACACTCGTCGAGACCTTTCATTTGAGTACCCACATCAATTTTTCATATATTTTATATATTTATATATTTCACAAATACCATATATATATAAATATATGAAAAATTGATGTGGGTACTTAAATGAAAAGTCTCGATGAGTGTAACACCGAAATAAGTTTATATCTTTAAAAATGTCAATAATTAAGAAATGACCTTGTATTTTGTCAACTATTGACATTTTTAAAGATATAAGCTCACCCCGACATTACACTCGTCGAGACCTTTCATTTGAGTACCCACATCAATTTTTTCATATATTTTATATATTTATATATATATTATATACATGTATATATGAAAAATGCATGTGGGTACTCAAATGAAAGCTCTTGATGAATGTAACATCAGGATGAGCTTATATCTTTAAAAACATCAATAGTTAAAAAAGTACAGTACAATCTAACAAAAGTCATTAATTTAATAAAGCAAAATCTATACTTTTAAATTAAATTTAGGATCATTGGAAAGAGACTTGAATTAGTGCATTTTAAATGTTTCATTTCCTTTTTTAAAATAGTTCATTTATTATGATAACTTTTCGTTGTTATAAATAGAATAGAATTTCGCGATAAACAAAAATTGTTTATTTATTTACTTTGTTTTGTCCACGTCAATGTGGTTAGTTGTCAAAAATTAATTATATAATTAAGAGACTAAGAAAAATTTTAAACGGGTATATCTTTATCGTAAATTGAGTTTGATATTTTTTCAGCGATAGTCATTTATGATTTAAATAATTTCAAGAGTAAGGAAAATTTTCCGACGAGCATATTATTATTTTTAAAGGAATTTTTGTAGTTTAATTTGGTATCATCAGAAAGGTCTTCATAAGAATTAGTGCCTTTTGGTTTAGTATATTTTTTAGTAGTCGATTTTTTATTTAAAGTTTTTCGAGGAGTTTTTAATAGTTTGCTGGTTCTATAAATTTGTTCCGTGACATTTGTCCATTAAATAATTAATAATTGATCCTGTGATAGCACTATTATTTTTAAAATTTATTTAAAAAGTACCCAGACTATGTATAGTGTCATATATAAAAAAATCATCAAGTCTAAAGTTTCTCATTTACAATTCTTAATTTTGAGCAGTCACGTAGTGACTGCTCCCTAGTAAGACTTCAAATTTAAATAAATTAATTTTTATATTACTTAAAAAGATCCTTAAAAAAATAATTCAAAAATTATTTTTTACTTATAATCTTTAAATAATTTTTTGCTTAAAAAAAATTTAATTGACCTCACAGCTTTGATATGTTTCCAAGAAGCCAAACCAGTCAATGGACCCTTCTGCTCCCTAGTCCTTCCATGAACAGTCAACAAACTAGCTCCAGCAGCCTCCAGCATCCGAGCATACGCAATTGTCTTATCAATCTCAGGAAAAACTCTCAGCTTGCAAGTAACAGGAATCTTCAGACTCTTGCTCAGCGTGCTGACAATCTTCGCCAATAAATCCCAATCATCTTGCAAATAAGCTCCGTAATGACCGCGTTTAGCGATAGCTTGAGGACACCCGATGTTTATATCAACCGCGTCGCAGTAAGGCTCGGCTAACAATGCTGCCTCCAACAGAGTCGCTGGATCGTTCCCACAAAATTGAACTATTAAAGGACGATCCTCTGCTGTGCTGGCCAGGAACTCTTTCCGGTACTTGGGGTCCCGGCAGAAGACTGAGGAGTGAAGCATTGGTGTGTAGCACAATTGAGCGCCGTGACGTCGGGATAAAAGTCTCCAGGCTAATTCACTGGCGTCTACCATTGGTGCTACGATTAATCGCGGGGATCCTAGGTCCTCCCAGATGTTGGTTGTCATCTGAAATATTTTATATTTAATATTAGAATTTTATATTAATATTTTTTATTTTTATGGTAAGGTAGTTTGACTAAAAGATTAATATATGTAAACATGATTATATTCTTTTTTTTTTTTTATGGAGATGTTATCATAGATGCTTTCAACAATGCAATGTTGCGCTCCATTAAAGTAAATGTTATTGTTGTGATAAGTATCATTGTTTCGTGCAGAGTTGCAGAATATATAATTAAGAAAATTTTCCATTTTAAATAAAATTATTAATTTTTTTTTTAAATTAATAATTTAATTTGTTCTAATTATAAATTATTAATTTTTTATTTTAAATAAAATTAAGGTATATTATTAAGAGAATAAGAAAAATTTTGTGTCCAGGATAGCTTACATCTTTAAAAATATCAATAATTAAGAAATTACTTTAAAACTTGTGAACTATTGAAATTTTTAAAGATATTGGCTCACCCCGATGTTACACTCATCGAGACCTTTCATTTGAGTACCCACATCAAGTTTTCATATATTTATATATTTTATATATATGTATATATGAAAAATATATAAAAAATGCATATGGGTACTCAAATAAAAGCTCTTGATGAGTGTAACATCAAGATGAGTTTATATCTATAAAAACATCAATAATTAAGAAATTACCTTGTATTTTGTGATTTTTTGATATTTTTAAAGATATAAGCTCACCCCGATGTTACACTCATCGAGACCTTTCATTTGAGTACCCACATCAAGTTTTCATATATTTATATATTTTATATATATGTATATATGAAAAATATATAAAAAATGCATGTGGGTACTCAAATAAAAGCTCTTGATGAGTGTAACATCAAGATGAGTTTCGATCTATAAAAACATCAATAATTAAGAAATTACCTTGTATTATGTGAATTATTGATATTTTTAAAGATATAAGCTCATCCCGACATTTTACTCATCGAGACCTTTCATTTGAGTACCCACATCAATTTTTCATATATTTTTCATATATTTTATATATATATATTATATATATGTATACGTGAAAAATATATAAAAATGCATGTGGGTACTCAAATGAAAGCTTTTTATGAGTGTAATATAGAAATGAGCTTATATCTATTAAAACATCAATAATTAAGAAATTACCTTGTATCTCGTAAACTATCGATATTTTTAAAGATATAAGCTTATCCTGATGTTACGCTCATCGAGTCCTTTCATTTGAATACCCACATCAATTTTTCATATATTTCATATATTTATATATATTATATATATGAAAAATATATAAAAATGCATGTGGGTACTCAAATGAAAGCTTTTTATGAGTGTAATATAGAGATGAGCTCATATCTATAAAAACATCAATGATTAAGAAATTACCTTGTATTTTGTGAATTATTGATATTTTTAAAGATAAAAGCTCATCCCGACATTTTACTCATCGAGACCTTTCATTTGAGTACCCACATCAATTTTTCATATATTTTATATATTTATATATATATATATATATATTATATATATATATATATATATATATATATATATATATATATATATATATGTATAAATGAAAAATATATAAAAAATGCATGTGGGTACTTGAATGAAAGCTCTTGATGAGTGTAACATCAGGATGAGCTTATATCTTAAAAAATATCAATAATTAAGAAAGTACAGTTCAATTTAACAAAAGTCATTATTTAATAATGCAAAATTTTATTTATTCATAGTTCACAAGTCACGGCAGTCACGTAGTGACTGCAAGGTTGCTAATTATAATTTAAATTATTAATTTGTTTTCTAATAAATAAAATCAAAAAATTCTTTAAAACTCAGTCAAAATACCTTTAAAAAAAGAATAAATATAAAAAATGGTCAATGACTTAATCAAAAAAAAAAAAAAAAACTAAATAGATATATTATCTACTTATCAAACAACCAGTTCCAATAATTGATTTACTTTTTAATTTCAGTAGTAGTAGCAAACCCAGGAACAATTCTCATTCCGACTCACCTCGGCATTACGTGTCTACAATTTGAGCACGCTAGTACAAACTTAAAGTATTTTGTCACGCGATAATAAAGCGATTCGTTTGAGGGGTAATAGAGGATGTACCGGCCGTGTTTTGCTTGACAATCCCTCGTTAGGTTCCCCATCAGGTACCAGTGAGTACCAGTTTACAGAGGGGATTGAACTACGAGGTTTTAAATAACCTCCTAGATACACAACAGCAGTAGTATAACCATTAATCATTCACATCAATGATTTACGATCGACTATTCGATATGTCAAATGTAAACTATTTACACAGCTAACAAGGACGCAGGACGGACCAAATCGTTGCTCCTGGCCCTAAAATCAGCCATTACACTATCACTTTTATAATCAGTTTTATAAATGTCTTTCAAATTTTTAAGTATTAATCAGTTGAAGTAGTCGAAGGCGGAAATGAAAAATGCTTGAGCTGCGGCGAGCGCGGAGAGGCAGGCTTAGACAATTCCGACTCTGGAATCGGGGACAATTGGGCGGATTGCGTAACGTGGGGGCTCATTTTGAACCTCGGCCGCCGGTGGAGCGACGGACGGCGAACTCGGCTTCTCTTTACAGCAGGTAGTGCGAAGATAACTCCGCTGGAGGCTGCGAGAGAGTCTAAGCCCTCTATGGATCCATTTCGTCTGGACGGAAGATTAAGCGGCGGAAGTTTTATTGGCCTTTGCACCACTTCGGGGTCTTTTGGTGGAGGTACTGCGATTGTTTGGACCTAAAAAAAGAGTGTTTGAGACAATAAATCCAAATTTTATCATAATAAATTGTTTTTCTAAGATTTTATAGGCTTTTTTGCTAAGAAACATCAATTGGGGGGGGGGGTTTAACATCCCATTGGTCAATGGTTGCTATGGGGCGGAGCTTAAAGGTGTTACTAGGCAACTGTTGCGGAGGCGTGGCTTAGAGCCACTGTAGGCGTTTTTGAGATAATAAAAGCTAATATTCAATAAAAATTTTATATAATTATTTCAAATTTTATCAAAAAAATTGTTTCTCTACGATTTTATTGTTTTTTTTGCTAAGAAACGCCCCCTTGGGGCATGGTTTGACACTCTATTGGTCAACAGTTGCTAAGGGGTAGAGCCTAACGTGGTTACTAGGCAACAGTTTCTAGGGCGTGGAGTTTAGAGGCGTTTCCAGGCAACTGTTGCTAGGAGGCGTTGCTTAAAGCCACTGTATGCATTTTTAAGATAATAAAAGCTAATTTTTAATTAAAAGAAACAACAAACTTGAAGTTCTTTTATCAGAATCAGGACTTTTAACAGGTAGTACTTTATATAAATAATTCAAATTTTATCAAAAAAATTGTACTTTTATAATTTTGCATGGCTTGTTACTAAGAAACGCCCAATGGAGGCGTGGTTTACTGTGTTATTGTTTAATATTTGCTATGGGGCGGGATTTAACAGGGTTTCTTAAATGCCGCAACTGTTGGCTAGAAGGCGTGTCTTAAGGTCGTTACTAGGCAACTGTTGCTAAGAGGCGTGGTTTAAAGTCACTGTGGGCGTTTCTAAGTTAACAAAAGCTATTTTTTAATAAAAAAAACCAACAAACCTGAAGTTCCTTATCAGAATCAGGAGTATTAACAGGCGTAACCCGATTTTTCCTCCTCGAATTCTCCAAAGCTCTAGACCTAGGATTCTTCCTCCACCTGGTCCTCAAAAAGGACTGAATCCTTCTGACAGTAGTGCACCTGGTCATAGGTTTCTCTTCAGCATCCTTTTTCTTCTTGTTCCTCCTATCAGACCAGGTGTGATTCATGATAGAGAAGCAACAAGAAACCGGCGAGGGTGTCGACGGCTTCAGCTCAATGGACCTTTCAACCCCAAGTCCCGGGCTTCTAACTTGTTCTTCAGACCTTGAGGACAGTTCAATAGAAGTAGCGTCACTGTGAGTCTCATAGGAAAAATATAAATGAAAATTGCGTTTTTCCTTGTTGATAGCAGAGTTTGATTGAGTGTGAGTTGAGCAAATAAAGACTTGATTGGAGTCAGGCTGGGTGCCTTCAGGAACCGACTTGCAGAAGTGATACTGGTTGATTTCCGTGCAGAATCCATTAGGAACTTGCGAAGCAGAGCTCTGTTGGTTTTCCTGGAGCGCGTTTTCAGTAGCTTTCTTCTCCCGCTTGCTCCTGACGTACTCGTAGGTGGTGACTCCTAAACAGGCGATGTACCCGTGGAAGAAGCAGAGGTGGATCAGCAGCGCAGCGGCAATTGCTGATAAGATTCCGACGACTGAGATCACAACTAGAGAACTGGTCCCTTGGATCGGCAGGAAAGGCAGCGTGATGTTGTCCATGCTGTCTAAATTAGAGGTCTTGTCCCAGTAGAAGGTCGCGGTGACTTCCAAGGTGGTCAGCCCGGCTACGGTCAGTGCCAAGAGGATTGCCGAGACCACGCAGACGATGAACGCAGCGTAGTTCCTTCCTCCGATGCAATTGTTCAACCACATGCAGTGGTGATCGAAGTTCCTGACGCACTTGTTGCACACCGAGCAGTGCTTGGTTCTCTTGCAGCTCGTAGTGATGTTGCACAAGTGGCAGCGCCCGTTCTCGATGACATGGAGGTGCTTCGTCCGGTCAAACTCCGGGACTACTAGATTAGTCGGCTGACGACGGACTTTTGGGTGAGCTGGGTCTAGCAGCAGAGCTGTTAAGTGAGCCAAGATGTGGATCGTCAGGATCAAAGCTAGTAAACAGGTTATGGGCTCGCGGAGCTCAGGAGCCAGCTGAGGCACCACCAGGAACCCAGTGAATGAACTCAGGAGCACTAGGACTAACCACCCGGCCACTTGTTGAGGGTGTAATGGTAGTTGTACTCCGTTTAACCTCCTGGTTTTTCTTTGCTCAGGCGGCCCGAAGGTCGCTTGCAAAGAGCAGCAACTCCGGAGCTTTGCTGGTGGGTTTAGCATCACGGTTTACTCTAGTGTCACCTAGATGACACTCGAGACCAGCCTCGAGGAGGTCGACGCTTGTACTGATGCATTTATCCTGAGTTTTGAAGACTGATTTAGTGTAACGAGACAAAGCCGACTTGGCAATTTTTGGAGGTTGATTTTCTGGAGATTTATTATGCAATTCTTCAGTATCTTACCATTATTTTTAATAATAGTAAAGCCGACGTTTTTGATTTTTTTTAAATTATTAAATTAGAAATAGAATTTTTTTAAAATTGTTCTTATAGTTTTTTAATTATTTTTTATTTTTTTAATAGAAAAAATTTTTGATTTTTTTCAATTATTAAATTAACTAAAAAGTATTTTTTAAAAATTGCACTTATAGTTTTTCAATTATTTTGGAAATTAAAATTTTTTTTTTTTATTAAAAAAAAATTTTTTTATTTTTTTTCAATTATTACATTAACTAAAAAGTATTTTTTAAAAATTGCACTTATAGTTTTTCAATTATTTTGGAAATTAAAATTTTTTTTTTTTTATTAAAAAAAAATTTTTTTATTTTTTTTCAATTATTACATTAACTAAAAAGTATTTTTTTTAAATTACACTTATAGTTTTTCAAATTTTTTGAAAATTAAAATTTTATTTTTTATTAATTATTTTTTTTAATAAAAAAAATTTTTTTAAATAGCTAACTTAATTTTCATTTGTTAATAATAGTAAAGTTAGCCAACGTTTTTAACTTTTTTTAAAATTATTAAATCAGAAACAGAATTTTTAAAAAATTGCACTCATAGTTTTTCAATTTTTTTGGAAATGAAAATTTATTTTCATTTTTTATTAATTATTTTTTTAATAAAAAATTTTTTTTATTTTAAACTTAATTTTCATTAATTATTAATCAATCAATCTGGATTTAATTTCTTGATTTTTTTTTTCAATTATTAAATTAGAACTAAAAAGTATTTTTTAAAAATTGCACTTATATTTTTTAAAATGAAAATTTTATTTTTTATTATTCTTTTAATAAAAAATTTTTTTAACTTTTAAATGTCAGCTAACTTAATTTTCATTGATTTTTAATCCATCTGGATTTAATTTTTTAATTATTAAATTAGAAATAGAATTTTTTTAAAAACGCACTTATAGTTTTTCAATGTTTTTTTTTTATTTTTTTAATAAAAAAAAATTTTTATTTTTAAATGTCAGCTAACTTATTTTTTTTTTTTTAAATTATTAAATTAGAACTAAAATTTTTAAAAAATTGCACTTAAAGTTTTTCAATTTTTTAAAAAATGAAAATTAAATTTTGTTAATAAAAAAAAATTGTTTCTATTTTTAAATGTCAGCTAACTTAATTTTCATTAATTAATAATCAATCCATCTGGATTTAATTTCTTGATTTTTTTTTCAATTATTAAATTATAACTAAAAAGTATTTTATAAAAATTGCACTTATAATTTTTTAATTTTTTTTAAAATGAAAATTTCTTTTTATTTTTTATTAATTATTTTTTTGATAAAAAATTTTAAGTGTCAGCTAATTTAATTTTCATTAATTGTTAATCCATTTAATTTAATTTCGTGATTTTTTTATCACTTTTTTTTAATGAAAAAAAATATTTTTTTGATGATTTTTAAAATAATTTTTTTATAATAAAAATTGAGCGATGAGATTGTCAAGCTAGTAATCACAATCCGAGATCACCTGTCAAATGTGCACCAGGTCGGACGACACGAACAATACTAAAGATATTATAACTGGTTTAAAATATAGGACAGAGCAATGCGCGCGTCTAAAATCGATAGTGGCATGGAAACCTTATGCTCACCCACTAATAATTTTATATTATTTTTAAATTGGTCATTCACTTACCTGGACCTGGGTATTATATCCAATTATCACTTTATTTTATTTTTTAAAATTCACTGAGGATTTTAGTGGGAATTAGGTAGGACAAAAATCGACTTATCGACCACGTGTAATTATTTATTGACATGACCGTCAAAGCTACCGAGGATTTATATTTTTTCCCACGTTATTATTCATGTGTCACACTTGTCACGTACTTGCTGCTCATAGCCAAGGGTAATTACGATATTGACACGGTTATTTTTTTTTTATACAACTATTATTATCACTCTTTAATTTTTACTCGACATAACCTATAAATACTCTTCTAAA